>NC_064286.1:39307431-39496431 GCF_019186545.1 Solanum stenotomum | reverse complement strand
CTAGGAGATATGACCCTCCAAAGTAGACCCTCGAAAAAGGCTTCACTTGGAAATTTCGGATTTTGATACGGTTGCTCTAAAATTTGGGTTAGACCCATTTCCCACTCAATTTGACCCCCTAAACAAGAATACGAAGTCGGATTTTCGAAAAACGAAACGGATCTTTTTATATACAGCTAAACAAGTTTCCGGTAACTTCCGAAGCACATTTTAAGAACTTTTTGGGTCAAATTCAATTATAACCATTTCATTAAGTTCTCGACTCCAAACTCACATGTGAGGCTCTAGTTTCACTCTATCATTTTCCGGGTCGTTACAGTTAATTGGTAAGAAGGCGCTTTCGGGTCAACTTCAAACGGTCATATCTTTTAGCACAAAATGATTTAGGTGGCCCATGAACTAGCAAATTAAAGAAAATTGAGTCCTCTTTCCAGTTCCATCGAGTTTGCTAAAATCCAAGCTCAGAGTAAAAAGTTACTGTCGATTTAGTAGATCCCTATTGGGCAGGGCCACAAACCCAGTGTGAAAGACCTTCGTCATCTTTTAAGTCAGGGTCATTTTGGTCTTTCCCCTATGCATTGGACTCTTAAACTACGTCGTTTGATGCCTTTTTTACTCAGTCTAAGCCTAATAATCTAGTCAAAACCTACCCAAAACCCTCATTCTCCAAAAATCATCCAATTAGAGCGAAAAGAAGAGGAAAATGTCAACCAGTCCTCTCAAGAACAAGCAAAAGCGTTCTTTGAAGTTTAACCCCTAAATCCAAAGGATTTCTCCGTAGATATTGTCACCAGGTATGTGGGATTTCACTGGTGGGTTCCTTTCACCCATTAGGTCACTAGAATTCAGTTAGTTTTTCAGATTCTCATAAACTGTTCAGACCTAGGGTTTCTAGATTTTCAAAATTTATTGTGATTATGGTTCTTTTGATCTAAATAACTTGTTTCTTGATAATTTAGTATGCTCCATCTATAATACTCAGAACCCTAACTTGTGTAAATTTATCCTAGTTCATGAATTATATTTCCTAGGCCAATCAGACAGAAAATCATGTTATAAATTTGGAATGCCATGTTCTCTGTATATAAATGTTGCATTCTCAACTAGCATGTCACTATTGTGAGCTATTCAGTATTTAGTGCATTTTAGCTTCATGAATAATAAGTTAGGAGTAGACTTAGCACCGAGTTGGACTAGGGTTCAACGTACCCTCAAAGTCCCAGAACTACGTGACAATATAGGTTCAGAAGTCTCCTCTGTTAGGCACCAGTTTTAGTGATCACACCACATTGATGCCTTTATACCCGTGGAAAGGTATATTGGGTCCTCTCGATAGGGCGTATACATCGGATAGTCATACCTTTATACCACTGGCAAGGTATATTGGGTCCTCTCGATGGGGCGTATACATCGGACTCCATGTTTAGCTGACGTGGTTTATGTCGGTTAATAGTAGCTTCCACACTTAGAATCTTAGTGCATTGACTAGATTTTGAGCATTTACATCCGTATACAGTTCACCATGTTACCTTCATGATTAGTACTTTGTCATTGCTTTCAATTCAGATTTCAGTTATACTTTAGTACATACCTATATCCATTTTAGATTATATCATTGCTCAGTTATGCATTGTTCAACTTATATATTTTTTTTCAACTTAGCATATCTATACCTTGCATGCTTAGTACATTCCAAGTACTGATGGATACTTTGCGCTACATCAATTTATGATGTAGGTTCACACACTCAGTATCCAGATCACGCTTAGTTCGATTCTCGATTCGACTTCAGTAGGTTCAGTGGTGAGTCCTCAGACTTCGAGGACAATAGGCATACTTTCTATTTTAGTCTTTATTTCCAATTTTTAGTTTTGTTAGATTTAGCTGGGGCATGTCCCCACAACTCAATTTAGTTGAGGCTTTTTAGACATAGTAGTCGATTCAACTCGAGTTGTTAAGTTTTGTTTTAGTCATCACTAAACTCTTATTATATTTTACATATTCAGACTAGTTGGGTTATCCCCCATTGCAGATATCCACTATTTTTAGTTTCCGCATAGTACATGTTTTACTTAGTTATTTCCAACATTCTTGAACTAGGATAAATTTACACAAGATAGGGTACAGAGTGTTATTCATAGAATTATACTAAATTATCAATAGACACGTTATTTAGATCAAAGGAACAATAACCAAAATAAATCTTGAAAATCTAGAAACCCTAGGTCAGAACAGTATATGAGAATCTGCATAACTAACTTAATTTTATGGACCTAATGGGTAAAAGGAACCCACTAGTGAAATCCCACATACCTGTTGATGAAATCAATGGAGAAATCCTTGGGATTTTGGGGCTAAATTTCAAAGAACACCTATGCTTGTTCTTGGAAGAAACTGGTTTACTCTTACTCTTTCTTTTTGTTCTAATTTCGATGATTCTTATGAGAATAAGGGTTTTGGGTAGGTTCTTACTAGATTATTAGACTTAGACTGAGTAAAACGATGTAGTATAGGCATCAAACAACGTAGTTTAAGTGCCAAATGCATAGGAGAAAAGACCAAAATTACCCTGATTTAAAACTGACGAAGGGCCTTCATGATGGGACTGAGGGACCATCAATAGGACCATGGTCCGTCAACTGGGTCGTGGTTATGGACCTGCCCAACAAGTCTCTACTCAAACGAGTGTAAATTTTAACTCCGAGCTTGAATTTTAGAAAACTCAATTATCTTTAATTTGATAGGTTATGATCCACCTAATTCATTTTGTGTTAAAAGTTATGACCATTTGAAGTTTACTCAATACTTACAGGCTGATCTACCACATTCACGGTCCACTTCAGGGACTGTGTGAAGCACCACGGGCCGTGAAGGCCATCGTGGTTCTTCATAGTGCCTTGGTGGGCTTCTAGGGTACTTTTCACGGGCCACATGACGGCCCGTGTGGTGTCCCACAGCCCGTGGCGGGCTTCGTGTTCCTCCATGCTTGGCTAGGTATGAACTACGACGAGGGTGACAAATCCTTGTCCTGTTCACGACCCGTGAACCCCTCTGTGGTTCCCCATTTTTCTACTGTTCAGTCTTAGTTAGGCTTTTCGAAGGTACAATCACATTCATCACAGACCATTAAAGTTATTTTAGAATAATAATTTTAGAGGATTCTTAGAAATTGTAACACACACTATATTAAAATAAGATACTACAGAAGTTGCAATATTTTTGTCGCTATTATTATTTTTTGAAAATTTAAATATTGAAAAAGATGCATCTCATATGAAAAAATATAGCATATGAGTAATTTTTTTTTCATTTTGAAACAATATTACTTCAAAAAAAATCAGGAGTTAGTTGATTTGCTAATTTGAGATGTAATGGAGTAATATTGACAAAAAAAAAAATAAGACGATACATATTTTAGTTTTGAAAATATACTTCTCAATATTCGTGACTAAAAATTAGATAGTGCTAAAGTACTCTAGGTAATGTTAGAGGACAATTATGAGACTTACTAACATTTCACAACGAATACATAGTTTCTTCTTGCAGCTTTTTGAAGCTGAAAATTTTTATTTTTATGTTGGAGCATGGTGAATGAAATGAAGGCTCGTAAGTAGTGTCTTGTGAAACAAGGATGTATCATCTAGATTAAAAATAAGGTTCTTAGATCAGCTTTGAAGTGAAGTGTTGACCGGTCAAAAACCTGCATGTTCAGAAAAAAAGAGTAGAAGAAATGAGGATGATGAGATTAATGGGAAAACATATTAAGAGAAATAGGATTAGGAACAAACATATTCAAGATAAGATTGGAGTGACCTACGTGGTGATAACAATGAGGGAGGTCAGACTAAGATGGTTTAGATACGTGAAGAGGAGATGCATATGTTTTTCGATTAGGAGGTGTGAGGTTTGACTAAGATGGATATTAGAAGAGGTAGATGCAGACTGAAAAAATATTGCGGAGAGGTGATAAATTGAACATGCCCCAAACCCCGCCCATAAATTACAATAGGTATGTTAATAATACTGTGATAAAGTTGTAGTCAATACAATTCATCTCAATTGCAAAGAAATGTCACATGTTTCAGATCTCTTCTCATCAATATTATGTACTACATCACTCTAAGTAATATAATGATGAGAATTATGAGAATTCTGCGAAGTGAAGTTAGTTATTTTTATAGTATTTTTAGTAGATTAATAAATTTGTAATTAGTGTAATTTACCTCAGAAGGAAAACAATTAATTATGTGATCATATTTTTCTCAACAACATCATGTACATGAATAGTTTATGTAGTATGCAACAAAACTATAAAATTGTGTTGAATATTAAAAATTTGAAATATTTATTCAATTATTGTGACGAATAAGATTATATATACTTATTATTATAGAGAATTGAATTTGATAACAAATTAGGAAGTTCATCTCAATGATTTTCACCAAACAAAACTAATTTTTATATGTATTTTCTGGTTAAGTGATAAGTTAACAATTTTTATTCATCTAAAGCAACACGCTCCTCAGGATCATTAGGTTGTAGACATTTGATAATGGTAGAACCCTTACACACCAGTAATATAAATATTTTTTATTTCTAATAAATTAATTACCAAAATGATAAAAATGAAAAAAATACACCTCACATATAGTAAAAGTTTAATATCAATTAAACGATGCAGGATTAGATGAAAACAACTGATGAATAATCAAGTACAACAATCTAAGTTTTAAATTAAACTATTTAAATTATGTAATTATATTAAATCCATATATTAACTATAAATTTGATCTGAATAGCACAACAAAAGTGACATATGTCACCTCATCAATTTTTATCGCCGTCTAAATTAGACAACAAATTAGTAGTAACTGAATCTGACAAGAATCTAGAGAACTCATCTAGCAAATATGGACGGTCACTGAGAAGTACGACAACCTACAAATATAAGAAAATAGTAGTAACGAACAAGAACATAAAGATTGTCTATAATATCTATGTACTCAAATTATAAAAAAAATGGTCACCTAATGGTACACCTCTTTGACATCCTTGCGTTCCTTCCTACACTTGTTCATAATATCTATGAAGGATTTTTACTCATGGTTATTCATTAAATGTTTCTGCAAGAAGGTACATGTTAATAAGGTATTACTAAAGTGTTTTGAAGAAGAAAAATGAAGACTTTAATTAGTAAAATCATGAGGTAATAGAAATGTAACCTTGATTTAGTTCACAAAATTGAATACTTGTTCAAAGTGAATTTATTTCTTCAACGGAGTCTTGACTTCATCGTTAAGGATTATATCATAGCCACAGGGCAAGAGGGGATTTAAAACAAGGAGTAAACTTGATAATGGATTGGGAGTAACTGAATCTTTCAAGAATTCAGTAAATTCATCTAGCAAATCAGGATGGTCATTGAAAAGTACCGCAACCTACACATATAATAAAATAGTAAGAAACAAGAACATAAACATTGTCTATGATATCTGTGTATCCAACTTTTTGGAAAAAAAATATCACCTCATGATACACTTCGTTGATGTTCTTTTTCTCTTTCTTACACATCATCATAATATCTATAACATCTCGCAAATTGAAATAACTAGGAAGGAGTTAAGAATTGGAAATAGTCAATTTTTGGAAAGAATAGAAATTTGGAAATTTTGTTAAGTATGTTAAGTTGAGTTTTTTTTGTCAACTTTAAATGACCATAAATCTTAGCTCAGTATGAGTTAGGTGTGTTTCTAGATATCGTAGGCAAGATCTTGGAATAATCTTTCCAACGCCGCCAAGTTTGCGCGATTTCGAGTTCGTATGAGTGAGATATAGCCATTTTAAGTTGGTCTGTTCAAATAAGGAAATTCTAAATCGGATTTTGGAAGGGTATTTTGGTCTTTACCATACCTAATTAAATTAATTCATTTTTGGTAACTACTTAGGGGTCTAAACTGAACTTGGTCAGTTTACGCTTTTGAAAAATTGAGTTAGGATTTTAGAGAAGAGAAAATAAGAAGAGAAAGGAGGAGAATAAGCAAGAATCGTCAATAATCGAAGCTAAGATTGTGGATGTGAGGCTTTCATAACGTTGGGTTTCTTCAACCACGTTCCAAGCATGTTTATTTCAGCGTGAAATCTTCCTAAAAGAGTTTGGAAGTTTGATGTTCTTGATATGTATTCTTGAATTTGATGTCTTTCTTGAATTGGGATGAGATGGAGAAGTTTCTGAGATCATTACGTAGAATTATAGAGTTGTTTGGAGTTAGGTTCTTAGATACATTTGTTGGGTATATGAATCTAAAAAGAATTTGGGAAAAAGAATCGAGTTCAGGTGAATTGGGGCTAGAAAACGAAGAAGGAAAATAGTCGGGCGAATTTGGGCACTGACTCCACATCGTGGACCTGCTTCTCTGATTTAGCAAAAGTTCTTCATGTTGCGGAGTGGTCACGGACCGTTCTGCCTCAAAAAGTATTTTCATGACAAAAAATTAAATACATCTCCGCGTCGTAGACAAGTATCCAGACAGTGATTTCTTGATCTTTTCTCATGTTTAACTATCTAAAAACACTCCTAAACATCATGAGATCGTTCCTATCACAAATCACAATCCTTGAATCCATAATTCAATTCAAGGAAATTGAAGAGTCAAGTCAAGGAAAGTCAAGAGTCAAGTTAAGAGAAGTTCATAAAGTTTTTCACAAACGTTTTAACATTGCTTTAAGACTTATGTTTCGAGTTGACTAAAGAGTTATGAGTAAAGTTAATTTCTTCAAAGATTATACGGGAACTAAGTATTCCCAAAAGTTAGAAATGTTTTCACATTTGAACAAAAGGGGAACATTGGATCCAAAAGAGCTTTTACGATAAGTTTTGAGTAATTATCTTAAAGCAAAGAAAGAAGTTTTGTTTTAAAAACATATGAACTATGTATATTTTGGGAGTAGTATTGAGCACCCATATGGGAATGCGAGTTCATATTAACTCAAGTCTTCATAAACCATGTAGCCATCATGGGTAGTAAGTGATCATACTCTTTATACGACTCCTTAAGTTTAGTTTTTAGCATAGACTAGTGGATCCACTTAGTTGAGGCGTTCTATATGACGGCAAAGTATATGACAGTTCTTCCAGCGTGGGCAAGACGTTGTATCCCCACTTAGGCTCATAGTGGTGGTTGTCGGTAAGAGTAACTCCCATAGAAACTATATTACTTTATTACATGAGTAAAGTTGAATTTGTTATAGTATTTCTTTAACGAACTAAGTTACTTTCTACTGTTTTAAAAGTTTTCTATATATTGCATTTGTTTTGTTGCTTTATATTGAGTTAAGTTGTTCATGAGTTGAGTAAAGGCAAGGTAAGAGTTCCTTTCCGATTCTTTTCAAGCCTATATTATGTTTAGCATTCCAACTGCATACTCGTACATTCAATGTACTGATGCCAGTTGGCTTGCATCGTCTTATGATGCATACGCAGGTAACCAGGATCAACATCCAGCGCCTCGTTGATCAGATTGAGCACTCCGAGTCAGTTGGTGAGCCTCCTTACTTTTCGGAGGGTCTTTTTCATAATTGTTTAGCTTTTCAGTTGTTAGGATGATCGGGGGTCCTGTCTCGACATCCGTATTTTTTTTAGAGGCTTCATAGACAGTTAGCAATTAGTAGTCTTTACATTATTATTTCATATGTTAAGATTTTAGTTTCCAGTTTAGCCAAGTTGAATGTTTGACTTTTAAACGTTCTAAGTATTTTATTAAACAGTTGAGTAGAGATGCATTGAATCCTTGTATTATTCTTTTAAGTCTTCCACTGAGTAAGTAAGCCAGGCCAAGGGTTCACTTGGGGTCAACAATGGTTCCCGAGTGCCAGTCCCGCCCAGAGTGTAGGCTTGGGGTGTGGCAAACTTTATATCAGAGCCCAGAGTTCAAGAGTCCTAAAGAGTCTATGAAGCCGTGACAAGAAGAGGCTGACACTTCGAGGATTCATGAGTTCTTGAGGATGAACCCTCTACGTTTCACTGGTTCAAGTACTACTGAGTATCCAAAGAATATTATTAAGGAGCTTCAAAAGGTATTTGATGTCATGCACGTTGCTGATACTGAGGGGGTGGAACTAGTTGCATACCAAATGAAGAGTGTCGCTAGGATTTGGTTTGACTAGTGGAAGAAAGGTAGAGTTGAGGAAGCACCACCTGCGAGTTGGGCATGTTTTCAGGAAGCTTTCTTGTGGCGTTTCTTTCTTCGAGAACTGAAAGAGGCTTAGGTACGAGAGTTCCTTACCCTTAAGCAAGAGTCACTAGGTGTTCATGAGTATAGGTTGAAGTTCACCCAACTATCCCGTTATGCTCCGGAGATGGTTGTGGATGTGAGGAGTAGAATGAGTCTGTTTGTTTCTAGGTTGTCCCCTCTATCAAGCAAAGAGGGCAGGGCAGCGATGCAAATTGGGGACATGGATATATTGAGGTTAATGGTATATGTGAAACAGGTTGATGAAGAGAAACTGAGGGATATAGAGGAGTTTAGAAACAAAAAGGATAAGACAGGGAATGAGTCGGGGTAGCAGAAAAGTAATGTGAATCGTTCGTCCTTTCAGCAAAAGTGAAAGGGGCCTTCTCCTTCATCTGCTTGTGCACCTGCACCCAAAAACAAAGGTGAGTATAATAGTCAAAATTCCCAGCACTTCCGAGCTAGATTTGCACAGTCTCTGAGTAGTGTGGCACAAGGAGGGAACTGGGCTCCTACATGTGCTAAGTGTAGTAGAACCCACCCAGGTAAGTGTCGTGATGGCCAGTTAGGTTGTTTCAAATGTGGACAAGAGGGCCACTTCATGAAAGAGTGCCCTAAAAATCGGCAAGGTAGTGGAAATTAGGGAAATAGAGCCTAATCTTCATCAGTTTCTCCACCAGACAGGAATGCCCCTAAAGGAGCTACATCCGGTGCTGGCGGAGGAGCAAACCATCTTTATGTGATCACTAGTCGCCAATAGCAAGAGACTCTCCAGATGTTGTCACTAGTATGATCAAAGTTTTTTCTCTTGATGTTTATGCTTTGCTAGACCCAAGAGAAAGTTTATCTTTTGTGACCCCTTATGTTGCAAATAATTTTGATGTCCTTCATGAGAAACTTTGTAAACCCTTTTGTGTTTCTACACTTATTGGGAGTCTATTCTAGCTGAGCGAGTATATCGTGATTGTGTCAGTTTCATCAATCACAGGGACACCATGGCTGATTTAGTCTAATTATACATGGTAGATTTTGATGTCATTCTTGATATGTAGTGGCTTCATGCCTGTTATGCCTAAGTTGATTGTAGAACTTGAGTTGTCAAGTTTAAGTTTCCAAATGAGCCAGTCTTAGAGTGGAAAAGTAGTTCAGTTGTGTGTAAGGGTCATTTTATTTCGTACCTTAATGCAAGAAAGTTAGTTTCCAAGGGGTGTGTCTATCATTTAGTTCGAGTTAATGACTCTAGTGTTGAGATACCTCCTATTCAGTCAGTTTCAGTAGTAAGAGTTTCCAGAAGTCTTTCCTGATGATCTTTCGAAAGCCCTCCTGAGAGAGCATATACTTCGGTATAGACATTTGTCCAGATTCTCGTCCTATCTCTATTACGCCATATAGAATGGCACCAATAGAGTTGAGAGAGATTAAAGAGCAGTTGAAAGATCTCTTTGATAAGGGCTTTATTCGACCAAGTGTCTCACCTTGGGGCGCTCCGATCTTATTTGTGAGAAAGAACGATGGTTCCCTTAGGATGTGTATAGATTACCGTTAGTTGAACAAGGTTACCATCAAGAACAAATATCCTTCCCCAAGGATTGATGATCTTTTCAATCAGCTTCAAGGTGCTACTTGTTTCTCTAAGATAGATCTCAGATCTGGCTACCATCAGTTAAGAGTAAGGGAATGTGATATTTCAAAGACAACTTTCATAACCCGTTATGGTCATTATGAGTTTTTAGTCATGTCCTATGGTTTGACCAATGCACCTGCAACTTTCATGGACCTTATGAATAGAGTATTCAAATCTTATTTAGATATGTTCGTTATCGTCTTCATTGATGACATACTAATCTCAGAATAGTTCTCCAGACTTTAAAAGATACAAAGTTGTATGCCAAGTTTTCCAAGTGTGAGTTTTGGCTTGATTCTGTGGCATTCTTAGGCCACATTGTGTCTGGAGAGGGAATTAAAGTTGATACTCAGAAAATTGAGGCAGTGCAGAATTTGCCTAGATCCGCATCTCCAAATGACATTAGGAATTTCTTGGGTTTGGCTAGCTATTATAAAAGGTTCATAAAGTCATTCTCGTCTATTTCATCCCCTTTGACCAAGTAACTCAAAAGACAGTGAAGTTTCAATGGTCTGAAGTTTGTGAGAAAAGCATTCAGGAATTGAAAAATAGGTTGACTACCACATAATTTTGACATTACCAGAAGGTATGCAAGACTTTGTTGTCTATTGTGATGCGTCTAGAGTTGGTTTGGGTTGTGTGTTAATGCAGAATGATAAGGTTATGGCTTATGCCTCCAGATAATTGAAAGTTCATGAGAAGAACTACCCAACCCTTGACTTAGAGTTGGATGCCGTAGTATTTTCTTTGAAGATATGGCATCATTATTTATATGGTGTTCATGTAGATGTATTCACTGATCACAAGATCCTTCAGTATGTACTTACTCAGAAAGAGCTTAATATCTGGCAGAGGAGGTGGTTAGAATTACTCATGGATTATGACATGAGTATTCTTTATCACCCAGGTAAGACTAATGTTGTTGCTGATGCTTTGAGCAGGTTGTCTATGGGTAGTACCTCCCATGTTGAGGAAAAAAAGAAAGAGTTAGCGAATGATGTGCATAGACTTGCACGCCTGGGAGTCCTACTAATGGATTCCATAGAAGGAGGGGTACTGGTGATGAATGGGGCTGAATCATCATTAGTGTTAGAAGTAAAAGAAAACCAAGATCCCATTTTTCTTGAATTAAAGGCAAATGTTCATAAGCAAAAAGTAATGGCTTTTGAACAAGGAGGAGATGGTGTGTTGAGGTATCAAGGTAGGTTGTGTGTACCAATGGTGGATGAACTCCAAGAAAGGATCATGGAAAAAGCTCATATCTCTAGATATTCCATCCATCCGGGTTCTACAAATATGTATCATGACTTGAGAAAAGTGTATTGGTGGAGTAGTATGAAGAAGGGCATTATTGAGTTTGTTGCTAGGTGTCTAAATTGACACCAAGTTAAAGTAGAGCACCAAAGGCTCGGTGGGTTGGCTCAAACTATTGAACTTCCGAAATGGGAGTGGGAGATGATTAATATAGATTTCATCACAGGTTTACCAAGGTCTCGCAGGCAGCATGATTCGATTTGGGTGATTGTTGACAAAATGACAAAATCAACCCACTTTTTGCCGGTAAAGACTACCATACAATAGAGGATTATGCCAGGTTATATATTCAAGAGGTGGTAAGACTTCATGGAGTCCCTGTTTCTATTATATCATATAGAGGTGCATAATTTACTGCACAGTTTTGGAAGTCATTCCAAAACGGCTTGGGTTCAAAGGTGAACTTAAGTACTGCCTTTCATCATCAGATAGATGGGCAAGCAGAGCGCACTATTCATACCTTAGAGGATATGTTGAGGTCTTGTGTGATTGATTTCAAAGGTAATTGGGATGATCACCTAACTCTTATTGAGTTTGCTTACAACACTAGTTACTACTCTAGCATCCAAATGGCTCCTTATGAAGCTCTCTATGGGAGAAGATTTAGATCTCCTGTTGGATGGTTTGAAGTTTGTGAAGCAGGGTTGATAGGACCAGATCTAGTTCATCAAACTATGGAGAAGGTGAAAGTGATTCAAGAGAGGTTGAAAACAACATAAAGTCGTCAGAAATCCTACATTGTTGTGAGGAGAAGGGAGTTAGATTTTTAAGTAGATGATTGGGTATATCTTAAAGTTTCACCCATGAAGGGTGTTATGAGGTTTGGTAAGAAGGGAAAGCTTAGTCCTCGGTACATTGGCCCTTACAGGATATCAAAAAGGGTTGGTAATGTAGCTTATGAGTTGGAGCTATTGCAAGAGTTAGCAGCGGTTCATTTGGTATTTTACATCTCCATGTTGAAGAAGTGCATGGACGATCGTTCATTGATCATACCAATTGAAGATTTTGGGATCAATGATAGTTAATCTTATGAAGAGATTCCGGTCTAGATTCTAGATCGCCAAGGTCACAAGTTGAGGACTAAGGAAGTATCATCAGTCAACATTCTTTGGAGGAACCAATTTGTTGAGGAAGGTACTTGGGAAGCTGAAGAAGATATGAATAAGAGATATCTACATCTCTTTGAAATAGGAGAAATTCCAGATCAAGGTACTAATCCTTTTCTTGCTATTTATTTATAAGTTGGCATGTTGTTTTTGCATTTTGATTGTTGGGTGTTTGAACAGAATGTTAGATGTTACACCCTTAGCCTAGTAAGAGTATTCTCATTTGAGGATGAATGTTCCCAAGGGAGAGATATTGTAACATCTCACAAATAGAAATAACTAGGATGAAGTTAAAAATTGGACATAGTCAAATTTTGGAAAGAATAGAAATCTTGAAAATTCGTTAAGTATGTTAGGTTGAGTATTTTTAGTCAATTTCAAACGACCATAACTCCTAGCTCAGGATGAGTTACACGTGTTTCAAGATATCGTAGGAAAGATCTTGGAATAATATTTTCAACGCCACTGAGTTTGTACGATTCCAAGTTCGTCTGAGTGAGATATGCCCATTTGAAGTTGGGCTGTTCAAATAAGGAAAGTCTAAACCGGATTTTTGAAGTGTATTTTGGTCTTTACTAGACCCAATTAAATTAATTCATTTTTGGTAATTACTTATGTCACGCCTCGAGCTACGCCCGAGACGCGGGCATGGGACCTAGGACCACAAGTGATCCTAAGCTAACACTGCTGTCATGATCATGAGCATACTAAAGATAATAAACTGATGCAGAAGCTAAATCATAAATAAAAATGAAAAAGTTGGGGAATACCCATATACTATAACTGAGATATATGAAAACTGATGAGTTTAATACAAAGAAGATATTAACTCAATCATGTCACTAGTCCTCGAAGAATGAGGACTCACCACTAATGCTGCTGAACTAAAGATCGGGAGCCGATCTAATCTTGATCTGGATGCTGAGAACCTCAACCTACATCACGAGAAGATGTAGCGCACGTATGCGTCAGTACTTGAAAGGTACTGAGCATGCACGATAGAGTAAAGCTGAAATAACACATAACTGAACAAAGCATAATGAGCAATGATATAAGATGAACATGATATAGATACTGAAAATATTGAATACTGAGCTAACTGATGCAATGACCAAATTTATAACATGCTGAGATTGAATACTGACTGTACTGAAATATTGTCAATGCAATAGAGTATGACTGAACTATGGGAGCTACTAATAACCGACATAAAACCACATGAGCTAAATGTGGCGTCCGATGTATACGCCCTATCGAGAGGACCTAGTATACCCTGCCAGAGGTATAGAGGCATACTGGCGTTATCACTAAACTGATGTCGCCCACAGAGGGGACTTACACCTACGTGGCTCGTAGTTGTGGGACTATATGGGTACGCTGAACCCTAGTCCAACTCGGTATTATGCTACTCCCAATGAATTAAGTGGTTAACTGGTTATGATTGAATTTCTATAAATACTGGATAGCTCGAAACTGAACATGCAAACTGAGAATGCATAAACTAATCTGATAATGATGCATTCATAAACTGAGGCATCTATAACTGGATATATTTTGACTGAAATACTGAATAGCTCAAAATACTGACATATAGATACTCATACTTGAAAACTGCTTTTTAGAAAACAACTGAAAATCATATTGTACTATGATGATTAATGACTTGGGAAGTCATACTGCATAAACATTGATAGTATATCTAGATACCATACTATTCATACATTGATGACCTACTCGATTGTCATACTAATCATGTTTTAGAAGCTCTTTCTCAAAACTCATCTTAACTTTCTCAAAAACTCAGTTTAAAACTCGAGTGTTGTCTTCAAGAAAAGCTTCTCAAGATTTATAATTCAAAATAGGGTTTATGCTGAAATATACTGATAATGTGGCCTTCAAAACTAGAGCATGTATATCTGAATAAGTGAAATATCTGACCTAGCATATGTAATTCAAGAACTAAAGCAATACATAGCTAGGGTTTTGAAATTTATGCAATAAATTGAGCAATAGCATAATAATCTGATTTGGAACATTTAAATAACTAATTCATGATGATCTGTTGAAATTCTAGAAACCCTAGGTCTGTTCATAATCATGGAATCAAGAATCTGACTGAATTCTAGGGACCTAATGGGTGAAAGGAACCCACTAGTGAAATCCCACATACCTGGTGACGAATTCCACGGAGAAATCTTTCGATTTCAGGGTTGGAATTGATGGAACCTTGTTGTGTTCTTTAACTAGGGTTCTTGACCTTTTTCTCCTCTTTTGATTCTAATATTCTATGTTTTGATTAATGATTTTGACTAAGGTAGGTTCTAGTTATGTTTCTAGGCTTAAACTGACTAAAACCTCGTGATTTAGGGTTTAAACAACGTATCTAAGGGGTTAAACGAAATAGGAAAAGACCAAAAGACTCCTGAATTAACTACTGTCGGAGTGACTGACGGACGGGACTGATGGGCCGTCAATCAATTGACGGTCTGTCGATTGGAACCGTCGATCGAGTCTGCCTGACAGGGCTTCACTAAAATGAGCATTACTTTTTACTCGAATGTCAGAATTTAGCAAACTCGGTGGAGTTAGAAAGAGGATTCAATTATCTATCTAACCATAGGTCATGGGACACATAATTAATTTTTTTCTAAGAGTTATGACCATCTGAAGTTGACCCATCAATAATTTTCAGCTAACTGGTTGCTGACCCTCATCTATGGTCAAACCTACAGACCGTGGATCGAATGACGGTCCGTGCTGGTCGACCATAGTTTGTGTCAGAGGCTAGGTAAAAGGGGTCATGATCCATGTACATAGACCACGGACCGTTGTCTAATCCACGGACCGTGGGTCTATCCGTGAGTCGAGACTAAGCCAATTTTTCTGAGCTTGGCTGGGGAGGGGTTGCAGTGGTAAACCACAGACCATTAGCATGGACCGTGGTCTAACCTACGGTCCATGGATGGCAACCGTGGGTTGCACCTGCAACTTCTCAAAATCTTCATTTTTGGCCTGATTCGAATACGGGGTGTTACATTATCTCCCCCTTGGGACCATTCGTCCTCGAATGAAGACTAATCTAGCTGAAATAGAGGGAGAGGGCTGGAATACCTACCACTAAACACTGAGAACTGAATTTCTGACTGAACTGAGTTCCAAGAACATGCAAGTATGCTGAAAATTCAAGTACAAACTGAAGGAACATGATTCTAAGACTGAATTTATGCATGAATGACTGAAAAACTGAAGAGGAACTATTACCCCAAGCTGGAATGGAATCGGAAGGAAAGAGGTGAGGATACTTGGACTTCATGGTTGCTTCTGCTTCCCAAGTAGCTCCCTCTACGGACTGACTCCTCCACAAAACCTTGATTGAAGCGACTTTTTTGTTTCTCAACCTTCTAACCTGACGATCGAGAATCTCAACTGGTACATCCTCATAAGAAATGCTATCTTTTACAGCCACAGTCTCTAGTGGCACTACGGATGCTGGATCACCCACACACTTCTTCAAAAGTGAAATGTGAAAGACTGGATGCACTGCTGCTAAATCTGCTGGAAACTCTAACTCATAAGCCACTTTACCAATTCTTTTCAAGATCCGGTAAGGGCCTACATATATGGGACTGAGCTTCCCTTTCTTGCCAAATCTCATCACCCCCTTCATAGGTGACACTTTCAGGAAAACCCAATCATTAACTTGGAACTCTAGTTCCCTTCTCCTTACATCTGCATACGATTTCTGGTGACTCTGGGCAGTCTTAAGTTTATGTCTAATGAGTTGCACTTTCTCCATATCATTAAGGACTGAATCTGGTCCTATCAAGGCTGCTTCACCTACTTCAAACCAACCAACTGGAGATCTACATCTACGCCCATACAATGCCTCATAAGGGGCCATCTGAATGCTGGAATGGTAACTATTGTTGTAGGCAAACTCAATAAGAGGAAGGTGATCATCCCAACTTCCCTTGAAGTTGATCACACAAGCTCTTAACATGTCCTCTAAGGTCTGAATAGTACGCTCTGCCTGACCATCCGTCTGGGGATGAAATGTTGTGCTAAGATTAACCTGAGTACCAAGACCTTTCTCAAATGACTTCCAGAAATGAGAGATAAACTGAGGACCTCTATCTGAGATGATAGACAAAGGAACCCCATGCAACCTCACAATCTCATTAATGTAAAGCTTGGCGTAGTCCTCCGTCGAATCTGTAGTCTTGATCGCCAAAAAGTGAGAAGACTTAGTAACCCTATCAACAATCACCCAAATGGAGTCATATTGTTTGCGAGTACGAGGTAAACCTATGATGAAGTCCCTGTTGATCACTTCGCACTTCCAAGTAGGACTGTTAATCTCATGAGTCATACCTCCTGGTTTCTGATGTTCTACCTTGACTTGCTAGCAATTTGGGCACTTAGCCACAAAACTACTATATCTCTTTTCATACCATTCCACCAATAGACTTCCCACAGATCGCGGTACATCTTAGTGGCACCTGAATGCATAAAATATCTAGCGTTATAGGCCTCTGCAAGAATATGTTGTCTTAACTTGCCCACATAAGGAACACATAATCGACCCTGATAGCGAAACACACCATCTCCCCCTTGGGAGAAAACCTCCACTCTCTGATTGTGGACTGCATCCTTAAGCTCAAGCAAGATTGGATCACTGTCTTGCTTTTCCTTAACCTCAACTACCAAAGAAGATTCTACCGCATTCTGAACCGTTACACCACCATCTGATATGCTTATAAGACAAACTCCTAGGCGACCAAATCTGTGAACATCTTTTTCTACTTCCTTCCCTTTTTCCTCAATATGTGCTACACCACCCTCTAGATTTACCTCTTTCTGGCCTTAAGGTAAAAGATAATTGACATATAGGCACTGAGCTACTACCCTTCTATTCTAAAACTGACTCGTTTGGAAATTGGAACTGAACAACCCGAATTCTACAATCGACTGAGGCATGACAGAACTGAAACCAATCCATGCCTAGAATTATATCGAAATCTACCATTTTTAACTCTACAAGATCTGCTGAGGTGACTTTCTAAGAGACTGTGACAGGGCAATTTCTGTATACCCGTCTAGATATAACTAGGTCACCAACTGGGGTAGAGACTAAGAAGGGTTCTAAAGGAGTTTCTACACTAACTCCTAAGATTACTGCTATAAAGAGAGTTACAAAGGTAAGAGTAGCCCTTGGATCTAACACTACAAAAACATTTAAAGAAGGACTCGAAACGTACCAGTGATCACATCAGGAGAATCTTCCTGGTCCTGGTGAGCCTGGAGACCATAGAGCTTGTTTCGGCGTTGTCCGCCACCTGTACCAGAAGAGTTACCCTGCTGAGTTGGGTGACCTGTCGGTACTGTTGGAGCTATAGACTGAGCCCTAGTATTGTTACCTTCTTGCCCCTTCCTGGCAAAAGAGGAATTCTTCACTCTATGACCAGACTGGCCACACCCAAAACAACCTTCCTTGCTTGCAAGACACTCGCCTGGATGATTCTTACCACACTTTGGACAAGTTGGGTAGGTCCTATTTCCTGAAACACTTGCCTGAGACTTAGAGCCTGGTTCCCTACTATTCTGATCTTGTCGAAACTGTGAGTGATTTCCACCACCTGATTTCTGTTGAGAGTACTCATAATTCCCTGTTCTAGCTTTCTTATTTACCTTAGCAATTTCCCTAAGCTTATCTCCCTCAACCTGCTAATTGTTCTGATTATTCATACTTTGAGCGAAACATTGAATAGTGTTCTGAAACTCTACATTCAAAACTCCCTGATCTGGGACTAGAGGAACTGCGTTAGCATTACTGACATTCACATTCCTGGTGTTAGCTCTACGAGGAAGCATGATCGCTGAAATGTAGAACATCAAGTTAGAATAGAATTAGATCATACCTTACGCACGATAAGAGTATCAAGAAACTTAGGTTTTCTTGAAACACTTCATAGCCTCCCTCTCATTAGATGTGGTGCACTTCACACCCATGAAAAGGACTCTACTTGGTGCGGCTTTTCAGACATCCTAGGACCCTTAAACCTAAGGCTTTGATACCAAGTTTGTCACGCCCTGAGCAACCCCCGAGACGCGGACACGGGACCTAGGACCACAAGTGATCCTAAGCTAACCCTGCTGGCATGATCATGAGCATACTAAAGATAATAAACTGATGTGGAGGCTAAATCATAAATAAAAATGAAAAAGATGAGGAATACCCATATACTATAACTGAGATATATGAAAATCGATGAGTTTAATACAAAGAAGATGATAACTCAATCTTAAGATGAATCTAACTATGTCTGAAATAAGCCTCTAAACTAACTAGAAATGTTGGGACATGCCCCAACTAGATCTAGCAAAACTGAAACTAAAGACTAAAAGTGATAAAGATAAACATGCCACTAGTCCTCGAAGAATAAGGACTTACCACTGATGCTGCTGAACTGAAGATCGGGAGCCGATCTAAGCATGATCTGGATGCTGAGAACCTGAACCTACATCACGAGAAGATGTAGCGCATGTATGCGTCAGCACGGGACCTAGGACCACAAGTGATCCTAAGCTAACCCTGCTGGCATGATCATGAGCATACTAAATATAATAAACTGATGTGGAGGCTAAATCATAAATAAAAATGAAAAAGTTAAGGAATACCCATATACTATAACTGAGATATATGAAAATTGATGAGTTTAATACAAAGAAGATATTAACTCAATCCTAAGATGAATCTAACTATGTCTGAAATAAGCCTCTAAACTAACTAGAAATGTAGGGACATGCCCCAACTTGATCTAGCAAAACTGAAACTAATGACTAAAAGCGATAAAGATAAACATGCCACTAGTCCTCGGAGAATAAGGACTCACCACTGATGCTGTTGAACTGAAGATCGGGAGCCAATCTAAGCGTGATCTGGGTGCTGAGAACCTGAACCTACATCACGAGAAGATGTATCGCATGTATGCGTCAGTACTTGAAAGGTACTGAGCATGCAGGATAGAGTAAAGCTGAAATAACACATAACTGAACAAAGNGCATGTATGCGTCAGCACGGGACCTAGGACCACAAGTGATCCTAAGCCAACCCTGCTGGCATGATCATGAGCATACTAAATATAATAAACTGATGTGGAGGCTAAATCATAAATAAAAATGAAAAAGTTGGGGAATACCCATATACTAAAACTGAGATATATGAAAACTGATGAGTTTAATACAAATAAGATATTAACTCAATCCTAAGATGAATCAAACTATGTCTGAAATAAGCCTCTAAACTAACTAGAAATGTAGGGACATGCCCCAACTTGATCTAGCAAAACTGAAACTAATGACTAAAAGCGATAAAGATAAACATGCCACTAGTCCTCGGAGAATAAGGACTCACCACTGATGCTGTTGAACTGAAGATCGGGAGCCAATCTAAGCGTGATCTGGGTGCTGAGAACCTGAACCTACATCACGAGAAGATGTATCGCATGTATGCGTCAGTACTTGAAAGGTACTGAGCATGCAGGATAGAGTAAAGCTGAAATAACACATAACTGAACAAAGCATACTGAGCAATGAAATAAGATGAACATGATATAGATACTGAAAATACTGAATACTGAGCTAACTGATGCAATGACCAAATTTATAACATGCTGAGACCTAATACTGACTGTACTGAAATATGATCAATGCAATAAAACATGACTGAACTGTGGGAGCTACTAATAACAGACATAAAACCACATGAGCTAAATGTGGAGTCCGATGTATACGCCCCATCTAGTGGACCCAATATACCCTGCCAGAGGTATAGAGGCATACTGGCGTGATCACTAAACTGATGTTGCCCACAGAGAGGACTTACATCTACGTGGCTCGTAGTTCTAGGACTATATGGGTACGCTGAACCCTAGTCCAACTCGGTATTATGTTACTCCCAATGAATTAACTGGTTAACTGGTTATGACTGAATTTCTATAAATACTGGATAGCTCGAAACTGAACATGCAAACTGAGAATACAACAATTAATCTGATAATGATGCATTCATAAATTGAGGCATGTATAACTGAGTATAATATGACTGAAATACTGAATAGCTCAAAATACTAACATGTAGATACTTATACTTGAAAACTCCTTTTTAGAAAACAACTCAAAATCATATTATACTATGATCATTGATGACTTGGGAAGTCATACTGCATAAACATTGATGGTATATCTAGATACCATACTATTCATACATTGATGACCTACTCGATTGTCATACTAATCATGTTTTAGAAGCTCTTTCTCAAAACTCATCTTAACTTTCTCAAAAACTCAGTTTAAAACTCGAGTGTTGTCTTAAAGAAAAGCTTCTCAAGATTTATAACTCAGATAGGGTTATGCTGAAATATATTGATAATGTGGCGTTCAAAACTAGAGCATGTATATCTGAATAACTGAAATATCTGACCTAGCATGTGTAATGCAAGAATTAAAGAAATAAATAGCTAGGGTTCTGAAATTTATGCAATAAACTGAGCAATAACATAATAATCTGATTTTGAACATTTAAATAACTAATTCATGATGATCTGTTGAAATTCAAGAAAACCTAGGTCTGTTCATAATCATGGAATCAAGAATCTAACTGAATTCTATTGACCTAATGGGTGAAAGGAACCCACTAGTGAAATCCAACTTACCTGGTGACGAATTCCACGGAGAAATCTTTCGATTTTGGGGCTAGAATTGATGGAACCTTGCTACGTTCTTGAACTAGGGTTCTTTACCTTTTTCTCCTCTCTTGATTCTAATTTTCTATGTTTTAATTAATGATTTTGACTAAGATAAGCTCTACTTATGTTTCTAGGCTTAAACTGACTAAAACCTCATGATTTAGGGTTTAAACGACGTATCTAAAGGGTTAAACGAAATAGGAAAAGACCAAAAGACCCCTGAATTAATTGTTGTCGGAGTGACTGACGGACGGGACTGACAGGCTGTCAATCAATCGATGGTCCGTCGATTGGAACCGTCGGTCGAGTCTTCCTGACAGGGCTTCACTAAAATGAGTATAACTTTTTACTCGGATGTCGGAATTTAGCAAACTCGGTGGAGTTGGAAAGAGGATTCAATTATCTATCTAACCAAAGGTCATGGGACACAAATTCATTTTGTGCTAAGAGTTATGATCATCTGAAGTTGACCCATCAACAATTTTTAGCTAACTGGTTGCTGACCCTCATCTACGGTCAGACCTACGGACCGTGGATCGAATGACAGTCCATGCTGGTCGACCGTAGTTTGTGTCAGAGGCTGGGAAAGGAGGTCTTGATCTACGGACATAGACCACGGACCGTTGTTTGATCTACGGACCGTGGGTCTGTCCGTGAGTCGAGACTTAGCCAATTTTTCTGAGCTTGGCTGGGGAGGGGTTGTAGTGGTGAACCACGGACCACTAGCACGGGCCGTAGTTTGACCTATGGTTTGTGGATGGCAACCGTGGATTGCACATGCAACTTCTCAAAATCTGCAATTTTGGCCTGATTCGAATACAGGGTGTTACAACTTAGGGGTCTAAACTGAACTTGGTCAGTTTACGCTTTTAAAAAATTGAGTTAGGGTTTTAGAGAAGAGAAAAGAAGAGGAGAAAGGAGGACTATGACTAAGATGATTTCAAGGTTATGCTTAGTGTGAAGGGTAGTATGGGATGCCTTTCATGCATTGCACAAGTATGCTTTAAAGTTACTTAGAAATATGGTGCTCTTATAGTAGAAAGGCATATGACTTAACCATGCATATAGACCATGCTTAGGATGACCAAAAAGGGATACTTGGCTTGGGTGGTATTATGGGATGCTATTCTTGCTTTGCACATGTATGCTTTTGAGGTTACTTGAGAATGGTGCTATTATGGTATTGATGACTAAGAGTCAATTATGCTTATATGATTATGACTTATCTCTTATGCTCATTAACTATGTCTTATGTTGACTTATGTTTATATGATGCTCATGTTGGAGATTATGCTATGACTATGATGATTATGCTATGACTATGTTATTGTCTCTTATGCTTATGTCTTATGTTGACTAACCATTTTGAGAAGGTCTTATGATGTTGCGCTAGCTTTCATACTTGGTACATTTTGTACTAACGCATATTGCCTATATTATAGTCAAATGTAGGGTTACAGAGATTGAGTTGCTTTGGAGGCTAGGTTTCTAAGGTGCAAGAAGAGTTGGAGAATTGGTGAGTCCTCATAGCTTCGAGGACAAACCCTTATTTCCTTTATGTCATTTCCTTATGTTTTAGACTTTGTATGGGCTGCGTCCCAAAGAGTTTTAATCAAGAGTTATGTTAGACGGTTTGAGACAAAAGAGTGGTAAAGACTTCCGTTTGCTTTTATGAAATATGTCTTCGATTGTAAAAGTTTTAAATTATTTCGTATTTTATTTCTATTACCTATGTTATGATGCTAAGGGCTTGTATGACACCCCTTCGGGGTCAAGTACGCCATGTTTCATCTAGGGGGTACCCCTAGGTCGTGATACGGACCCTACATTAGTGAAACAATGTAGGCAAAAGTATGCATTAGTATATCGAATGCATCACTTATGATAGCAATGCATAAGAGTTATAGCGTCATGAAAAAATGACTCTTCATGACATGCAATGACCAATTTAAAGCATTAGGAAAAAAGGTTAGAAAACATAATCGTGATCATGGTCAATGCAGGTAAAAATCACCTTTAAAATACATGTGAGATACTTCTAGAAGTAACCTTAGTTCATTATTGTGGGAAGTAGCCATTAACCGACATATAAATCATGTGAGATATAACATGGAATCTGGTGTCTATCCCACACCGATAAGAGATGTCCTTACTTGCCAGGGTAAGAACCATAAATTTCTAGCTTAAGTAGATCCACTAGCTAATGTCTATCGAAGACAACTATGGTGCAACATACTTTATGGGAAATGGGTAATCACCTCTTGTCCATTCGATAAGCATAATACCACGAAAAAGTCATTAATCTTAACTTGTCTTATCATCCAATCCAAGCTTTATTTCATTAAATAGCTCCTAAATCTCGATTCAAAGTTCAGTTGAGAAAACCGTTCAACTCTAAGAATACTATATGTGAGAAAACCCATTCACATTCATGTATTGAGTAGTATGTGAGAAATCCTTTCACAACAATAACAACATCGATGCTTGACTCTCAAAGAAGCTTAAATCGTTTTCATTAATTTCATTAAGAACATACATATCTTCATAAATTCATCTGTCATAGTTCAAAACCCACATCTTATTATCATAGTCTAGAAAACCTAGGTTCTGCATGGGTTCATGGGAATTAAACTTAAAAGCATGCAATTACTTCATTACATGCATAAGAAGAAATAAAACAATCAATTAGGATAAACATTGAAAAGAACCCATTACAATTGAATTACACCCTAATTTGATTGGGGAATCTAACGTTATAAAATTAGGGATTTTAGGAACCCTATGGAGGGAAGAACTCCATAGGTGAAGACTATCATACCTTGATGTAAAATGCCCTCAAGCAAATGGTGAATTGGAGACTTGATCTTGAAACTCTAGACTTCTCTTTCTTCCATAGAGAGAGAAATATTTGAAAGAATGAACTTGATCAACTTTAGGAAATTTAAGAGAGTTAGTTGAATTGGGTGATATTGGGCTACAAATGTTTATATAGGGCCTACTGTAGAGCGTAAAACGATATCGTATTGGGTTAAAGCGATCTAGAAAACACCTAAAAACTCCTTTAAAAAAATCTATCGGACCCCATCGATGATTTGACCTACGGTCCGTAAGTCCAACTACGGACCGTCCTGGTCAACTGTTGGTGGGGTTCAGAGAATACACTTTTGTACCCCCAATGACGGGAACCATGTACAATCTATGGGTCCACTTATAAACCGTACATCCCAACCGTAGGTCCCAACTTTGACCCTCAAAATTTCTCTGGGACTAAGCTACGAGACCTACCTACTACTCATACATTGAATGGCAAATCGTCCTGGTGAACCGTCAAAGAGTTCTGGGACTCGACATTCTAAATCATTTGAGCTTGCTACCGACAGTTCTCACCTACGGTTCAACCTACAGATAATTGGTGGTTCTGTCGGTACTGGCACCAGATTCTAGACCCCTGCAATTTCTATTTTTTTAATCTTGAGATGTTATAATATCTCCCCCTTGGGAACATTCATCCTCTGTAACACCTCAGGTCAAAGGATATGATACCTACGGTCATGGTCCACGGTCTGTCGATGGACCCATGGTCCGTAGGTAAGGTCCCATCGTTGGGGTCCAGGATTTAGGGGTCTCTGATCCCACCCATGACCCACCTATACGATCCGTGGTTGGACCTACAGACCATAGGTCTGGCCATTTGTGAGGGTCGACAGTAATTTGGAAATAAGGAGCTTTTGGGTCAACTTCAAACGGTCTTATCTTTTAACAAAAAAAAAATTAGATGGCCTATGACCTAGCAAATTAAAGATAATTGAGTCCTCTTTCCAATGCTACCGAGTTTGCTAAAATCCAAGCTCAGAGTAATACGTTTACGCTCGTTTTAGTAGAGACCTATAGTTGACGAGCAGTGGTTCAAATGACGGTCGTTAGTCCCAATGTGAAGGACATTCTTCGGCTTTTAAGTCAGGGTCATTTTGGTCTTTTCCCCTATGTATTTGATACTTAAACTACATCGTTTGATGCCTAAAATACGTCTTTTTACTTAATCGAAGCCTAATATTCTAGTCAGAACCTACCCAAAACCATCATTCTCCCAAAATCACCCAACTTAGAGCGGAAAAAAAGGAAAATGTCAACCAGTACTCTCAAGAACAAGCAGAGTGTTCTTCAAAGTTTATCCCTGAAATCCAAAGGATTTCTTCGTATATTTCTTCACCAGGTATTTCAGATTTCACTAGTGGGTTTCTTTCACCCATTAAGTCACTGGAATTCAGTTAGTTCTTCAGATTCTTATCAACTGTTCATACCTAGGGTTTCTAGATTTTCAAAATTTATTGTGATTATGGTTCTTTTGATCTAAATAACTTGTTTCTTGATAATTTAGTATAGCTCCATCCATAGTACTTAGAACCCTAACTTGTGTAAATTCATCGTAGTTCATGAATTATACTTCCTAAGCCAATCAAACAGAAAATCATGCTCCAAATTTAAAATGCCATATTCTCTGTTTATAAATGTTGTATTCTCATCTAGCATGCCAGTATTTTGAGCTTTCAATATTTAGTGCATTTTAGCTTCATGAATATTCAGATGGGAGTAGACTTAGCACCGAGTTGGACTAGGGTTCAGCGTACCCTCAAAGTCCTAGAACTACGTGCCAATATAGGTTTAGAAGTCCCCTCTGTTAGGCATCAGTTTTAGTGATCATGTTACATTCATGTCTTTATACCCATGGCAAGTTATATTTGGTCCTCTCGATGGGGCATATACATTGGACATTCATGCCTTTATACTCCTGGCAAGGTATATTGGGTCCTCTCAATAGGGCATATACATCGGACTCCACGTTTAGTTGGTTTATGTCGGTTAATAGTAGTTCCACAGTCGGACTCTTAGTGCATTAACTAGGTTTTGAGCATTTACATAAGTATACAGTTTAACATGTTACCTTCATGATTAGTACTTTGTCATTGCATTCAGTTCAGATTTCAGTTATTCTTTAGTACATACCTATATCCTTATTCAGATTATATCTTTGCTCAATTATGCATTATTCAACTTATATATTTTGTTCAACTTAGCATATATATACCTTGCATGCTCAGTACATTCCAAGTACTGATGCATACTTTGCGCTACATCATTTCATGATATAGGTTCACACACTCAGCATCCTGATCACACTTAGATCGATTCTTGATTCGACTTCAGCAGCTTCAGTGGTGAGTCCTCATACTTCGAGGACAATAGACATACTTCCTATTTTAGTCTTTATTTCCAATTTTTAGTTTTGTTAGAGTTAGCTGGGGGTATGTCCCCGCAACTCAATTCAGTAGAGGCTTTTCAGACATATTAGTAGATTCAACTCGAGTTGTTAAGTGTTGTTTTAGTCATCACTAAACTCTTATTATATTTTACATATTCAGACTAGATGGGTTACCCTCGTTGCAGATATCCACTATTTTTAGCTTCCGCATAGTATATGTTTTACTTAGTTATTTCCAGTATTCTTGAACTAGGATAAATTTAAACAAGATAAGGTTCTGAGTGCTATGCATAAAATTATACTAAATTATCAAGAGACAAGTTATTTAGATCAAATGAACCATAATCACAATAAATCTTGAAAATCAAGAAACCCTTGGTCTAAACAATATATCAGAATCTGAAGAACTAACTAAATTCTATGGACCTAAAGGGTAAAAGGAACCCACTATTGAAATCCCACATACATGTTGGCAAAATCTACAGAGAAATCCTTGGGTTTTTGGGGCTGAACTTCAAAGAACACCTCTACTTGTTCTGTGAAGAAATTGGTGACTCTTACTCTTCTTTTTGTTCTAATTTCGATGATTCTTTTGAGAATAAGGGTTTTGGGTAGCCTCTTACTAGATTATTAGGCTTAGACTGAGTAAAACGACGTAGTATAGGCATCAAACGACGTAGTTTAACTGCCTAATGCATAGAGGAAAATACCAAAATGACCCTGATTTTAAACTGACGAATGGCCTTCATGATGGGACTGACGGACCATCAATAGGACCACGGTCCGTCAACTGAGTCATGGTTATGGCCCTACCTAACAGGTCTCTACTGAAACAAGTGTAACTTTTAACTCCAATATGGGACACATATTTCATTTTGTGTTAAAAGATATGACCACTTGAAGTTACTCAATACTTACAAGCTAAACTGCCCCAATATTTATGGTCCACTTCATGGACCATGTGAAGCACCATGGGCCGTGAAGGCCATCGTGGTTCTTCATAGTGCCTTGGGGGTTTCTGGGGTACTTTTCATGGGCCACATAACGACCCGTGTGGTGTCCCACGGACCGTGGAAGGCTCTGTGTTCCTCTATGCTTGCCTGGGTGTGAACTACGACGAGGGTGACAGGTCCTTGTCATGTTCACAGCCCGTGAACCCTTCTGTGGTTTCCCCTTTTTCTGTTGTTCAGTCTTAGTTACGATTTTAGATGTTACAATCACATTCATCACAGACCATTAACGTTATTTTAGAATAAGAATTTTAGAGGATTCTTAGAAATTGTAACGCACACTCTATTAAAATAAGATACTACAAAAGTTGCAATATTTTTGTCCGTATTATTATTTTTTTTAAATTTGAATATTCAAAAAATAAATGCATCTCATATGAAAAAATACAACATATGAGTAATTTTGTTTCATTTTGAAACAATATTACTGCAAAAAAATCAGGAGTTGGTTGATTTTCTAAGTTGAGATGTAATGGACTAATATTGACAAACAAATAAGACCATACTAGATATTTGAGTTTTGAAAATATACTCCTCAATATTCGTGACTTAAAATTAGACAGTGTTACATTACTCTAGGTAAACTGTTAGAGGATAATTATGAGACTTACTAACGTTTCACAATGGATAAATAGTTTCTTCTTGTAGATTTTTCATGTTGAAAATTTTATTTTTATGTTGGAGCATGGTAAATAAAATGGAGGCTCATATGTAGTGTCTTGTGCAACAAGGATGTATCATCTAGATTAAAAATAAGGTTCTTAGATCAACTTTAAAGTGAAGTGTTGACCGGTCAAAAACTTGCATGTTCAGAAAAAAAGAGTAGAAGAAATGAGGATGATAAGATGAATGGGAAAACATATTAAGAAAACAGGATTAGGAACAGAAATATTCAAGACAAGATTGGAGTGACCTCCGTGGTGAAAACACTGAGGGAGGTCAGACTAAGATGATTTAGACACGTGAAAAGGAGATGCATATGTTTTTTGATTAGGAGATGTGAGGTTTGACTGAAATGGATATTAGAAGAGGTAGATGTAACTGAAAAAATAATGCAGAGAGGTGAAAAAGTGAACATGACCCAAACCACGCCCATAAATTACAATAGGTATGTTAATAATATTGTAATAAAGTTGTAGTCAATACAATTCATCTCAATTGTAAAGAAATGTCACATGTTTTAGATATTTTCTCATCAATATTATGTACGACATCACTCTAAGTAATATAATAATGATAATTATGAGAATTCTGCTGTCATGACCAAAGTCTACACCCTGGATGTGGCCGGTACTCGAGAACCATTGTCGGTCCTCAAGCGAATCCTCATCCTAGTTGACTATAAGCGGAAGACTAACTAAAACATACAAAAGCTTAAAACTGAATAAAAATTCATGAAACTCAAATACAAAGCTTTAACTCAAATGATTTACTTTGAACATAAATAAGATATTCAACTCGCCATAAAATAGGCAACTTAAGTCTTTAAAACATATAACAAAATAAATGAACAGACTTCTGAAACTCTACTGACAATCTATGAAGCCTTTAAATGATAAAGACAAATTTGGGACAAGACCCACGACATCCTGAAAAAAACTGAAAAGTAAATGAAATCCTCTAGAAGCAAGTAGGCTCATCATAGCTAACTCGAAATCCATGTGGTATCAATGAAGCTGCTGTTGATGACCCTAAATACCTGAATCTGCATCATGAAACAATGCAGGCCAAATGGCTCAGTACACGGAATGTACGAGCATGTAAGGGGAATTCTAAAGCATAAACATAAGCTTGAACTGGTGGAAAATAGACATACTTACCTCTTATAAACTCACTCAACTCAACACATCTCAAAGAAACATAGTTCAACTCAATGATAAGTTCTTATACTGAGTGAAATAAGGCTTAACTCAATGATAATATATTCAACTCAGTGAAATAAGGTTCAACTCAATAATAAGATATTCAACTCAATGAAATAAGGCTCAACTCAATAATAAGACACTTGACTCTGGGCACTCAATGATGGATACTCAACTCTAGCTACTCAACTCAATAATAAGATACTTGACTCTGGGCACTTAATGCTGGATACTCAACTCAATATAAAGCAATAATACATATGCAATATATGGAAAACTTTTAAAACAATAGAAAGCAACTCAGTTTGTATGTAAGGATACAAGATAAACTCTGCTTGTATATGAATATACAAGGAAAACTATGTGTATATAAGAATACAAAATATCTCGGTTGGAGTTACTCTAACCGACAATCATCACTATGAGCTATGTGATGGTATATCGTCTTGCCTCACGCTGCTAGGATCGTCCTATACCTTGCCGGGGGTATAGAATCTAACTACTAAGTGGATCCACTAGTCTGTGCTAAAAGCATTATGAAATCATCTAAAAGTATGACCCTTTTCTACCCATATTGGCTGCACGGTTTATGGAGACTTTGAATTATCTTAACTCAAAATCGTCCCCAAATTGATGCTCAATACTACTCCCAAAATGTAACAAGTTCATATGTTTAAAAACATAACTCTTTCTGTGGTTTGAGATTATTACTCAAAAACTAACTCAAAAGATCTCTTGGAAATCGGTGTTTCCTCTCTTTCAAATGTGAAAACATTTAGTCTTTAGGAATACTTAGTTCCCATATAATCTTTTGAAGAAAATTAACTCAACTCTACACTTTCTCAATTCAAGTGCTCAAGTCTTAAAACAAGTTTAGAAAAATTTGTAAAAGACTTCTCTAAATAAGGTTCACGCCGAATTATTGACGTGAACGACTCAATCCAAGATTTTCAATAACCATACATAGAACTCAATAGTCGAAACTCAAGAACATCAATGATAATACTCATTTTAAGAATGCTCGACTCAGAGGGTTCATGCAGAATTATGGGAATGAACTACTCAACCAAGGACTCAAAGATACTTCTCATCTCAAGATTGCTCGACTTATAGGGTTCATGCGGAATTATGGGGCTGAACTACTTATGTAACACCTCGAAAACCAGACTTAGGAAAACAATTGCAAAACTTACATGAAGCAATGAACCATGGCATCATTCACGGACCGTGATAGGGTCCACGGTCCGTTGACATGCCTGTGGTCATGACTTGGAAGTCACCAGGCCCAGACGCCAGACCACGGGCACCTTCACGATCTGTGTCCTTGATGACGGGCCATGGTGGCGACCGTGACATCTAGGCAGTAGCCTCCCTAGCCTAGCCCTCAGACACCCCTCGCCCAAGTGAGGACCACGGGGACCTTCACGGTCCGTGGTCCTAAAGATGGGTCATGGGGGAATTTGTGAAGCCTTACCAATAGCCCCCTAAATCCTAAGCCACCAGACCTCAACCCAAGTGAGGACTACGAGGACCTTCACGGTCCGTAGTCCCTCACACAGGTCATGGTAAGTCTAGTGCGACAGACCCTTGGCTCAGTAGTCACCAAATGAAGACCACGACCCATTTCACGGTCCGTGGTCCCTTTTACAGTCCGTGAAGGTGGCCGTGGTCAGCCCCGTCAGCAGTTTCAGTCAGGGGTCTTTTGTTCTTTTCCTAATTTGTTGGACTAAACTACATCGTTTTAACCCTAAACTACGTGATTTTAATTATTTTTAGTCTAGAAACATAACTAGAACTTACCTAAGTCAAATCATCAATCAAAACCTACAAAATTAGAATCAAGAGAGGAGTAAAAGTAGACTTGACCAAACTCTAAGAACGCAACAAGGTTTCTTTAGTTCTAGCCCAGAAATCAATGGATTTCTCTGTTGAATTCGTCACCAGGTATGTGGGATTTCACTAGTGGGTTCCTTTCGCCCATTAAGTCCCTAGTTTTCAGTCAGTTTCTTGATTCCCTTATTATGACTAGACCTAGGGTTTCTTGAACGTTAGAATTGTTGGGTTCTTAGCTGGTAGAATTATCCAAATCAGATTAGTACGTTAATATTCAGTTTATTGCATGAATTCCAGAACCCTAGCTATGTATTTCTTTAGTTATTGAATTACATATGCTAGGTTATATATTTCAATTATTCAGTTATACATGCCTCATTTACTAATGCATCAACATCAATTTATTTGTTGCATTCTCAGTTTACATGTTCAGTTTGAGCTATCCACTAACCTACATAAATTCAGTCATAATGTGTTCATTACTTAATCCATTGGGAGTAGCATAATACCGAGTTGGACTAGGGTTCAGCGTAGCCAAATAGTCCCAGAACAACTAGCCACGTAGGTTGTAAGTCCCCTCCGTGGGCATCATTTTAGTGATCACGCCTCTATACCTCTGGCAGGGTGATATACCATAAGTTTTCGATATTGTTAATACATTTCCCTTGAGAGTTGTGTATGTCTAGGGACATTTTGTATTAGTTCTTATGTGTTTTTCTCATGTTTTCAGGAAATAAGTTCAGACAAGGAGATTTGAAGACACAACTAAAAGACGTGCAGAAAAGGGCATCTACGGAGGCAACCCATGGATCGAAGGTCCAGTTACTCCCCGTAGATGATGGACGTCGATGGGCAGGAAAGGCATGGCTGAAGATCAGAGAATTCTCGACTAAGTGTGGAACCACGGTTGCAACTTACAGACCATAGATTGATCTATGGACTGTACTGTTCCTCCGTAAAATGTGACAGAAATTTAGTTCCAGCACCTGATGCTAAAAATTATAAGTATGGGGCTACACAAAAGTGTTACGGACTGTAGATTAACTTACGGTCTGTACTGTTGAACCGTCGAATGTGACAGAAGTTTGGAAGATTTTGAAGATTGAAAATTTGCCCAAGTCCCGAGCCACGGAAGGGACCTACGGACCGTAGATAGACTTACGAACTATAGGTCAGTGTCATAGATTAAAGATGCGTCCTGAAAACTTTATTTCCTTATTTCGTTTCCTTTTTAGTTAGGACTTGTTTTTCTATAAACATGGCATGTAAACCTCGTTAAAGGGGGTTAGACTTTATTACTTTAGTTCTAGTTGGTGACTTTGGAAATTATATTTTGCAAACCTAGCAATTCTTGATTTCCTAAGTGGGTTTTGATGATTTTTGTGTTGAAATTCAAGTTGAAATTCCAGGTTTGTTATTCTTAATTATGTAAGTTCATAATTCTTTTATCTAAGACAATGAATAGTGTTCATATGATTATGGGTAACTAAACTCCACAACTAGGGTTGTGGGAACCATAAGTGATTAGCAAACTATGAATAGTAAATATGCAGTTCTTGAATAATGTTTTGCATGCATTGATAATTCTTTCGTTTAAAAGTCTTTTTAACGGTGCGGAAGGTTAGAACTCGCCTTGTTGCTACTTGCCAGACCAAGGAGGTAATCAACAAGAAAAGAATTATCAACATAGATTTAATGTGATACTATATAATAGTCTAGTGTCGATTGGTGCGAAGTAATAACTAAGCCAAACATCGATGTGATGTCTAATATGAGGTAAAGGTAAGGGTTAGTAAATTATACATACGTAACCAAACCAAGGTGCGGGGTGAAATTCTTTATATGCCAGACCAAGGATTTAGAGATACCTAGCTTATCACTTTGCATGTAGTACACTAGGAAGGGATTGTTATTACTAGGATTACTGCGTTATGAGTTTCTGGGGAACACGTATACCCTAGTTAATTCTCTCATCTTGATAACAACCAAAATTGACTTTTGTTTACTGATTACTTACTGAATTCTTACAATTTGTTTCACAAATCCCCCCCTTTAATTACTTGTTTCTGGAAGTAATTTGACTGAACGAATGTAATTGTTGGTTAAAGTTAAGTCTAGACAATTTTCCTCGTGGGATCGACCACAACCTACAAGTTGGGTTTTGTACTTGCTAACGATCGCTTATGCTTCTTTAGGGATGTGTAATTTAAGCGTATCAAAATTTGGCGCCGCTGCCGGGGAAATTTGGTTTTAGATTAATTTTAACTGCATTATTGAACTTTAGTCAAATATTTCCTAATTTTACTCTTTATTTTTCTTTTTGTCGCTCTCAGTTTCTGACTCCAGTGTATGCCAAGTACGCGGAGCCAAGGTGAACCACTTATTCTTTACGATCCAGAGTTGAACTAAAATTTGCGAAGAATGAACAATCAAAAAGTTCCAGTTAATCCTATCGGATGCAATCCAGGTGATGAAGTTGAGTTGCAACATCCGAGGGTAGTTGGTGGGGACAACCAGGTTCCAGTTGAACATAAATTGGGAGATCCAGGAGGGTGCAGGGTCCACCAGGCCCACGACTGCATGACAACTATAGGGGCAATGTCAATATTGATGACTCTGATGGACCTCTTGTCGTACTCCCTTTGCCTCCGAGGCACATATTTGTATTGACCAGTAGCTTGATGCAGATGCTTACAACGAGGGGATTGTTCTCGAGGTTCCCATCGGAAGACCCACATGCTCACATAGCCAAGCTAAGGGTGGTTTGAAAGAGCTATGTAGGTCGACCATACTTGGATATAGATGTCATCGAATTGCGAGTGTTCCCTGTATCACTGACACACGATGTTGTTGTATGGTTCACTGAGATTCCTTATAACTCAATCTATACATGGGACCAACTGAGGGATGTTTTCTTAGCAAGATATTATCCAGTGCCCAAGAAGCTCAATCACAAAGATAAGGTCAACAATTTTGTGGCATTACCTGGAGAGTCTGTGAGTAGTTCTTGGGACAGATTCACTACGTTCATAAGAGGTGTTCCGAATCACCATTTTGATTATGAGACATTGAAGGACTATTTCTATCGAGGTCAAGATGACAACAATAAAGCAGTGCTTCATACTATTGCTGGAGGTTCATATGGTGAGTGCACATACACACAGATTGCAGAAAAATTGGAGAAGATCTCTCGCAACAATAAAGCATGGAGCACTAGAAGGTCGGATACCGGGAGAAACACATTTGTCGTTCAAGCTACAAACAACCAGTTTGCGGATGAGATTCGTGAGGAGATGGCTCAGATGAGGACTGAGTTGGGGCTGGTATTGAAGCATGTGAGCGAAGGTGTAGAAATGGTAAATGCTGTGAACTACTTGACTAGAACTCCACCACCAGTTGAAAAGTGTTACTATGCAGAGGATGCTTATGCGGTGAATGATCAGACGGGGGGTTTCCAACCAAACGCCCAAGGATCCAATATGGACAATTGGCGCCAAGGTCAAGGAAACTTAGGTCGGAACTATGGAAATTACAACTGAGAGGGTCAATATGCCCGGGATGGGAACATTAATCACGACAATAACTACAACCGAAACAACTATGGCAACAAAAACGATCGGGTTGGACCTTATGTTCCTCTTCAAAATTGGGAATCTGGTATTAGGGAAACTGGAGGCAATATGGCGCGTATTGAAGATATGATGCAGAAGATGATGAGAAGGTTTGATGCAACTGACGAGAATATGAAGGAGATGAGAAATGACTTGTCTGGTATTGGTCAAAAGGTTGATGCCCATGCAGTGTCAGTAAAGCATCTAGAGCAGCAGATGACTCAGTTATCTACTATAGTGAACCCACGTCAACCTGGCACTCTTCCTAGTAACACCATCTAGATTCCAAAGAATGATGGTCATTGTATGGCAGTTACTACTCGAGGGGGTAAGCAAACCATTGATCCACCTATGCCGTCTGTGGTGGATGTTGAGATTAGTAAATAACATGATGTGGTAGAGGTTAGAGAAGAGTCTGAGAATGCGACAGAGAAAGAAGCGGAGATATCTCAGAAAGTGGTCCACATACCTAGACCTCCACCACCTTTTCCACAGAGGTTAGTGAAGAAGACTGAAGATGGTAAATATTGCGGGTTTATTACTATGTTGAAGCATCTTTCCATCAACTTTCCATTGATAGAAGCTTTGGAGCAAATGTCTGGGTATGCAAAGTTTGTGAAAGATATGGTGACAAAGAAAAGATCTGTGAGTTTTGAAGATGATGATAGATTGCAGCATTGTAGCGCTATTGCTATAAGGTCTCTTGTGCAGAAGAAGGAAGATCTTGGTGTTTTCACGATTCCATGTACTATAGGGTTGTTACACTTTGCCAAGGAATTGTGTGATCTTTGTGCTAGCATCAACCTCATGCCATTGTCTATTTATAAAAAGTTGGGTCTAGGGTATCCAAAGCCTACTATGATGCAGTTACTTATGGCCGATCGAACCATGAAAAGGCCCATTGGTGTACTCTATGATGTGCTTGTTAAAGTGGAGTCGTTCATCTTTCCGGCAAATTTTGTGATTCTTGACTGTGAGGTTAATTTTGAGGTTCCCATCATCCCTGGGAGACCATTCCTTGCCATAGGGCGTGCGTTGGTTGATATGGAGAAGGGGTAGATGAAGTTCATACTGAAAAATGAAGAAGTAACTTTCAATATTTGTAGGTCCATGAAGCAGAGTGGTGAACTCCAAATGGTATCTATTATAACTTACAGGGTTGAGAGTGGAACAAAAATGCAAATTTAAGAGCGACTAGGTGTTGAGACACTAGCAGCAGTTATGATGAATTTCGATAGTGATGGTATTGAAGAGTACGATGAGTTGGTAGCTGCACTCGATAGGTGCAAATATCAGTCAAAACCAAAGAAATAAGAGTTAGACATGAAGAATCGTGAGTCTCCACCCGCGAGACCATCTATTGTGGAGGCATCGAAATTGGAGCTTAAGGCTCTACCACCGCATTTGAGGTACATATTCTTAGGGAAGGATGACACTTTACCGGTAATCATTGCGGCAGATTTGAATGGGCGACAAGTAGAGTGTTTGGTTTCTGTGTTAAAGAGATTTAAGCGAGCTATTGGTTAGACTATTGCGGACATTATTGGAATCCCTCCTGATATTTGTTCTCATAAAATCCAACTCATGCCGGATCACAAACCTAGTATTGAGCACCAAAGAAGATTAAATCTGCCTATGCAAGAGGTAGTTAAAAAGGAGATTATCAAGTGGTTGGATGTTGGAGTTATCTATCCTAATGCAGATAGTAGTTGTGTGTGTCCTCTTCAATGTGTGCTCAAGAAAGGTGGGATTACTGTGGTTCCTAATGAGAGAAACAAGCTTGTTTCGATGCGGCCCGTGACTGGATGGACTACCGGAAGCTAAATGCTTGGATAGAAAAAGACCATTTCCCTATGCCATTCGTGGATCAGATGTTGGATAGACTTGCTAGTAAGGGTTGGTACTGTTTTCTTGATAGTTATTTGGGCTACAATCAGATTTCTATAGCTCCGGAAGACTAAAAGAAGACCACCTTCACTTGCCCTTATGGGACTTTCGCCTTCAAACGGATGCCATTTAGGTTGTGGAATGCTCTAGCGACCTTCCATCATTGTATGATATCGATATTCTCTGATATGGTGGAGAATACTATTGAGGTATTTATGGATAATTTCTCTGTAGTATGTGACTCTTTTGATCGATGTCCGAATCATTTGGCTGAGGTGCTTAAAAGGTGTGAAGATTGCAATCTGGTGCTAAATTGGGAGAAGTGCCACTTTATGGTGAAAGAAGGGATAGTTCTAGGTCATCGAATTTCTGAGAAGGGTATTGAGGTAGATAAAGTGAAAGTTGAGGTAATAGAAAAACTTCCTCCACCTATCTCTGTAAAAGGTGTTAGGATTTTTCTTGGGCGTGCAGGGTTTTATAGGAGGTTCATCAAAGATTTCTCAAAAATTGCACATCCTTTGTGCAAACTGCTCGAGAAGGAGTGTAAGTTCTATTTTGATGAGGCTTGTCTAAGAGCATTTGGAGAGTTGAATGAGAAGTTAGTCACTGTACCTATCGTTATTTCACCAAATTGGGGACAACCGTTTGAGGTAATGTGTGATGCAAGTGGAGTGGCGCTTGGTGTGGTATTGGGACAGAGGCGAGAGAAAATTCTCCATCCTATTAACTATGCTAGGAAAGCTCTAAATGTGGCCCAAAAGAACTATAAGGTAACTGAAAAAGAGCTTTGTGTGGTGGTTTTCGCATTAGAAAAAATTCGATCCTACCTGCTTGGTACTAAGGTCATAGTGCATACTGACCATTCTGCATTGAGGTATTTGATGGCAAAGAAGGATGCAAAACCGAGGTTGATTAGATGGGTATTGTTGCTGCAAGAGTTTGATTTTGTGGTAAAAGATAGAAAGGGGACCGAAAATCAAGTTGCCGATCACTTGTCCAGATTAGAGGAAGAGGATATGCTAAAGTTTGGTGAAAGGGCTGAAATTAATGATGCTTTTCCAGATGAACATGTATTGTCTACTTCTCATGATCTAATTCCTTGGTTCGCAGACATTGCTAATTATTTGGCAAGCGATTTGGTTCCCCTGGACTTGTCTATTCACCAAAGGAAAATGTTTATGCATGATGTGAAGAAATTTTTTTGCGATGAGCCTTACTTGTATCATGGTTGTGTTGATGGTATTATTCGTCATTGTGTGCCCGAGGTTGAGATGTTGAGTGTACTTGAAGCATGCCATTCATCACGTGTTGGTGGGCATCATAGTGGTATTCGGACTGCGCATAGGATTTTGCAGTGTGGATACTACTAGCCTACCATCCACCAAGATGCTCATGATTTCGCTAAGTCTTATGATCATTGCCAAAAAGAAGGAGGGATTTCAATGAGGCAATAGTTTCCTATGAATCCTATATTGGTGATAAAGTTGTTTGATGTATGAGGCATTGATTTTATGGGTCCATTTGTGAGTTCACATGGGATGAAGTATATTCTTATTGCAGTTGATTATTTATCGAAGTGGATGGAAGCAGTTGTGCTCCCCAACAATGAAGGTAAAAGTGTCACCGCATTTTAAAAAAAGAATATCTTCTTCAGATTTGGTACACCGAGGGAGATTATCAGTGATGGAGGTTCCCACTTTTGTAATAAGTTGTTCAAGGCGCTACTTGAGAAATATGGTGTCCGCCACAACGTAGCCACTCCTTACCATTCGCAGACTAGTGGGCAAGTTGAAGTATCCAACAGAGAGATCAAATAGATTTTGGCGAAGACTGTGAATGCTAATAGAACGGATTGGTCAAGAAAGCTTGATGACGCTCTATGGGCCTATCGCACTGCATACAAGACTCTCATAGGTATGTCTCCTTACCAACTTGTATATGGGAAGTCTTGCCATTTACCGATAGAGCTAGATCATAAAGCTTTGTGGGCGATGAAGAAGCTAAATTTGGATTGGGGCATCGCATCAAATCAAAGAATGAATGACTTGAATATGCTTGATGAATTTCGCGTAAAAGTTTATGAAAGTTCAGCCCTGTACAAAGAGAAGATGAAGAGGTATCATGATCAAAGAATTCAAAGGCGAGAATTTGTTGTGGGTGATCTTGTGCTCCTATTCAACTCTAGGTTGCGCTTGTTTTCGGGCAAACTCAAATCCAAATGGACCGGGCCATTTTTTCTAACAAAAGTGCTCCCCCATGGAGCGGTTGAGCCTGAGAACAGTGAAGGAACTAGGTTCATGGTTAACTGACAAATGATCAAGATCTATCTGGGAAACACAAAAAGTGTGCAAGAAGTTGTTGAGACCTATCATCTTGATGAAGTCTGAGTAATCAAGAGGCCTGCGTCATGCCGTGACGTTAAATCAAGCGCTGCTTAGGAGGCAACCCAAGATGTACAATCTAGCCAACAATAGGTTTTTGTTTTCCATCTAGTAGTTTTCTTTGTTTAGTTGATTCTTTGTGTTAATTTGGATAGGTGTTTTAGTTTTGTACTAGTGTTGGCTAGAATTAGCATAGGGTCCGTGTCTAAAAAGTGTCTAGAAAATGTAAAAATAATGGCCTAATGGTTGCTACATGTGTAGGGACACGAAGCAAAATCTACAGAAATAGGTCTAGTGCAGAGGTCTACGGACCCTATTGACGGCTCGTAAGTTAACCTATGGACCATCAATGTTAACTGTAGATCCCAGGTAAGTTCCTAAATTTTTCCAAGTGTAAGAGTGATTTACGGTCCGTAGATACGGATCGTAGACGGGGTCTCGTGGGTCCTAATCCCTAATGATGCCTGACCCGATTCGAATTCCCCATTTAAAATCCCCAATTTTTAAAACATTTCCCACAATTCCCAAAACCCTTCATTACTCCCTAACCGTCCCTACAACTCCCAAATTTCCTAATTCACCCCAACATCACTCCCTAATCTCACCATTCATCACCCCCAACCATCTCTCAAAATCATCCCCCATATTCCCAAATCCCCTTTTTGTTTCAAAATTCTGGTGTCTGGGCTCGTTGCAACTAGGCGGTTAGTTGTTGCATTGCAAGCTTAGTGTTATGACACAATCACACCACTCCCCATTGCTTGTAAGGTAACCGATTTTCCCCTTACTTTGAATTTTGGTTCATAGTAAGAATATAGAAAGTCGAGAGTCGGGTCTTGACCTTGGGTAATTAAGTGTACGTAATTGCATGCTAAAATTTAAGTACTAACATTTTTGGGACGACAAATTGTGATTGTGTTGCCTTGATAGTGTGTTAAACCTCTCTAAATGCTAGTCTATATGTAAGTTTCGACTTAGGGTTCCGAATCTTGTATGAAATAATTATCAAATTGAGTAATTGGAACCCTTAGATTGATGAACTAGCATGATTGAATGTTGAAATGCATGATTAGACTAGGACATTATTGAAATTGGCATCAAAATGGGTTTCAAATGAGACATATCTCAGACGTGGTGTAGACCCTATCTACGGGACCCCATCTATGGACTGTAAGTCAAGCTACAGACCATAAATCAGGTCCGTAGATGGAGGCACTTGGTAAATTTCACCAAGTGTGAAACTATGGAAGTGGACTACAGTCCGTAGATCAATCTATGGACCGTTCTGCACATCCGTAATTTCCATCAGATAACAACTTTTTGATACCTCTGATCTACGGGGGGTTTCTACGGACCATAAGACTACTTACGGACCGTAGGTCCCCACCGGAGGTGATCACTATAGCTACTATAGAATATATTTTATTTTGTGTGTTCGTTTGTCTTTAGTTTGTTTGAGCACTAATTCTCCCTCAACAGGTACCATGGTTAAGAAGAAGGTTATAGCCACCAATGGACGATCTAAATCCACGACGCTGACTTTTCGGCTAATTAATGAGGAAATCGATAGGGAGCAGGACCCTGATTATTCACCCACAGCTCCCCGGACTACTCGAAACTAGTCCAAGAAGGTGATTCCCGCTGTAGTCACTGCTCCCCAATCTGATGAGGAGGATACACTGATCGGATCACGGACGAGGTCTGAGTCTGGTCTGAGTCCAACTCTGCTGCTGGGTCTGCTTCCAGTTCTGCCACCGGGTTCGGTACATATGTTGGGGCTGCCTCGTCTGATGAGGCCACTAGCTCGGGCACCGTCCAAATCCCACAAAACAATGATCCTGACCTAGTGGAAGGGGAACCAAACAGGTGGTGTGTTGAGGGACAGTGGCAGATCTACCGGGATGCCAAAATGCTCAATGAAAAAGGGAGGATGGCCCGACTTATCACTGAGGAGCGCAGAGTTCTCACCAGGAGTCTACACACTATGCTAGAGATCCACCGGTTATTTCAACGGCACAAATGTGAGTAGATGACTCGAGACCCCGAGGCTTACATCGAGGAGATTGTGCGGGAGTTTTATGCCTCTTATGCTGCCACCCTCCGAGGCTCTATCGAAAAGAGGTCCAAGCCTACATCCCAGGACTCTCTCACCTCTACTATGATCCGAGGTATTTGGGTGCAGATCTCTCGCGCCACAATCAGCAGGTTCTTATATGGCCCTAGCATTGGGAGTGCTTAGACACCTCGCACGACTGACATTGATTATAGGTGGGATATCGTGCAGACTGGAGCCTTCACTCGCAATGCGGATCAGAGGGAGGTTGTCCTATTATGGCTTGCTAGGCATATGGCCCTGGACCGGGAGCGAGCAGAATGGGTTGCTTCACCCCGATTTGGTATTCGAAAGGCCACCCTAACTTTGGTGGCCAAGTTCTTTTGGCTCTAGGTATGAAACAGATTATCACTTACACAGGCTGACAACCTAGTTACATGGGCTAAAGCAATCATGGTTGTTGCATTGGTCACAGGGATTGAAATTGATTTCACCCGCATGCTACTGGGGGAGATACATGAGAGGGCATTTAAGAGCTATACTACTTACCCATTTCCGTGTATGATCTTTCAGCTATGCAAGGAATTTAGAGTGTTTATTTAGCAATGTGACAAATTGGTCCATGCAACAGGGACTTTGGACATTGGGTTAATCCAGGATGAGGCAAATGTGGCAGCTTTGCGCAGAGGGCATTGGGTTGACGTCCCGTTGGGCAATGATTTGGTAGATGCTGTGGAGCAGGTGCAGGGGGATGGATTGCACCTCCAGATGATGCACCAACTTCCTTCTCACAGGTTGCTAGCTAGGCCCCGAGCTCATCCAAAGTCACTCCGCATTTTGGAGCCATTGTTATACCACTAGCCTGAGTCCAGAAATTAGAGGGCCAAATGGCCACTTTGCTGCACCATATTAAGCCCTGGATGCGGAAGCTGATTACTGAGTTTGAAGAGAGAGTAAAAAAATGATGGAGGAAAAAATGGACCAAAAGTTCCAAGCAGTTCATAAGCAGCTAGATGCCTTCGAGCTGCAATTTCTAGAGAGGCCAGCTCCTACTAGTGATATGTCCTATTTCCGGGTAGAGTTAGACTATCTACGGGCCGATGTCGATGTCACTCCTGCCATTGCTGCAGTTGAGGCACATGCAACACCTACTGCATTGACTGATGATACGGTACTGGATACTTTATTTAGTGGGACCACCGAGTAGGAGCCCGAGCCTACATGTACCAAAGGTAAGAGGCACCGTTCTAGCCGTACTGAGGAGAAAAATTCCCAAAAGACACAGTGTAGGTAGGAGAAGGAGGCTAAGAAGGCTTTGATTTTCGATGAAGAGTTGCACCAACAGAGGGTGTGTGAGAGTGTTGCGGGGGTATGAAGTTCTTCCCCACTTGTAGAGGTCCCGCCTGTTGTAAGGGACGATGTGAGCACCACTGATAGTGCGGCTAGAGTAACCGAGAGCACTACTGAGGGTGCTATGACGGATAATGTGGGAACTACTGAGGGTGACCCAAGTATTGTTCCAGTGGGCTCCGGGAAACCAAACCCACCCGCTTGTTGATGAGTCTTCGACACTATGCGCCACAGACTTGCTTCACCCAAGCCATTATATTTTACTATTTTTTGTATGCATTAGGGACAATCGCATCTATTTTTGTTGGGGGTGGGGTAAATGGATTGAGTGATAGGGTGAAGTTTGAGTAACCAAACTCATAAATCCTCTCATGGGGTTTTCTTGCTTGTGTTCTTTTTCCCGAAGAGACTGCGTAATTTTTGTTGAACCGGCATGTGTTAGGATTGTATGTGTAGAAGCATGAGAAAGAATGAAGCATGATGTTAAGCGTTGATTAAAAATTGTGCTATAATCTGTAGACTAGAATGAGTTGAATGTGTTGGCTCTGAGTATGACGTTATAAGGAACCAACTTGATGGCATGACTTAAGCTAAAACTTGAACTGGGTAATTTGATAATCCGATAATGAAATTACGTGCCAAGAGTGTGTGAGAATAGTTGATTGTTCAGACAGTTTTTGTGCCAATCTAGAACTTGCCCGGTTAGTCCTGCTAAGACAATTTACTCTAGAGGCTAGGAAATGATCACAGGCCCTTGTTCTGATAAGTCCATAAATTGCCTAAAAGAATAATACAACCAAATGAAATAAATTCTCTCTTTGATCCAAATGCTTTGAGCCTAAATTAGACCATTTCTTTCTAAACCCTTAACTCACCTTCCCATATACAAGTTGGCCCCGGTCCCTCCTTGGACATGTGCACCTCGACTTAGGCCAAAAGCCTAAGTTGAGGGTGACTAATGTAAAAAGTAACCTCAATCTTGGCCCTGACCTGACATCGGGTTTTGTGCACCTCAACCAATGGAAAATCCATAAGTTGAGGGTGGCTATGAAAGAGGAAACCGAAAGAAAAATGGGTATGAAAAGAGTTTGATGTTGAAAAAGAAAAGAAAAAAATATAAAAAAATAAAGAGAGGAAAGAATGTGACCTGTTGAAAGCTAAGGAAAAGAATAAAATGCAAGAAAAAGATGAAAGAGAAAAAAAATTTTAAAATAAAGAGCTACAAAATCTAAAGTCACATCCATGGTTGAAGAGAATCAAGGGAAAGAAGGCAAAATGGTAGGATGTCAAGAGTAGGGCAAAAAAGAGGTAGAAAGCCTAATGTAATGTCAAGAAGGGTAGAAAGTCACTAAAAGTACCCAAATGTACCACACCTGACCCTAAGCCTACGTTACAAGCCAATAAAGTCATATACTGATCTTAGAACCTAGTTTGGAGAGTCTAAGCAGTGAAAATAAGGGCAAGCTTATGGTATTGAACACTAACTATACTTGAAGTTACTTCTGAGTGTGAGTGTTGAATAAAGTAAGGGCACTAGTTACATTGTGGGAAAGTTGGTACCTTGGTGATCGTGAAACAATGTATGTTCTGTGTTGGTTGGTCGATGTTGTCATATTTTGATCTGCATGAATTAGCTTGTTAAGTCTAAGAGAACATATTTTGTACCCGCAAAGAGAGTTTGGATAGAGAGCCCTGTGATTTCTTGTGCGTAAGTTGCTTGCTTCTATACAAGTGTCGTTTAGAGTCTTAGTACGTCGCTTGAGGACAAACAACGATTTTAAGTTGAAGGTGTTGATATACCGTGAGTTTTGGTATTGTTAATACATTTCACTTGAGAGTTGTGTGTGTCTAGGGCCATTTTGTATTAGTTCTTCTGTGTTTTTCTCATGTTTTCAGGAAATAAGTTCAGACGTGGATATTTGAAGACACAGCTGAAAGACGTGCAGAAAAGGGCATCTACATAGGCAACCTATGGACGTCAATGGGTAGGCAAGGCATGGCTCAAGATCAGGGAATTCTCGACTAAGTGTGGAACCACGGTTGCAACTTACAGACCGTAGATTAATCTACGGACTGTATTGTTGCTCCGTAAAATATGACAGAAATTTTGTTCCAGCACCTAATGCTGAAAAGTCTAAGTATGGAGCTACGAAGAGGAGTTACAGACCGTAGATTGACTTAGGGTCCATACTGTTGAACCGTCAAATGTGATAGAAGTTTGGAAGATTTTGAAGATTGAAAATTTGCCCAAGTCATGAGCCACAGAAGGGACCTACGGACCGTAGATAGACTTACGGACCGTAGGTCAGTGTCATAGATTAAAGACGCATCCTGAAAACTTTATTTCCTTATTTTGTTTCCTTTTTAGTTAGGACTTGTTTTTCTATAAATAGGGTATATAAACCTCATTTTAGGGGCTTAGACTTTATTACTTTAGTTCTACTTTGTGACTTTGGAAATTATTTTTTGCAAACCTAGGAATTCTTGATTTCCTAAGTGGGTTTTGAAGATTTTGGTATTAAAATTCAAGTTGAAATTCCGGGTTTGTTATTCTCAATTACGTAAGTTTATAATTCTTTCATCTAAAACAATGAATTGTGTTCATATGATTATGGGTAACTAAACTCCATAACTAGGGTTATGGGAACTATGCAAAGTATGAATAGTAAATAAGCAGTTCTTGAATATTGTTTTGCATGCTTTGCTAATTCTTTTGTTTAAAAGTCTTTTTAACGGTGTGCAACGTTAGAACTCGCCTTGTTGCTACTTGCCAGACCAAGGAGGTAATCAACAAGAAAAGAATTATCAACATAGATTTAGTGTGATACTATCTAATAGTCTAGTGTCGATTGGTGCGAAGTAATAACTAAGCGAAACATCGATGTGATGTCTAATATGAGGTAAAGGTAAGGGTTAATAAATTATACACACGTAGCCGAACCAAGGTGCGGGGTGAAATTCTTTATATGCCAGACCAAGGATTTAGAGATACCTAGCTTATCACTTTGCATGTAGTAAACTAAAAAGGGATTTTTATTACTAGGATTACTGCGTTATGAGCTTATGGGGAACACGTATACCCTAGTTAATTCTCTAATCTTGATAACAACCAAAATTGACTTTTGTTTACTGATTACTTACTGAATTCATACAATTTGTTTCACAAATCCCCCCTTTTAATTACTTGTTTCTGGAAGTAATTTGTCTAAACAAATATAATTGTTGGTTAAAGTTAAGTCTAGACAATTTTCCTCGTGGGATCGACCACAACCTACAAGTTGACTTCTCTACTTGATAACAATTGCTTATGTTTCTTTCGGGAGGTGTAATTTGAGCGTATCACAGGGTATATTGGGTCCTTTCGATGGGGCGTATACATCAAACTCCACATTTAACTTATATGGTTTTATTATTGGTTATTAGTAGCTTCCATCGTTCAGTCAGATTCTATTGTTGACCATTTATCAGTATATCCAGTATTCACTTTCAACATGTTATAAATTGGTCACTGCATTCAGTTATCGCAGCATTCAGTATCTATATCATGTTCAGATTATATCATTGCTTATTTGCTTTGTTTAGTTATATGTTATTTCAGTTGTATTATATTCTGCATGCTCGGTACCTTTCAAGTATTGACGCATACTCTGCGCTACATCTTCTCGTGACGTAGGTTCTGGTTCTCAGCTTCCAGATCACGCTTAGATTGGTTCCCGATCTCCAGTTCAGCAGAATCAGTGGTGAGTCCTCATTCTCTAAGGACAATAGTCATGAGTTTCTTTCAGTATTTTTTTTAGTCCTTTAGAGTCAATTTTGCTAGACTTAGCTGGGGCCTGTCCCAGCAATTCTAGTCAGGAACGCCATTCAGATGTTGGCTCAGAGTGTGGCCAACCAGAACAATCAGCGGGCTCCAGTTTCGGTAAATGCCAATGTTTGGTCAGATTCAGCCAGGGTGCGAGACTTTGTTAGGATGAATCCCCTAGAGTTCTTAGGATCGCAAGTTAGAGAAGATCCCCAAAACATCATTGATCAGTTCAAGAAGATCTTTGAAGTGATGTAGGTAACTTAGAATGATCGGGTTGATTTAGCATCTTACCAACTGAAAGATATTGCTCATATTTGGTATACTCAGTGGAAGGAGAACAGGGGTACAGATGCAACTCCTATTACTTGGGATTGTTTCAGTGAAACCTTTTTGTACAGGTTTTTCCCCATAGAGTTGAGAGAAGAAAGGGTCCAGGAATTTATGAACTTAAGGTAGGGAAACATGACTGTCCAAGAGTATGGGCTCAAGTTTAACCAACTCTCACGGTATTGTCCTCACATGGTTGCTGATTCCAGGGCTCAGATGAATAAGTTTCTGTATGTAGTGTCAGACTTAGTGAAAACATAGTGCAGGAATGCTATGTTGTTGGGAGACATGAACATCTCTAGGCTCATGACTCATGCTCAGCAGGTTGAGGGTGATAAGCTTAGGGAATAGGCTAAGGAGACTAAGAAAGCAAGAGCATGTAACTACAAGTATTCCTAACAGAAATTGGGTGGTGGAAAACGCTCGCAGTTTCAACAGAACTTTTCGACTCCAACACTTTCATCAGCTAGTGTTCCATCCCCCAGGTTCCATAATGATCAGAAAGGTGGGGCGTCAGGCTTTAAGTCTCAAGGGAATGTTACAAGTAGAAAAACCTATCCAACTTGCCTGAAATGTAGTAAGAACCATCCGGGCAAGTGCCTTGCAGGTAAGGAAGGATGCTTTGGGTGTGGTAAGTCTAGTCATAGATTGAAGGATTGTCCTTCTAGACAGGGTCAAGGAGGAAATAATGGTAGAGCTAAGTTTAAAACTTCAGTAGTACCAATAGGTCGCCGGACTCAGTAGGGTAACTCATCTGGTAGGTGGCGGACAACACCAAAATAGGCTCTATGCTCTTCAGGCTCGCTAAGATCAGGAAGATTTTCCTGATGTAGTCACTAGTACGTTACGAGTCTTTGACCTTGATGTTATGCATTATTAGATCCAGGGGCTACATTGTCTTTTATAACTCCTTATATAGCAGTCAAATTTAGTGTTAGCCCAGAAAGATTTTCAGAACCCTTCTCAGTCTCTACTCCAGTCGGTGACCCAGTTATAGTTAGACGAGTATACAAAAATTGCCCTGTTACAGTCTCTCAAAAAGTCACTTCAACAGATCTTGTGAAGTTAGAAATGGTAGAGGCATGGATTGGTTACATTCATGTATGCCTTAGTCAATTGTAGAACTAGGATTGTTCATTTTCAATTTCCAGACGAACAAATCTTAAAATGGAAGGGTAGTAGCTTAGCGCCTATGGGTCGATTCATTTCTTACCTTAAGGCCAGAAATATGATCTCTAAGGGTTATCTCTGTCATCTAGTTCGGGTTAAGGATTCTAGTTCCGAATCCCCAACTCTTGAATCAGTCCCTGTAGCAATGAGTTTCCAGAAGTGTTTCCAGATGATCTTCCCGGAGTTCCTCCCGAAAGGGAAATCGACTTTGGAATTGATCTCCTTCCAGATACCCAGTCTATCTCTATTCCTCCTTACATAATGGCTCTAGATGAGCTGAAGGAATTGAAGGAACAGTTGAAAGACCTTCTAGATAAGGGCTTCATTAGACCTATTATTTTTCCATGGGGTACACCCGTGTTGTTGGTAAAGAAGAAAGATGGCTCTCTCATAATGTGCATTGACTATAGGAAGTTGAACAAAGTCACAATCAAGAATAAGTATCCCATCCCCAGGGTTGATGACTTGTTCGACCAACTTCAGGGTGCTAGTCATTTCTCAAAGATAGACCTCAGATCAGGTTATCATCATCTTAGAGTCAGACAAAGTGACACTCTGAATATAGCCTTTAGAACTCGGTATCGTCATTATGAATTCATAGTTATGTCATTTGGACTAACTAATGCTCCTACAGCTTTCATGGATTTGATGAACAGAGTGTTCAAGCATACTTGGACTTGTTTGTTATCGTCTTTATTGAAGATATCCTCATTTACTCTAGGAATGAGTAAGAACATGTGAGTCATTTGAGAGTTGTTTTGCAAACTCTCAAATATCACCGGTTATTTGCAAAATTTAACAAGTGCGAGTTTTGGTTACAATCAATTGCTTTCCTTGGGCATATTGTGTCTAGTGAAGGAATTTGAGTAGATTCCCAGAAGATAGAAGCAGTGAAACAATGGCCCAAACTTACCTCTGCTAGAGATATCAGAAGTTTCTTAGGTCTAGCGGGTTATTAGAGGAGGTTCATGGAAGGATTTTCATCCATAGCATCACCATTAACTAGGTTGACTCAGAAGATGATCAAGTTTCGATGGTCAGATGATTGTGAGAAAAACTTTATAGAATTGAAAAATAGGTTGACTAGAGCTCCTGTCTTGACTCTACCAGAGGCTTCAGATGGTTATGTGATCTATAGTGATGCATTCAGAGTCGGCCTATGATGTGTGTTGATGCAGCGAGGTAAAGTTATAACTTATGCTTCTAGAAATCTTAAGGTACATGAGAAGAATTATCTGACTCATAACCTTGAGCTTGCAGCAGTGGTGTTTGCACTCAAGATTTGGAGACACTACTTGTATGGTGTTCATGCAGATGTGTTCACAGACCATAAGAGCCTCCAGTATGTAGTCACCCAGAAAGAGTTGAATCTTCGCCAGAGAATGTGACTTGAGTTCCTCAAAGATTATGATATGAGCATGTATTACCATCCAGGTAAGGCAAATTTAGTAGTAGATGCTCTTAGCAGATTATATATGGGTAGTGTAGCGCATGTTGAGGAACAAAGTAAAGATCTAGCAAAGGATGTTTACAGACTTGCTCACCTAGGAGTCCGTCTTATGAGCATATCAGATGGTGGTGTAACGGTTCAAAATGGGGAAGAATCTTCTTTGGTAGTGGAAGTTAAGGAAAAGAAAGACAGCGATCTGATATTACTTGAACTCAAGGGTGCAGTCCACCAACAGAGAGTTGAGGTTTCCTCAAGGGGGAGATGGTGTGCTTCGCTACCAAGGTCGATTATGTGTTCCTAATGTGGGAGAGTTGACATCATATTCTTGTAGAGGCCTATAATTCTATATATTCTATTCATCTAGGTGCCACTAAGATGTATCGTGATCTGTGGGATGTCTATTGGTGGAATGGTATGAAAAGAGATATAGTAGATTTTGTGGCTAAGTGTCGTAATAGCCAGCAAGTCAAGGTAAAATATCAGAAACCATGAGGTATGACAAAAGAGATTGACATTCTTACTTGGAAGTGGGAAGTGATCAATATGGACTTCATCACAGGTTTACCTCGCACTCGCAGACAACATGACTCAATTTGGGTGATTGTTGATAGGGTTACTAAGTCTTCTCGCTTTTTGGCGGTCAAGTTTACATTAATGAGATTGTGAGGGCTCATGGGGTTCATTTGTCTATCATCTCAGATATATGTCCTCAATTTACCTCTCATTTCTGGAAGTCATTTCAGAAGGGTCTTGGTACCCAGGTTAACCTTAGCACAATCTTTCATCCACAGACAAATGGTCANCGGTCAAGTTTACATTAATGAGATTGTGAGGGCTCATGGGGTTCATTTGTCTATCATCTCAGATATATGTCCTCAATTTACCTCTCATTTCTGGAAGTCATTTAAGAAGGGTCTTGGTACCCAGGTTAACCTTAGCACAATCTTTCATCCACAGACAGATGGTCAGGCAGAGCGCACCATTCAGACCTAGAGGACATGTTGAGAGCTTGTGTGATCGACTTCAATGGTAGTTGAGATGATCACCTTCCTCTTATTGAGTTCGCCTACAACAATAGTTACCATTCCAGCATTCAAATGGCCCCTTACGAGGCATAGTATGGGCGTAGATGTAGATCTTCTGTTGGCTGGTTTGAAGTAGGTGAAGCAGCCTTGATAGGACCAGATTCAGTCCATTATGCTATGGAGAAAGTGCAACTCATCAGAGATAGACTTAAGATAGCCCAGAGTCGCCATAAGTTTTACGCAAATGTAAGGAGAAGGGAACTAGAGTTCCAAGTTGATGATTGGGTTTTCCTGAAAGTGTTACCTATGAAGGGGGTGATGAGATTTGGCAAGAAAGGGAAGCTCAGTCCCAGATATGTAGGCCCTTACTAAATCCTGAAAAGGATTGGTAAAGTGGCTTATGAGTTAGAGTTGCCAGCAAATTTGGCAGCAGTGCATCCAGTCTTCCACATTTCACTTTTGAAGAAGTGTGTGGGTGATCCAGCATCTATAGTGCCATTAGAGAGTGTGGCCATGAAATATAATCTCTCGTATGAGGATGCGCCAGTTGTGATTCTCAATCGTCAGATTAGAAGGTTGAGAAATAAGGAAGTCGCTCCAGTCAAGGTTTTGTGGAGGAGTCAGTCCGTAGAGGGAGATGCTTGGAAAGCAGAAGCAACCATGAAGTCCAAGTATCCTCACCTCTTTCCTTCCGATTCCACTCCAGCTGGAGGTATTAGTTCCTCTTCAGTTTTTCAGTCATTCATGCGTGAATTCAGTCTTAGTATCATGTTCCTTCAGTTTGTACTTTCATTTTCAGCGTATTTGCATGTTCTTTGAACTTAGTTCAGTCAAAAATTAGTCTTCAGTGTTTAGTGGTAGGGTTGCAGCTCATTCTCTCCATTACAGCTAGTTTAGTCTTCATTTGAGGACAAATAATCCCAAGGGGGAGATATTGTAACACCTCAAAAACTAGACCTAGGAAAAAATTGCAAAACTTACCTGAAGTAGTGAACCACGGTAGGGTTCACGGACCGTGACAGGGACCAGGCCCAAACGTCAGACAACGGGCACCTTCACGGTCTGTGGCCTTGACGATGGGCCGTGGTGGCGTCTGTGACATCTAGGCAATAGCCTCCCTAGCCTAGCCCTCGGACATCCCTCACCCAAGTGAAGACCATGGGGATCTTCACGGTCCGTGGTCCTGAAGACGGGTCGTGTAAGCGTATGTGAAGCCTTACCAATAGCCCCCTAAATCCTGAGCCACCATACCTCAGCCCAAGTGAGGACCACGAGTACCTTCACGGTCTGTGGTCCCTCACACAGGCAATGGTAAGGCTCGTGAGACAGACCCTCAGCTTAGTAGTCACCAAGTGAAGACCACGACCCACTTCACAGTCTGTGGTCCCTTTCACGGTCCGTGAACGCGGTCGTGGTCAGCCCCATCAGCAGTTTAAGTCAGGGATCTTTTGGTCTTTTCCTATATTGTTGGACCCCTAAAATACATCATTTTAACCCTAAACTACATGGTTTTGATTAGCTTTAGCCTAGAAACATAACTAGAACTTACCTAAGTCAAATCATTAATCAAAACTTAGAAAATTAGAAGCAAGAGAGGAGTAAAAGTCGGCCAGACCAAACTCCAAGAACGCAACAAGTTTTCTTCAGTTCTAGCACAGAAATCCATGAATTTCTCCGTGGAATTCGTCACCAGGTATGTGGGATGTCACTAGTGAGTTCCTTTCACCCATTAGGTCCCTAGTTTTCAGTCAGTTTCTTGATTCCCTTATTATGACTAGACCTAGGGTTTCTTGAACGTTAGAATTGTTGGGTTCTTAGCTGTTAGAATGATCCAAATCAGATTAGTACATTAATATTCAGTTTATTGCATGAATTCCAGAAGCCTAGCTATGTATTTATTTAGTTCTTGAATTACATATGCTAGGTTAGATATTTCAGTTATTCAGTTATACATGCCTTATTTACTAATTCATCAATATCCATTTAATTGTTGCATTCTCAGTTTGCATGTTCAGTTTAAGCTATCTAGTAACTTAAAGAAATTCAGTCATAATATGTTCATTACTTAATCCATTGAGAGTAGCATAATACCGAGTTACAATGTCTCCTCCTTGGGAGCATTCGTCCTCGAATGACGACTGGACTGGGTATGGAATGGTGTTACTCTTACTAAGGTATGAGTATAATCGTACGCTCTCAATATATTCAAGCTTAACCCAAATCCTTAGGTTCGGGTTGTCTACCTCGATAGGGAATCTCATCCTAAGAATATATACTAATCCCTACCACCACATTTCATCAACCTTGGGCTCATATCAAGAACCAGCTAATGTTTTACAACACCACATTCAAGCTTAGTACTTCTATCAACTCCATTACTAACAGGACCTCCAAAAGGACATCTCCCATACTCTTTGGAACTCATTGCTATATCACTCTCAAACCCCTAACTTGATTTCTCAACTTGTCATATCCCCATTAGGTCTAAAGCTGAACTTGGAAGCTATGGACCTATTCCATCATTTCTAACTGGTCTACATCTTGTTTTACTCTAACACTCAAGAGAAGTTTATCTCATGAATACCGAACTCTCTATAAGTTGGTACTAAGACCTCATTCTAAGGTGGATCTCTTAACCTTTTCGAATTACACACCCTCTCGGTACACCACTTAATTTTCTTATTACCCTTATGACTTAGCCACACTTCATTGACCTTATCTAAACATTAGGATCTCTCACTGGTACAAAAGTAAATAAAATCCTCTGGAAGCAAGGAGGCTCACCATAGCTAACTTGAACTCCATGTGGTATCAACGAAGCTCTTGTTGATGACCCTGAATACCTGTATATGCATCATGAAACGATGGAGGCCAAATGGCTCAGTACATGGAATGTACGAGCATCTAAGGGGAATTCTAAAACATAAACATAAGCTTGAACTGGTGTGAAACAAACATACTTACCTTATGTTAACTCACTAAACTCAACTCAACTCAACTCAAAGAAACATAGTTCAACTCAAGATAAGATATTCAACTCAGTGAATTAAGACCCAACTCAATAATAAGATACTCGACTCTAGGTACTCAACTCTAGATACTGAACTTTGGATACTCAACTCAATATAAAGAAACAATACATATACAATATATGGAAAGCTTTTAAAACAATAGAAAGCAACTCAGTTTGTATGCAAAGATACCAGATAAACTCTACGTGTATATGAATTTACAAAGTAAACTATGTGTATATAAGAATACAAAATATCACTGTTGGAGTTTCTCTAATCGACAACCATCACTATGAGCTATGTAATGGTACAATGTCTTGCCTCACGCTGCCAGGTTCGTCCTATACCTTGTTGTGGGGTATAAAACCTTACTACTAAGTGCATCCACTAGTCTATACTAAAAACATTAAGGAATCGTCTAAAAAGTATGATCCTTTTCTACCCATGTTGGCTACACGGTTTATGGAGACTTTGAATTATCTGAACTCAAAATCATCCCCAAATCGGTGCTCAATACTACTCCCAAAATGTAACTAGGTCATATGTTTAAAATCACAACTCTTTCTGTGGTTTGAGATTATTACTCAAAAACTAGCCTAAAAGCTCTCTTGGAAATCGGTGTTTCCTTTCTTTTAAATGTGAAAGCAATTAGTCTTTGGGAATATTTAGTTCCCATATAACCTTTTGAAGAAAATGAACTCAACTCAACTCTACTCTTTCTCACCATATGTGACAAGAGTCTTAAAACAAGTTTAGAAAAATTTGTAAAACACTTCTCCAAATAAGGTTCATGCCGAATTATGGACGTGAACGACTCAATCCAAGGTTTTTAATAACCATACATAGAACCCAATACTGGGAACTCAAGAACTTCAATGATAATACTTGTCACAACCCGGGAGTACCCTCTAGACGTAACACTACATACTTGACCCCGAAGGGATCTCATACAAGCCCTTAGCATAATCATAGTCATAAGATCATAAGAAAATAGTGCAAAATTTAAAACTTTTCTTTACAATCGAATTCTTTTATAAATGAGAGAGTCTATACACTATGTCTCAAACCATCTTTAACATTTGAATAGAAAACTCTTTGAATACAATCTCAGGAATACGGCCCTTACAAAAGTCTACAACATAAAAGAAAGACATAAATGACATATGGTCAAGCCCTCAAATATAATGAGGACTCACCAATCTTCTTCTTCTTGATCTACTAAGGTCTTAGCCATGAGGATGGAATCCAATATCTCCAAAGCCTACACTTATAGAAAATGTAGAAAGATGGGGTTAGCACAAAATGTACTAAGTATGGAAGCCATGCAAGAAACTCCTTAAAACATGCATAAATGGGACATTTTGTTTGAAACCATGTTATATGTCACTTTTGAACATCATCTTTGAAATAGTTGGAGAATGTAGTTCATAAGACAAACCTTGAACAGTTCATCACATACATAAAGGATATCATCAGAATCACAAGCATAATATCCAACAATATAATGCATACTCTAATCTTCACAAGATATGGTTCCCATACATAATTACATACCAAGATCATATCATCATAATAGAACTATCATATAAGCAACCCTAAGCCATACTTGTGCAATGCATAGATAGGATCCCATAATCCTATCTACACTAAGTATCATTTCTAGGTCACCATGCTCATACTTGTCATACACTAGTCTCATACCTAGTTAATACACAGACCAGAAAACGTTCATATTCATTAGTTCATGTCAAAGGAAGTCAATCATAACAACAATCCGTATCATGCATACATAAGTTCATGTATCTTCACAACATAAGGAAACAACACTATAACCCCTTCATAAGTCTACTTGTGCAATGTATAAGTGAAGTCCCATGCCCCACTCACACTAAGGAACCATAATAAATAACCTATGTTCTTGTTCTTGTTCTTGTTCATGCCATGGTTCATGTTACTTGTTCATGTAAGGAGATATAGCCTTAACCGACATAGACCATGCAAGCTACATGGAATCCGGTGTCATGAACCCACAACAAAAATAGGTGTACTACTTGCCTAAGGTAGAACAAAGATGTTTAGCTTATAGATGGATCCACTAGCTAAGAACCTATGTGGGCACATAGTAATGGGATATGGATATTGCTATTATAAACCCGAACTAACTGAGGTAAAAGGTTCCCATCTCTTGTTCCTATCCAGTCGGTGCTAAGCCTAATTCCCTTTATTAAGTCTTTACTTAACTTCATTGTTTATGGAAGGGTGACTTAACACACAATCCAATACAATATCATGTTAGCTCATGGATTCATTAGGTGAGACTGTCCTTTCAACCTTAGAATCATTAATATGTGAGTAAACCTTTCACATCATGTTCATAGTATTAATGAGAATAGTCTTACAATAAACACAACAATATTATCATAGTTCTAGACAATTCATGCCTAGTTATGTGTAAGGGTAAGGGGAGAATGATCTTGCATCAATACCACAAATACACAATAGTCATAGGATCTTCAATTTCTTACTTAATCATTAGTTCATATACAATTCTTGTCAACATGTACAAACCTTCATAATATGCCCTTCAAGGGCTATGAATCAATTCATCCCAAACATCTAGCATTAGCACATTAGATAAAGGAAATATCAAGATTCAACAATACAATCAAAACCTTAGTCATATCATATTCATGTTCATTCATGGGTGTGTGAGTGTGATTGTCCTTCCAATGATACAACAACAACATTATCATAATAGACACTTTATTCTCAAAGTATTCATAACTATGCTCATAATATTATAATAATGCATACACCTCAGATCTTGCATTCAAGAGTCATATTGAGTCAAGACATCTAGCATTCAATACAAGGAATATAGATACATCCATCACTCAAGTAATCCATTCATTTCATGCATAAACTCATGTGATCATATCATAGGTCATGTGGGTGAAGTCTTATTCCTATTAGGGCCATGTACAAATTAACATACCTAATGGATTTCTTCTGGAAGCCTTAACATACTTAGTTTATTCACTTTAGATTTTACTCTTAAAGCCCTAGGAGTCATCTTCATGTTACAAGCCTTACTCTCAAGCAATGCCTCACATGATCATCAAGTATACCTAATTCTCAAGGTAACCTCACCAAATGCCTCATTCTTGATCAATTATACTCATTTAGAAGACTTACAACTCGATCTGAATACTACACAACCATAATCCATCATATATGCCTTAATCGAATCAATTCATGTCTTGAAGCTTTACACATAAGGAATTCATGTCTATGTGATCTAATCTAAGGCAATTCATTACGAAGTTCATCAATCTTAGAACGTCACCTCTAACCCTCAATTTGCCTCTTTCATGATATAACCCTAGACTATATCAATTTCACCATAGGATCTTAGGATAATCAAGTATACATGTATAATCATACTTAAATCATGCAATTACATCATAATCTACTCATATCCAATCAATTGGACCAACTTGCAAACCCATCACATAATGTAAAGAAGAACCATAGCTAGGAGTGGGGTCTCATGGATTCTTGAAGGATTTGTGTTAAAATCATATAAAAATCAGTCTTACATTCGTAAACAAACATAATTCAACCTTTAAAAACAACTTTGAAAGGAATCCATGGGGTTGAGTTGAAACCCTAGCTAATTGGATTTTCTAGAGTTGAGATAAATGCTTTTGAATGGGCTCCTTGGGTGATAGCTTCCCATGTATGAAAACTCCCATACATCTTTGGTGTAGAATCCAACCTAATATGTATTGAAAATCTCCCTCCTTCAAGCTCTAACTTGAACTCTTTCTTTGTTCTTCAATGGAGTTTCTAAAGAGAAGATTCATGAAGAGGAGGGGTGGTTATTGTTTTGGGGTCTTGAGACATAATGGGTTAATTAGGGGTTTAATGATATAATATACTTTATATATGTGAAATAAACCCATATTAAACCACCCATAATGGAAACTAATTAAAAAGGAATTAATTGGAAATCACTTACCTTGACCGAGATTGAGCAAGAAGTTGCAGGCACCACCAACGCCCATAACCTACGGACAGTAGGTGGGTCTACGCCCCGTCATGCTGGTCCGTAGGTGGGTGGCCTGCATCCTACTTTGCGGGCCTGACCCAGGACTCCCATCTACGGGGTGTGGGTCCATCTACTGGCCGTAGATGGCCCTCCATTGGTCACACCAAATGGACAACTTTTTGGTTTCTTGGGGTCTTGGGGGTTAGTCTTTAGGATCCTCCTCAAGGACCCCTTGGTTGGTCCTTGGGGAGTCGTACCTTGACGTGTAACCCTTAAACCCCTCAACCAAAGCTCGGGACATCATTTTACTCACTCAAACCTCCCACCAAACTCAAAAGCAAACTCGTTAGGCTCTAGTTTCACCTACTAGATTTCTGGGTTGTTAAATTATCTCCCCATTAGGAACATTCATCCTCGAATGACACTTTAAACACTTATGGAATTGAAGACTAAAGACTAGAAGCCTATCATGCATGAGACAGTAAATATTGCACATACACAAGGAGAAAACATCACTCCATCTCCATATACTCAATGAAACACAAGGAAGTATGGACTACATTTAACAAACTATTTATGCAAGAGATTCTCATAACTTGTAATTTTCAAGGAGGAATTACCATCTCCTAGTCATAATATGATCAACACACTCTCATGGAGCTCATATGCAAATACTTCTCAAAACAAAGCATTTTATTCAAGGAGGAAATTTCTCCACTCCAAACTAAAGCATGCTCATATATTCTTCTCATGAAGTACAATAGGCAATCTTTTACTCAAAGCACTACAACATGAGGATAACAATTCAAATAAACTCATTTTTCTTTCAAAACACAAGTTTTCATGAACATGCATCATATCAAGAAGTCATGGCAACTTATAAGCACATAACCACAATGTTAGCTAGGTACACCATCTCCTCCTTAGGAGTGAGCCTATACCAATACTTTCAAACACCTTCAACCATATAATCATAAGGGGACTTACATTTACCCACTAAAAGCAAGCTCAACACAACCATATGAAGCCATTGTGCCATTTCATCAAAAGCATAACAAAGAATGTACATCAAATCATCTCGTGAAGTCAAATATGCCATCACCATGCTAAAATGCATAATAACATGAGGAACATGTAAATCATGAAAAACCCATTTTATACAAAATGAGAATCTTTCAAAAACATGCATAACACAAGGAGATCATGGAAGTTTCTAAAACACTCATGACTCCAAAACATAAAACAAGCCCAAAAAGGAACTCTTGGTCTCAAGCTTGAATAGGAATAGACGGAAAGGATGAGGATATCAGAACTCTCAATCAAGTTTTCTACCTAAGCACATGATCTCCTCCTTGGGAGTAAGACCCTTTTTACTAAAACCTCAAATACTAATCCTTTCAAACAAACTCAAAGCATCACCAAGACTCATTATAACTTTACCGGGCACTAAAACCAATAGAGGTCTAATAATCATGCATCAAAATCCTACCAAGGTTAACAAGAGTAACTCTATGGGACAAGGAATTCATAGGACATATATAACACCCAAGACTCCACAATCATGAAACGAGTTAAGGAGGACTTATCATCTTAAGCTAGAGGAGGAATAGAAGGGGACATAAGTATATTGGGACATCTCATTGGCCCTTGGCCTCTCAAATAAGCACCTTCAACTAAAACCCTTACTAAAATACCACTCCTCAACATTTTCATGGAAGCACTTTCTTACTCTTCTATTTCATAACTTGCCAGTCTAAGATCCCAATTGGTACTTTAAAATTAGAGAGGTTCTCATTTAAGCACTCTTGCTCACAAGCAACCTTACCAACACCACTCAAGGTCTCATATGCCTACCAAACCGGGACTAAACCTTTCAAACTCACTACACCTCATAAGGTGAGAATTTTAAGCCAACCCAAGTCACGAACATCTAAAACACTCAATGACCTTGCCATCTAAGCATAGTTCTTGGAATTCTAAGGTCGGAGCAAGTTATCACTCAACGTTTACATCTCTCACACAAGGTGATTCTAAGTCATGGAGAATTACACTTCTAGCCTCTTTAAAAGGAGTCTACTCACTCAACATCTCCAGGCATCACTTAAACACCACTATTCATCAAATCCTCCCAACATATCATAAAACTCATAATGACTAAGTTAGGGCTTGCCAACAAACACATATCGCCATGATTAAACCCATGAATACTAAGCATAACATAAAAGCTCATCATCTACAATTTATCAAGTCATAAAAGACAAGTACTACCAGAATAGGGGTAAGCATGAAACACATATCGGGAGAAACATTAGAAGGACACTCTGGTTCACCTCTAGCTTGAAGAGAATCGGTCCTAATTTTCTTCATCTCTCTTCCCCTAGTCGTAAGCACCAGGCAATTTCTTATTAGGTGGTCACTTCCACAACAACCATAACAACCCTTTATGCTGGCTAGATACCTACCATCATGTTTCTTTCCACACCTAGCACAAGTAGGCCTAATCACATAAGATCCACTACTACTCACTCCTTGAGATTTTGGGGTAGACACACTATTTTGATTAAACGTAGGAGGAATCTTGGAAGAGCTTTGACCATAAGGTCTTTCTTTAGAGAAGCTATTGTCTTCAAGTCTATACCTCTTTGTTCCTATAGACCTCTCTTCAAGTTTCCCCTTTTCCAACCGTTGAGCATGAATCACAACACGATCCATATCCATATCATTCTCAAGCATAACCATACTACACTCTCTTATTGTCAAGTAGGATGAACCCGACATAAATTTACTCATCTTCATCCTAGGGTCGGCCACTATGGATGAAGCATATCTTAACAACCTACTGAACACTCGAGCATACTCTCCAACACTCAACCTACCTTGGCGAAGGTTAATAAACTCAAGTATCTTAGCCTCTCTCATTTCTAAAGGGAAAAACCTATCAATGAACCCATTCTTAAATCTTTTCCATTCCACGGGTCCCGCTTCTATCGGCCTAGCTCCTTTCCATTGACTAAACCACATTAGAGTAACATCTTTCAATTGTTAAGAGGCCAATTCCGCTTTCTCTACCAAAGTCACTCCCACAAAATTCAACACCCTAGAGACGTTTTCTATAAACTCTAGAGGATATTCCTCCACCTTTGACCCATAGAAATCAGGAACTTCTATCGCGACTTGAGTCAACATTTGAAAACCATACCTAATCTTCTCATTAGACATTAAGTCAACCGGAACCTGAGGAGTTTGAGGAGGAGCTCTTTGATTATCATAGTCTTCTTCAAACCCACCGGTGTAAGCTCCTTGAGTAGTCATATCATGTACACCACCGAATAAGGATTAGAAGAAAGACTCTATAAAGTTAAACTCTATCGTACCACTCAGAGAATGAAGAAGTGAAATTTATTCCTAACATACGATAGACTCCTATTTATAAAATGTGGGGCGCTTCACATTTATGAACAAGACTCTACTAGATGTGGTTTGAGACATCCTAAAAACCATCCCAAAATCTTATGCTCTGATACCAAGTTTGTCACGGCCTGGGAGTTCCCCCTAGACGTAACATGACGTACTTGACCCCGAAGGGGTCTCATACAATCCCTTAGCATAATCATAGTCATAAGATCATAAGAAAATAATGCAAAATTTAAATTTTTCTTTACATTCGAAGTCTTTTATAAATGAGAGAGTCTATACACTATGTCTCAAACCATCTATAACATATGAATAGAAAACTCTTTGAATACAATCTTAGGGATACGGCCCCTACAAAAGTCTACAACATAAAAGAAAAACATAAATGACATATGGTCAAGCCCTTGAATACAATGACGACTCACCAATCTTCTTCTTCTTGATCTACTAAGGTCCTAGCCATGAAGATGGAATCCAATATCTCCAAAGCCTTCACTTATAGAAAATGTAGAAACATAGGGTTAGCACAAAATGTACTAAGTATGGAAGCCGTGCAAGAAACTCCTTAAAACATGCATAAAAGGTACATTTTGTTTGAAACCATGTTATATGCCACCTTTGAACATCATCTTTGAAATAGTTGGAGAATATAGTTCATAAGACAAACTATGCACAATTCATCACATACATAAATGATATCATCATAATCAAAAGCATAGTCTCCAACAATATAATGCATACTCCAATCTTCACAAGACATAGTTCCCATACATAATTACATACCAAGATCATATCATCATAATAGAACTATCACATAAGCAACCCTAAGCCATACTTGTGCAATGCATAAATAGGATCCCATAATCCTATCTACACTAAGTATCACTTCTAGGTCACCATGCTCATACTTGTCATACATCAGTCTCAAACCTAGTTAATACTCATAGACAAGGAAACCTTCATATTCATTAGTTCATGTCAAGGGAAGTCAATCATAGCAACAATTCATATCATGTATACATAAGTTCATATATCTTCAAAACATAAGGAAACAACACTATCACACCTTTATAAGTCTACTTGTGCAATGTATAAGGGAAGTCTCATACCCCCACTACCACTAAGTGAGCTCATTAAGAAGTCATAAGCTTAGTCCATCTTAGTATTCATGTTCATGTTCATAATTCATAATAAAGCATGCATAAATCATAATGATCATGTCATAAGGGTAACCTTCCATTGCCCACTCTCAAAGCCTACTTGTGCAATGTATGAATGAAGTCTCATACCCACATTCACGCTAAGTAAAGCCTCTTAAGGAACCATAGTAAATAACCCATGTTATTGTTCTTGTTCATGTTACTTGTTCATGTCATGGTTCATGTAACTTGTTCATGTAGGGAGATATAGCCTTAACTGACATACACCATGCGAGCTATATGGAATCCGGTGTCATGAACCAACACCGAAAAGAGGTGTTCTACTTGCCTCAGATAGACCGAACATGTTTAGCTTATATGTGGATCCACTAGCTAAGAACCTATGTGGCCACATAGTAATGGGATAGGGAGATTGCTACTATAAACCCGGACTAACTGAGGTAAAAGGTTCCCATCTCTTGTTCATATCCAGTCGGTGCTAAGCTTAACTCCATGTATTCAGTCTTTACTTAACTTCATTGTTTATGGAAGGGTGACTTAACACACATTTCAATACAATATCATGGTAGCTCATGGATTCATTAGGTGAGAATGTCCTTTCAACCTTAGAATCATTAATATGTGAGTAAACCTTTCACATCATGTTCATGGTGCTAATGAGATAGCCTTTCAATCAACACAATAATATTATCATAGTCCTAGACAATTCATGCCTAGTCATGTGTATGGGTTAGGGAAGAAGGATCTTGCATCAATACCACAAATACACAATTCTTGTCAATATGTACAAACCTTTATAATATGCCCTTCACGGGCAATGAATCAACTCATCCCAAACATCTAGCATTAGCACATTAGATAAAGGGAATATCAAGATTCAACAAAATAGTCAAAACCTTAGTCATATCATATTCATATTCATGCATGGGTGTGTGTGTGATTGTCTTTCCAATGACACAACAACAACATTATCATAATAGACACTTTATTCTCAAATTATTCATAACCATGTTCGTAATATCATAATAATGCATACACCTCATATCTTTCATTCAAGAGTCATATTGATTCAATACATCTAGCGTTCCATAAAAGGAATATAGATACAACCATTACTCAAGTAATCCATTCATTTCATACATAAACTAATGTGATCATATTACAGGTCGTGTGGGTGAAGTCTTATTCACAATTGGGCCATGTATAAATTAACATATCTAATGTCTTCCTTCTTGAAGCCTTAACATACTTAGTTTATTCACTTTAGATTTTACTCTTAAAGCCCTAGGAGTAATATTCATGTTACAAGTCTTACTCTCAAGCAATTCCTCTCTTGATCATCAAGTATACCTAATTCTCAAGGTAACCTCACCACATGCCTCATTCTTGATCAATTATAGTCATATAGAAGACCTACAATTCAATCTCAATTCTACACAACCATGATCCATCATATAAGCTTTAATTGAATCAATTCATGTCTTGAAGCTTTACCCTTAAGGAATTCATGTCTAGGTGATCTAATCTTAAGGCAATTCATCAAGAAGTTCATCAATCTTAGAAGGTCACCTATAACCCTTAGTTTGCTTCTTTCATGACATAACCCTAGACTATAATAATTTCACCATAGGATCTTAGGATAATCAAGTATACATGTAGAATCATACTTAAATCATGCAATTACATCATAATCTACTCACATCCAATCAATTGGACCAATTTGCAAACCCATCACATAGTGTAAAGAAGAACCATAGCTAGGACTGGGGGTCTCATGGATTCTTGTAGGATTTGAGTTAAAATCATATAAAATTAGTCTTACATTCGTAAACAAACATAATTCAGCCTTTAAAAACAACTTTGAAAGGAATCCATGAGATTGAGTTTTTTTTTTTTAATTTGAACGACCCTTGGGGGGGGTCAAAGTCTTAGCAACACCCCCATGCCTTAGCATAAATAAAATAGCAAAAAGGTACAAGGAGGGGGACATAAAATCTTACCTCCGATCCTATGGTGGTTCATAAGTCGACCTTCCTACCAAGGATAGTCAACTCCTCCTTTTTTTTCTAAAAAGAAGCCTACAATCTATGCACCTAAAAGAAAGGACTCCTCTCGATACAAAATTACTAGTAAGCATAAAATAAGGGAGACTCTCCTCTTACATAGAAGAGAGAAAAGAAAAACCTAGGACTATTCAAGTAGGTTGTATCAAATAAATATTTAGCCTAGTTGAATAGGATGAGATCACCAAAAATTGTATAGAGACATCTATACAGATCACCAAGTGCCACTTCAGATAAATGCTTTTGAAAGGGCTCCTTGGGTAATAGCTTCCCAAGGATGAAAACTCCCATACATCTTAGGTGTAGAATCCAACAAAATTCGTATTGAAAAGCTCCCTCCTTCAAGATCTAACTTGAACTCTTTCTTTATTCTTCAATGGAGTTTCTAGAGAGAAGATTCTTGGAGAAGAGGGGTGGTTATTGTTTAGGGTCTTGAGATATAATGGGTTAATTAGGGGTTTAATGATATAAAATACTTTATATAGGTGAAATAAACCCATATTGAACGACCCCTAATGGAAAATCATTAAAAAGGAATTAATTGGAAATCACTTAACTTGGCCGAGATTGAGCAGGAAGTTGCAGGCACCACCAACGCCTATGACCTACAGACAGTAGGTGGGTCTACACCCTGACCTGTTGGTCCATAGGAGGGTGGTCGGTAGCCTACCTTGAGGGCCTGACCCACGATTCCCATCTACGGGGTGTGGGTCCATCTACTGGCCGTAGATGGCTCTCCGTAGGTCACACCAAATGGACAGATTTTTGGTTTCTTGGGGTCATGGGTGTTATGCTTTAGGATCCTCCTCAAGGACCCCTTGGGGAGTCGTACCTTGACATTTAACCCCTAAACCCCTCAACCAAATCTCGGGACATCATTTTACTCACTCAAACCTCTCGCCAAACTCAAAAGCAAACTTGTTAGGCTCTAGTTTCACCTACTAGATTTCGGGGTTATTACAATACTCATTTCAAGAATGCTCGACTCAGAGGGTTAATGCGGAATAATGGGCATGAACTACTCAACTCAAGGACTCCAAGATACTACTTATCTCAAGATTGCTCAACTTATAGGGTTCATGCGGAATTATGGGCATGAACTACTCAACTCAAAGAGTTCATGGGTAATGTGTAATAGTCCCATGATTAAGAACATAATCTAAAAAAGGGGTTAGGAACTCAATACTCAAGACTTAGAACTTGAATATACTACTTCTCTCAAAGATACTCAACTTATGGAGTTCATGCAGAATTTATGTGCATAAATGACTCGAATCAAGGGTCTACATAATGATATGGAACTCTTGTATAAGACTCTTCTCATTCTCATACTTAATCCCTAAAAACTTAGCTCAAATCGATAGTTGATCTCAAAGGATCCACAATTGAACTCAAAGACTTTATTGAACTCTACTCTAAACTCTCCCTTTAATGTGAATTATGAATTCAAGAGTTTTGGCTCATGGTATGAAGGATCTCGATGATAGTGTAGACTCATGAATACATTCTCCTCACTCTCATGCTCACTTACTTGAGTCTTGAAACAAGTTATTAGAAGTTGTAGAGGACTCCTCAAAAAGACTCAAGGGGAATTTCTCAAAATGTTCGAAAGAACTCTCAAGACTTGATTTTTAACTCTACCTTGAATGTGAATTATGAATTCAAGGTTATGATTCATGTTATGAATTATCTCTAGGTGTTTAGAAGTTGCTTAGAGTGTTTAGAATCAAAGGGGAGTAAAGGTACCCTACGAAAGAACTCAGACAGACGAAAATGATAGAGAACGGGTAGGGAAGGCGACCCTGGCGCACTGAGTGGTGTGGGGCACCAGCCCTCTACCTACAGAGGTGTGGTTGGGGAGAACTGGTTGGCATAGGGCGCCAGTCCCCAACCTATAAAATGCCAACGACATACTTTGCTCATTTTCTCACCCTATTTCACCTAAATTCGAACGGTTTTGTCACAACCCAGAGCTACCTTCAGGACGAGGACACGGGTCCTAGGATGACGAGTGACCCCAAGCTAACCCTACTAGCATAATCATAAGCATGCTAAAGATAAACTGAAGCAATAAATACTATGCGAAAGCTAAATCATATAAATAATCTGAAATGATAGGGAATACCCATATACTAAATCTGAATATATGAAAACTATGAATTTGAGTACAAATGAAGAGTCAAACTCCAATACTATAGTTGAATCTAACTATGTCTAAAATAAGCCTCTAAACTGACAAGAAATGTTGGGACATGCCCCAGCTAAATCTAGCAAAAATTGAAACTAAGACAAAAATGGAAAGATAACATGTCAATTGTCCTCGAAGAATGAGGACTTACCCTTGATGCTGCTGAATTGAAAATCGGGAACCAATCTATGCGTGATCTAACTGTTGAGGACCTGAACCTACATCATGAGAAGATGTAGTGTAGAGTATGCATCAATACTTGAAAGGTACAGAGCATGCAGGATAGATTAAAGCTGAACAATAATCATAACTGAATCAAAGCATATATCTGAGCAATGATAATAGGTAAACATGATACTAAACTGAGAATACTGAACATGAAATAACTGAATGCAATGACCAAGTTTATAACATACTGAAATTGAAATTTGAACTAAAGTTGATAACATGGTCAATGCAATAGAATATGACTATAAGATAGCTAATAATAACCGACATAAAATCACATAAGCTAGATGTGGAGTCCGATGCATACGCCCCATCGAGAGGACCCAATATACCTAGCCAAAGGTATAGAAGCATGACTGGCATGATCACTAAAATGATGCCACAGGGGAGAATTACAACCTACGGGGCATTTAGTTCTGGGACTTGGGGTGACTGACCCTAGTCCACTCGATATTAAGCTTCCCATATGATTAAGTAATTAATACTTTATGACTGAAATGTTGTAATACTGGATAACTCAAAATAATAATATGCAAACTGAGAATGTAATATTAATATACTTAAAATAATGCATTTGAAAACTGAGGCATGTTTATATATGACTAAATTAACTAGCCTAGTATGTGTAATTCATGAACTAAAAGAACTACATAGCTAATGTTCTGAGTTTATGCATGAACCTGGGCAATAACGATATTGAATTCCTGATAATACGATTTGGATCATTCTAACAGCTAAAACCCAAAAATTCTAACATTCAAGAAACCCTAAGTCTAGATAATATTAAGGGAATCAAAGTTCTGACTGAAATATAGGGTCCTAATGGGTTAAAGGAACCCACCAGTGAAATACCACATACCTGGTGACGAATTCCATCGAGAAATCTTTTACTTTTGGGGCTGGAACTGATAGAATCATGATTTGTTCTTGAACTAGGGTTTGGTTGCCTCTTTCTTCTCTCTACGCTCTAAATTTCTAAGTTTTGGTGAATGATCTGACTTAGGTAAGTTCTAGTTATGTTTCTAGGCTAAAACTGATTAAAACCACGTAGTTAAGGGTTTAAACGACGAGTTTAGGGGTCCAACGCTTAAGGAAAATGCCAAAAGACCCCTGACTTAACTACTGTCGGGACCAACCGACGGACCTGGTCCACGAACTGTGGTCCCACCTACTGTCTGTCCTGGTCATTCGTCGATTGGCTTCAAAGATTGGGATCTACAAACCATGATCCACGGACCTTAGTCCTACCTACGTTTCTTAGGTCTTGGCCATGGGTCGGGGGTTTTTGGGTTTTCTAGGACCTTGTGCACGAATCGTGGTCCCACCAACGTTTCGTAGGTCCTGGTCGTGGGTCGACCCTTAGAGGAATTTTTGGGACTGTTTCTGAGTAGGGCTAGAGTGACCAACCACAGACCACCAACACGGACCGTGGGTCACCCTACTGTCCGTAGGTGGTGCCCGTCGGTGGCACCTGTAGCTTCTGAAATCTACAATCTGGTCTGTTTTCGAATACGGGGTGTTACAGGTTTCTTCCCCAATCACCTGGATTCGATTTCTTAACAAAAGTACACTCTAATCTACTCAATACAACCCTCAAAACACTCACTTTCATCTCAAGAAATCCTCAAAACCCCAACAAAACAAGATTTAGAATGAAGCTTCAAGAACACTTATCAAGAACTTAAATATTTCAATATTTATGGACAAATTTGAATATGAAAATCATGTTTGGCGTGTGGGTGAACGAACCCAACACTATGGAAACTTACATACCTCTCAGGGATCAATCCATGGAGAAAATCTGCAACAAAACTCAAGAACTTCAACGAATGCCTTGATCCTTTTCTCTTTTCTCCTTTTTTCTCTTTTTTTCCTTCTTGAACTCTCAACTAAAACCCTAGACGTATATTAGGATTATAAAACTTAACCCAATAGTATTAGACCCTTAAAATCTTACTAAAAATGAATTAAATCTGATTTGGTAACGAAAAGATAAAAATACCCCTCACCATTTTCGAGTAATTTTCCTTAACTGGATAGCGTAACTTCAAAAGGGCATATCTCACTCATCCAACCTTGAATCTTACCAAATATTAGAAGAATTTAGGAATGAATTGAATGAACTCTCTTTAGTTCTTTCTTAGAACTCAAGGTGCTACATCTAGCGCTCTTAACACTTAAGAAATTTTAAATTCCTCGGTAAAATCCGACCCACTACAAAGGATGGTTCAAGTCTTAGCTCAAAAAATTTCTGGGGTGTTACATCTGTGAAGTGAAGTTAGATATTTTTATAGTATTTTGAGTAGATTAATAAAATTGTAATTAGTGTAATTTACCTCAGAAGGAAAAAAATTAATTATGTGATCATATTCTTCTCAACAACATCACGTACATGAATAGTTTATGTAGTATGCAACAAAACTATAAAATTGTCTTGGATATTAAAATTTTGAAATATTTCTTCAATTATTGTGATGAATTAGATTATATATACTTTTTATTATAGAAAATTGAATTTGATAACATATTAGAAAGTTCATTTCAATGATTTTCACCAAACAAAACTAATTTTTTATATGTATTTTCTGGTTAAGTGGTAAGTTAACAATTTATATTCATCTAAAGTAACACGCTCCTCAAGATCATTAGGTTGTAGACATTCGATAATGTTAGAACCTTTACACACAAGTAATATAAATATTTTTTATTTCTAATAAATTATTTACCAAAATAATAAAAATGAAAAAAAAAATACACCTCACATATAGTAAAAGTTTAATATCAATTAAACGATGCAGGATTAGATGAAAACAATTTATGAATAATCAAGTACAACAATCTAAGTTTTAAATTAAACAACTTAAATTATGTAATTCTATTAAATCCACATATTAACTGTAAATTTGACTCGAATAGCACAACAAAAGTAATGTATGTCACGTCATCAATTTTTATCACCGTTTAAATTAGACAACGGATTAGTAGTAACTGAATCTGGCAAGAATCCAGAAAACTCATCTAGCAAACCTGGATGGTCACTGAGAAGTACGGCAACCTACAAATACAAGAAAATAGTAGTAACGAACAAGAACATAAAGATTGTCTATAATATCTATGTAGTCAAATTATAAAAAGAAATGGTCACCTCTTGGTACACCTCTTTGACATCCTTGCGCTCCTTCCTACACTTGTTCATAATATCTATGAAGGATTTGTACTCATGGTTATTTACTAAACGTTTCTGCAAGAAGGTACACATTAATAAGGTATTACTACAGTTTTTTGAAGAAGAAAAAGGAAGACTTTAATTAGTAAAATCATAAGGCAATAGAAATGTAACCTTTATTTTGCTCACAAAGTTGAATACTTGTTCAAAGTGAATTGATTTCTTCAAAGGAGGCTTGACTTCATCGTTAAGGATTATATCATAGCCATAGGGCAAGAGGGGATCTAATGCAAAGAGTAAACTAGATAATGGATTGGGAGTAACTGAATCTTTGAAGAATTCAATGAACTCTTCTAGCAAATCAGGATGGTCATTGAAAAGTACCGCAACTTACACATATAACAAAATAGTAAGAAACAAGAACATAAAAATTGTCTATGATATCTATGTATCCAATTTTTTTAAAAAAAATTATCACCTCATGATAAACTTCGTTGAGGTCCTTGCTCTCTTTCTTATACATCATCATAATATCTACGAATAAATTGTACTCATGGTCATTTCCAAAACATTTATGCACGAAGTGATGTAACACCCCTAAATATTAACCAAGAGTCACATGTCGATTTACCATTGCTTAATTACTACAATATGTTTTTCTCTCATTTTAGGAACTTGAAATGTTGTGATAATTGCTAACTTGCTTAACATAAATTGTGATTGTAATTTAAGGGATTGTGATGGGGTGTTTAGGTAATATTCTAATTAGAATTATGTATAACTTTAAAAGGAGATGAGGGATATATATATATATAGGTGTATATGTATGCATTTTGGGCAGCACACAAATATTTGGGCACCACCTTTGAAGGACTGCTGCCCAAGGGATAAACATCACTTGTTTGATTATATATTTTCACCCCTCCTTTAGTAATTTCGTTTTCCTCAAGCCTTAGAACCTTAGAAACATATCTAAATAGATTTTTCTTCAAAATCACAAGAGAAAACTTGGTTATTTTGGTTGGAATTCGAGACACACTTCTTTTTGGTAAGTGACGAAATTTGTTCATGAGCTGGGTAGTGTTTGGTAATTTATGCATATCTCGTTTATGTTTGTGTAAAACTCTGATTTAGCTGTTATGGATTCGAAATATTGGACGCAACATAGGACAAGTTCTGTCCAGATTTTGAAATTAGAAATCCTGTATGGACAGCTGTTAGTGTTTTGAATATATCTTTTTATAAAAAATATATATTACGGCGATTCTTGTTTGTTTACAACCTTAAGAGGTGTAGCTACATCTTTCATGAAGGTTATAAAGTCTACTTTTTCCGTTTTCTTTTTCAAATCTAAGTTGTGACATAAGGGACTAGGCTGGCCAGAATCACTATTTTGGGAGCATAGTCATGTTTGCACAGGGTAAGCTTACTTGTGATGATAATTCTGTTTTACACCAATATTATTGAGCTGCTGGGAATTAAAGAAGTTATTTAATTGTATTTTTTAAGGTTGTATATACTCGTTAACAAGTTGAGGACCTTGATATGTTGTGGTCTACGGTTTGAACTCTTGAAGTTGTATTGGACTGTTTCTTTGCTAAAGCACTGAGGTTTGTGTATAAACTTGTATTTGCACTCCTTTAACTTCTAGTATATCTGAAATTTGATCTTGGTACCTTGGTTACTCTTGTCACTTTGCATTGTTGTATTGGTATCCTTTGAGAAGTTAAAGACGCTTGTGTAACTCGCCCACTTGTATGGATTGTTTGATCACCTGGCACTCTTGTTGGGACCTTGTCCTTCTTGTGGCTGTGACTTTGTCACTATTGGCATGCCTCTTGATTCGGATCATTTGCCATCTTGACTCTGGATTTTCAGTTCATCTTAAGTATGGAAGTTGTCCATTTTAAGTACGAATTAGATAATCATTTTTAATATGGTACTTGGTTCTCTCGATTATTGGGCTTTGACCCTTCTTGATACAGGGTGTCGGCCCTTCTTGATACTCGTTTGTTCTTGGTGTGAAGAAATGATGTACATATTGGGCGAGCCTTGTTATTAAATCTCTTGGAAAATGGTGCTATGAGCGTTCTTGACAATTGGACCTCTAAATATCGAACTTGATACTTTTGATATATTGTTTACTTGATTTATTTAGTATGTTCGATTATGCTGCCCAATACTTGAGAAAGGTAGTNCTTGGTGTGAAGAAATGATGTACATATTGGGCGAGCCTTGTTATTAAATCTCTTGGAAAATGGTGCTATGAGCGTTCTTGACAATTGGACCTCTAAATATCGAACTTGATACCTTTGATATATTGTTTACTTGATTTATTTAGTATGTTCGATTATGCTGCCCATTACTTGAGAAAGGTAGTTTTGTGAATTTGATGGCTCTGAACCTATAGTTTTACACCACTCAGCTATATGCTTAGCGATAGTTGTTTCTATCGTTGGGAATGAGCAAGTGGATGCATGAAGCTGGCCATTGGAGAGGGAAATTTTGAGAGCCTTATGGAAGATCACATTTGCATATAGGCATCTATATTTTGTATAAACCTTGGGATTTATGCATGATCTATGTGTTGTATATTTACATGAAATTTTGAGGACTAATTTGATCATGTCACCATGGGTTGTAATATAAGTATGGCTCTATGTTTTGTTCTTTTGGGGTGTGTAAGCCCAAGTCTTGTAATATATTAAATTTACCACTAATTTTGAATGAATGTGTGAAGCATGAACCACCTAGTTTGGGTACTTGGAAGTTGGTAATATTTTTTTATGTCATTTTTTTGTTCTAGTGTGAGTAAAATATATGCATAAAAATCTCATGAGTTATTGTCTTATATTATTTCGGAAGGGTCGCTACAAGTGTTGGTATCAGAGCTTCGGTTTGTGGTTCTTGGACTTTTGCTGTGAATTACTTGTATACTTGTTCGCATTCAAAAAAAGCTCTAATTGGATTATTTGTTCACTTACATGGTTTATAGTATTTCTATCGCATGTAGAGTGCACATGCATCATGTACATATCCCTAATGCAATGTGATCTTCCCTTTTGAAGGAATTTAGTTATGGCCTCTTCTTCTGACCGACCTATGGAAGCTGCTCGTGAAGGTTCGGGTACCTCTGTTCCCCAACCTCATGCACTAGAAGAGGTTGGAGAACTTTTCTCGAATCAATATGTTCCCCACACTAGAGGGTCTGAAGTGGGAAACCATCAGGGTGTAAGAGCTGGTTCACATCCTCACATGAGTCGTAGTACTCAAGCCATGAATCCTCCTTTTCAACAATTGGCTAAATTCTTCCACCACATGGCTGAAGCGATGCGTGATCCCAACGTGATTAACTTTGAGAAAATGAGGAAAATGGGTGGAGTGGAGTTTGAAGGCACCATTGATCCCATAGATGCTGAACAATGGCTGGAGCGCGTGGAGAGGGTATTTGAGCAGTTAGAGTGTTCAGATGTTGCCAAATTTAAGTATGCTATTTCACTATTACAAAAGGATGCTTACGATTGGTGGGTAAGTGTTCCAAATGCCAAGGTAAAACCTCATGTTCTTACTTGGGATGATTTTCTTAGGGAATTTCTTATGAAGTATGTCCCATTTGCTTATTGTGATGCAAAGAGAAAGGAGTTTTCGAATTTAAGGCAGCGAGGTATGTCTATTGCTGAGTACCAACAGAAGCTTCTGAGACTCTCTCGTTATGCTGGAGGTATTATTAAAGAAGAAAAAGACAAGTGTGGGAAGTTTGAAGATGGTTTAAATGATTCCATTAGAAAGAATGTGGCGATCCTGCAACATGAGAACTTTTGTAAGTTAGTGTCTGTTGCTTTTACTTGGGAGCGACTTGATAAAGAAGAAGCTAGTAGAAATGAAAACAAATTTCGGAAGCGTAGACCGGATTTTGGGGGTTCATCAAAAAGGGGAAGGTTTGATAACTCTAAGGCTGGTAATGATAGAAGGCCACCGCAGCAAAAGCAAAATAGATCAGATTTTTCTACAGCTAGCACTCCAAATTATGGCCAAGGCAAGCCTCACATTCCCACTTGTCCACAATGTGGGAAGAATCATTATGGTACTTGCAGGAGAGCTTATGGTGCATGTTTCAATTGTGGGAGCTTTGATCATAAAGTGAAGGATTGTCCTAATCCTAATAATGCTCCTTCCTTGAGAACTGAAGGCTCAGTTCATAAGCCTTCTATTAATCCTTCTCAAACTAATAGAGGTGGAAGACCTAAAACCACCAAGCAGCAGGTACAAGTGGAGCTAATCAAGCTAGTGGACAAAGGGCTACTGCACGTGCTTATGCTATGAGGCAGAGGGATGATCAAGATGGACAAGACGTGGTTGTCGGTAAATTTCACTTATTTGGCTTAAGTGTGCTTACACTGTTTGATCCTGGTTCTACACATTCATATATTTGTTCATCACTTGTTCTTCCTGAAAATGTGAAATATATGAGACTTAATTATGATGTGCTGGTGGAAAGTCCTTTGGGTTATCAGGTTGTGTGTAATCGAATTTATCGTGATTGTCCCTTCGTGATTCAAAGCTTGGTCCTCCCTGCTGATTTGATTGAAATGCCCTTCAAAGATTTTGATGTTATTATTGGGATGGATTGGCTTCATAAATATCATGCAGTGGTAGATTGTAGGTCAAATCATGTGACCTTTAAAGATCCTTCATTGTCACACATAATTGTACAAGGTGAAAGATCATTGACAGCTAGTATTATTTCTGCGGCCCTAGCAAGAAAATTGATGCGTCAAGGATGTGGGGCATACCTTGCTCACATAGTTGATACACGGTTGGAGAGTCCTTGTATCAAGGACATATCGGCTGTATGTGATTTTCCAGAAGTCTTCCCAGAAAACCTTCCTGAATTGCCCCCGGAAAGAGAGGTTGAATTTCCAATCGAGCTTATTCCTGGATCTACCNNCGGCTGTATGTGATTTTCCAGAAGTCTTCCCAGAAAACCTTCCTGGATTGCCCCCGGAAAGAGAGGTTGAATTTCCAATCGAGCTTATTCCTGGATCTACCCCTATTTCTATCACTCCTTATAGAATGGCTCCGGTGGAATTAAGAGAATTGAAATCTCAATTGCAAGAACTTCTTGAGAAAGGTTTTATTCGACCTAGTGTTTCTTCTTGGGGAGCCCCTGTTTTGTTCGTCAAGAAGAAAGATGGCACTCTTAGGCTTGGCATTGACTATAGACAATTGAACAGAATAACAATCAAGAATAGATATCCACTACCAAGGATAGATGATTTGATTGACCAACTGAAGGGTGCTAAAGTATTCTCAAAGATTGATTTAAGGTCTAGATATCACCAACTGCGTGTTAGAGCGGAAGATATTCCTAAAAATGCTTTTAGAACTCGGTATGGTCAGTATGAATTTTTGGTGATGCCATTCGGATTGACAAATGCTCCTGCGGTATTCATGGATCTAATGAATCGAGTATTCAAGCCCTATCTTGATCAGTTTGTGGTTGTTTTTATAGATGATATTAATATTTTCAAGAAGTAGTGAAGACCATGATAAACACCTCCGGATTATTTTGCAAATTTTGAAGGATAAGGAACTTTATGCTAAACTTTCCAAGTGTGAATTTTGGCTTGATGAAGTGACGTTTCTAGGACATGTTGTATCAGCCGAAGGCATGAAGGTGGATCCTAGTAAGATACAAGCAGTTGTGGAATGGAGACCTCCCAAAAGTCCAACCGAGGTAAGAAGTTTCTTAGGCTTAGCAGGATACAGAAGATTTGTGAAAGGCTTTTTCATTATCGCCTCTCCTTTGACTAAACTCTTGCAAAAGGAAGTAAAGTTTATTTGGGATGACAAATGCCAAAAGAGCTTTGAAACTCTCAAATCTTTGTTGACTCAAGTGCCTATACTCACTCTACCAATTGAAGGGAAAGACTATGTAGTATACAGTGATGCTTCTCACAATGGTCTAGGATGCATTTTGATGCAAGAAGGGAAGGTTATTTCTTATGCCTCTCGCAAATTAAAATCGCATGAATTGAATTATCCTACTCACGATCTTGAACTTGCTGCTATAGTGTTTGCTTTGAAAATATGGCGGCATTATTTTTATGGAGAGAAATGTCATATATTCACTGATCACAAGAGCTTAAAGTACTTGGGTACTCAGAAGAAGCTAAACCTTCGACAAAGTAGATGGCTTGAACTCATCAAGGATTACGACTGCACAATTGATTATCATCCAGGTAAAGCCAATGTGGTTGCAGATGCTTTAAGTCGAAAATCCTTTGCAAGCATTTCTTTCAGTCATTTACCTTTGCTCCTTGAGTTAAGAGCCATGAATGTTTGTTTTACACCTGATTCAAACGGTTCAGTTATTGCTAATTTGCAAGTAAAACCAATATTACTTGAACAGGTGAAAGAAGCATAAAAGATAGATGAAAAACTGGTAAAATTGACCAGAGAAGGTCAAAATAGGGAAAAGCTTGATTTTACATTAATAGAGGATGGTTGATACGCTCAAATTACACCTTCTTTCAGAAGCATAAGCGATTGTTATCAAGTAAAGAATCCAACTTGTAGGTTGAGATCGATACCACGAGGAAAATGGTTTAGACTTTACTTTTAACCAACAATTATATTCGATTAGTCAAATTATTTCCAGAAATAGGTAATAAAAAGGGGGGTTGTGCTTGTGTGAAACAAATAGTAAGAACTTAATAAGTAGTCAATAAATAAACTCAACTTTGGTTGTTATCAAGATAAGAGAAATAACTAGGGTATATGTGTTCCCCATAATCTCATAACGCAGTAATCCTAGTAATAGCAATCATTTTCTAGTGTATTACATGCAAAGTGATAAGTTAGGTATCTCTAAATCCTTGGTCCGGCATCTAGAGAATTTCACCCCGCACCTTGGTCCGGCTACGTGTGTATAATTTACTAATCCTTACCTTTACCTCATATTAGACATCATAATCGATGTTTGGCTTAGTTATTACTTCGCACCAATCAACACTAGCCTATTAGATAGTATCACACTAAATCTATGTTGATAATTCTTTTCTTGTTAATTACCTCCTTGGTCCGGCAAGTAGTAACAAGGCGAGTTCTAACGTTGGCCACTGTTAAAAAGACTTCTAAACAAAAGAATTATCAATGCATGCAAAATACTAGTCAAGAGTTGCTTATTTATTATTCATACTTTGTTATTCGATCATGGTTCCCACAACCCTAGTTGTGGATTTAGTTACTCATATTGGCAAGAACACAATTCATAATTGTAGATGAAGAAATCATGAACTTACGTAAAGAGAATAATAAACTCAGAAAATTAACTTGAATTGCAAAACCAAAATCTTCAAAACGAACTTGGGAAATCAATAATTGCTAGGGTTGCAAATTAATCTCCAAAGTTACAAAGCAAATATAGAATAATAGTGTCTAACCCCCAAAAACGAGGTTTACATGTCCTATTTATAGAAAACAAATCCTAAATAAAAAAGGAAACAAATTAAAGAAAGTTTTGTTCAGGTGCGCGTCTTCGATCCACGAGACTGACTTACGAACCGTCGATGGATCTACGGTCCGTAAGTCCTTTCCGTCACTCGAGACTTAGAAAATATTTCAGCATCCAACAATCAGCTTCTCTGAAGCAAACGACGGACCAACAGCACGGACCGTAGATTGACCTACGGTCCATCAATCCCTTCCGTAGCTCCATACTTAGAATCTTCAAAAATCATGTACTGGAACCCTCGCAGTCTCACTCTACGGATCAACAATACGGTCCGTAGATCAATCTACGGACCGTCAATGGGCACCGTGGTTCCACACTTGGTCAGATTTCCCTGATTTGTCCTCAACACTATGCCTGCTGATCTACGGTCATCACCTACGGTCCGTAGATGACCTCCGTGGATGCCTTTTTCTGCATTTCCTTCAGCTGTCTCTAAACTTCCGCGCCTGAACACCTTTCCTGCAAAACATGATAAAACACATAAAAACCAATATAAAAAGGCCCTAGACACACACAACTTATAAGTGAAATATATTAGAAATATCGTAAACTCACGGTTTATCAACACCCTCAACTTAAATTCATTGTTTGTCTTCAAGCGACGCACTAGAACTCTAAACGACACTTGTATAGAAGCAAGCATTTCTAACTCAAGCAATCACATGGCTCTCTACCTCCTCATTGTTCGGGTGCACATTCGTTCTCTTAGACTCGACAAGCCAACTCATGTGGATCACATTATGACACAGACCATTCAACTGACACACAACAGACACCTTCTCACTGACACCCAGGTACCAACTTTCCAACGATGTAACCAGTGCCCTTATTTCAAACGAAATCCTCTTTTTGCAAAAATTTAATTTCATTCATGGTACAAGGATTTATTCAACACTCACACTCAGAAATGATTTCAACTACAGTTAGTGCTTACTGCCATAAGCTTGCCCTTATTTTCACTGCTCAGACTCTTCAAACTAGACTCCAGGATCACTATAGGACTTTATTGGCTTGTAACGTAGGCTCAGGGTCAGGTGTGGTACATTTGGGTACTGTTTAGTGACTTTCTGCCCTCCTTGTCATTACACTAGGCTTTTAACCTCTTTTTGCCCTATTTTCGTCATATTATTGTTTTACCGCTTTCCCTTGATTTTCTTCAACCACGAATATGACTTTAAACTTTGTAGCTCAATTTCCTTTTATTTTATTGCTCCTTTCTCTTTTAATAATTCACATCCTTTCCTTCCGTTTCCCCCATTTTTATTTTTATTTTTTTCACTCTTTTCATCCCCATTTTTCTTTCAGTTTCCTCTTTCATAGCCACCCTCAACTTGGGCTTTTGGCCTAAGTCAAAGTGCATATGTCCAAGGAGGGACCGGGGCCAACATAGTAGATTATAGGAAAGTGAGTTCAGGGTTTTAGAAAGAAATGGTTTATTTTTAGGCTCAAAGTTGGATCAAAGGGAACAGTTATTTCATTTGGTTGAATCCTTCTAGGCAATTTATGGATTTTTTCGAACAACGGCCTATGATCAATTCCTATCCTCTAGATTGAATTGTCTTAGCAGGACTAACCTAGCAAGTTCTAGTTTTGCAAAAAACTGTTTGAACAGTCCATGATTCTCACCCACTCTTGGCACATAGTTTCATTATCAGATTATCAGATTACACAGTTTCAAGTTTCAGGTTTAATCATGCAATCAGGTCGATTGTTACTATGTCATACTCAGAGCCAACACAATCAACAAATCGTAGCATACAACCCAGAATCTGACGGGTATCATTTTTCCTAAGCCATCATGCTTCATTTTGTATCATGCTTCTACACACACAACCCTAAGACATGCCGGTTCAACAAAAATTAAACAGGCTCTTGGGGCAAAAGAACACAGGCAAGAAAACCCCAAGAGATGATTCATGAGTTGGGTTACTCAAACTTCACCCTATCACTCACGATCCATTTACCCCACCCCCAACAAAAATAGATGCAATTGTCCACAATGCATACATAGACAATAAAAGTGAATGGATTTGAGTGAAGCAAACCTGTGGCGCAAAGTGCCGGCGAATCATCAACAAGCAGGGGGGTCCGGTTTCCCAGAGCCCTCTGGAACATCAGTGGGGGCACCCTCAGTAGTGCCCACCTCAGCAATCCTAGCACCCTCAGTAGTGCTCTCTATTAAATGCTCTGCACCATCAGTGGTGCTCGCAACGCCTCTCAAAATAGGCATATCCTCTGCAACTGGGGCAGAGCTCGATGCCCCTGCAGCTCTCTCACGCACCCTCTGCTCTCTTACGCACCCTCTGCTGGCGCAACTCTTCGTCTGCAATCGAAGCCCTCCTAGCCTCCTTCTCCTGCCGACGCTGTCTTTTTTGAGCTTTCTCTTTCTCCGTGCGATGAGAGCGGTGCCGCTTGCCCTTGGCATGTGTCGGTGCAGGCCCCTCCTCGGCGATGCCACTAAACAGAGCATCTAGCACTGTATCATCAGCCAGCGCAGTAGGGGCAACCGGAGTCTCAACTGAAGGTGCAGCAAGAATGGCATCAACATCAGTTCGAAGGCTGGCTATGTCAGCCTGCAAAGCAGATAAGTCTGTCGCCGGAACTGATCGCTCGAGGACTCGCAACTCAAAGGCATCAAGCCGCTTATTAACCGCCAGGACCTTACGGTCCATCATCCCCTCCATCCTGTGCTCCATTCTAGCCTCGGACTCGGCAATCGAATTTTGCATCCAAGGCTGGATGTGATGCAGCAGTGTGGCCATCTGCGCCTCTAACTTTTGTACTCTGGCCATTGGGACAACCGTCGCTCCTAAATGTGGTATGGACCGAGAAGAACTAGGAGCAACACTAGCTGCCTGAGAAGAGGAGCGCGGGACAGTGTCAGTGTGGTCTGGGATAATGGGATCACCGCCCTGTGCCTGCCCCACAGTGTCTGCAAGATCGGAGCCCAAGAGGGGTACCTCAATCTGGGGCTCTCTGCGAGGTGCTACCACATTTGCGTCATCCCGAATAAGGCCGATGTCCAATGCCCCTGTAGGGTGGACTAGCCTGTCATAATGCCAGATCGGCACTCCAGAGTCCCTGCACAAGTGAAAGATCAGACAGGGGAAAGGGTAAGTAGTGAAGGTCCTGAAAGCTCTCTCGTGGATCTCTGCTAGCAGCATTCTGGCAAAGTCGATCTCTACTTCCGCCACCAATGCAGCAACCATCACCGCTCTGTCCCAAATGACCTGATTGTCAGCTTTTGTAGGCGACACTCTGTTGCGTACCAACAGCCAGAAGAACTTTTCTACAAAATTCAATGTGGCCTTCCGGATGCCCAACCGTGGAGCCACGACCCATTCCGCTCGCTCGCCATCTGCAGCAATATACCGGGCCAGCCATAGTATCACAGCCTCTTGCTGCTCAGCATTCCTCTGGAAAGCGCCACTCCGCACGATGTCTCAGCGGTAATCAAACTCTGAAGTGTTAGGAGACCAAGAGTGGCCCGTGGTAGGACCATAGAGAAAACGGCTAATGGTGGCGGGTGATATGTCTACCGGACACCCTCGAACTAAGGTGGATGTGAGCAGGGCCTAAGCTAGTGGCTTTGACCGCTTGGAAATGGACCCGCGGAGAGTGGCAGCATAGGAAGCATAGAACTCCCGGACAATCTCCTCGCTATACGTCCCTGGGTCTCGAGCCATCCAGTCACACTTGTGAAGTTTGAATAGCCGGTGAATATCTGGCACAGTATGCAAACTCCCCGTGAGGACTCTGCGCTCTTCTTGAATTAATCGGGCCATTTTTTGTTTGTCATTTACCATCTTTGCATCCCGATAGATTTGCCATTGACCCTCTACACACCACCTATTCAACTCCCCTGCTACCGGAGCGGGTTCATCATTCCGTGGTGCAGGAATGGCCTCTGAACTAGTTGCCTCATCAGACGAGGCTGCTTGGTCATTCTCTCCAGACCCTGTGGATGATTTGGCGTTGGACCCTGTAGCATGGACAGACTCTGATTGTGAAGAGTGGACAGACTGGGAACCTGAGGCATGGGTAGATTCGGATCTGGACATAGGTCCCTCTGAACTGGAAGCAGCCCCAGTTGGTGACCCGACCAGTGTGTGCTCCTCATCAGACTGGGAGACAGTGACTACGTCGGGGATCACCTTCCGGGGGGTGCTTCTGGGTGCTGTGCAAGAGGCCCTAGGGTTGAGAAGCACATATGCTGGGTCAGAGTCATTCTCGGTGTCCTCATCAATCAACCGGAAGCTAGGGGTAACTGATTTGGACTTGCCCCGTTTTGAGTAGGTGACCATCTTCTTGGGTGCCATCGTACCTGCAGGAACGATATTAGTGCCAAAACTAACCATATGCAGCAAAAGAAACTATGTAGAGTTGGTAACGACCCTAAACTAAGTCCACAAAAAAATTTAACAGATGCTATAGTGGTCATCCACGGAGGAGACCTACGGTCCGTAGACTGATCTACGGTCCGTGGATCTCTTCTGTGGATCAGGGTGCCTGAAATATAGGTCACAGATGAAAACAACGGAAGTGCAGACCGTAGTCCACCTCCGTGATTTTACACTTGGTGAAAATTTGCAGGTNCTGAAATATAGGTCACAGATGAAAACAACGGAAGTGCAGAACGGTCCGTAGATGGATCTACGGACCGTAGTCCACCTCCGTGATTTTACACTTGCTGAAAATTTGCAGGTGCATCTAATGACGAACCCCATCTACGGTCCATAGACGGGGTATCGTGGAAGCCATCAGTGCTAGGTATCATACATTTTTGGCTTTTGGTTTCAACATTAACACAACCTAATCATGCATATACACACTTAAAGTATGCTAGTTCGTCATTCTTAAGATTCCAACCGATTATTATACCCAACAATTTAGACTGGATGTGGAACCCTAAGTCGAAACTAGCATATAGTATTTACGATCACATAAACTCACATTACAATTAATGCTATACAATCACTATCTATCGTTCCAAGGGCATTGTACTATTCAAGTTTATCATGCAATTTCATCTAACAATTACCCAAGGTCAAGACCCACTCCCGACCCTTTATATTCAATCTATGAATCGAAATTCAAAGTGAAGAGAAAGTCTATTACCTTACAAGCAACAAGGAGTGGGGTGATTGCGTGATGATACTATGATTTAGCAAGACCAAGGAGTTACCTTTTCGTCACTGACCAAACACCGGACCCTTTTTGTCAGATTATGGAGTGGGTTGATTATGGTATGGAAGGGGTTTTGGGAATATATGGAAGGGAGGATATTATGTGGTGGTTATGGAGTGATTTGGGGAGTTGAAAGAGTGGGTGAAACGGTTTTGGGAGTAATGGAGGGAAGGGAAATGATTTGAAACAATGGGGGTTTTAAGTAATGGGGGTCCGGGTCGGGTCAGTCAACTATAGGGTTCGGACTCACGAGACCCCATCTACGGTCCGTGAGTCGATCTACGGCCGTAGATCGAGACCGTAGATCGGGACTGTAGATCACAATTATACTAGGACAATTTTAGGGACTTACCTGGGATCTACGGACACCATTGACGGTCCATGGATCAATCGACGGGCCGTCGATGGGGTCCGTAGACCTCTGCACCAGACCATTTTCTGCAGATTTCTTGCATGGTGTACCTGCACATGAAGCAACCAATAGGCTATATTTTTTTTTTACATTTTCTGGACACTTTTTAGATACAGACCCTATATTACTTCTAGCCAACACTAAGAACTAAAATACTGAAACCCCTACCTACATTGATACAAAGACGCAAGTAATCAAAGAAAGCTAATACTACATAATGGAAAACAGAACCCTATTGTTGGCTAGATTTTACATCTTGGGTTGCCTCCCAAGCAGCGCTTGATTTAACGTCGCGGCACGACGCAGGTATCTTGATTACTCAGACTTCATCAAGATTGTAGGCCTTGATCACTTCTTGCACAGTTTCAGCATTTCCCAGATAGATCTTGATCCTTTGCCCATTCACCACAAACCTTGTTCCATCCCTATTTTCAAGCTCAACCACTCCATGCGAGAGCACTTTTGTGAGCAAAAATGGCCCAGTCCACTTGGGCTTGAGTTTGCCTGGAAACAAGCGCAACCTAGAGTTGAATAGCAGCACACGATCACCAACCACAAATTCTCGCTTTTCAATTCTTTGATCATGATACCTCTTCATCTTCTCTTTGTATAAGGCTGAACTTTCATAAGCTTTTAGGCGAAACTCACCAAGCACGTTCAAGTCATTCATCCTTTGATTAGATGCAGTGCCCCAATCCAAATTTAACTTCTTCATTGCCCACATAGCCTTGTGCTCTAGCTCTACTGGTAAATGACAAGACTTTCCATATACAAGTTGGTAAGGCGACATACCTATGGGGGTTTTGTATGCAGTGCGATATGCCCATAGAGCATCATCAAGCTTCCTTGACCAATCCGTTCGATTGGCGTTCACAGTCTTCGCCAATATCTGCTTTATTTTTCTGTTGGACACCTCAACTTGACCGCTAGTCTGTGGATGATAAGGAATGGCTACATTGTGACGGACACCATATTTCTCAAGTAGTGTTTTGAACAACTTATTACAAAAGTGGGAGCCTCCATCGCTAATAATAGCCCTCGGTGTACCAAATCTGGAGAAGATATTCTTTTTCAAGAATGCGCTGACACTTTTACCTTCGTTGTTGGGGAGTGCTACTGCTTTCACCCACTTCGATACATAATCAACCGCGACCAGAATATACTTCATCCCATATGAACTCACAAATGGGCCCATGAAATCAATGCCCCATACATCAAACAATTCGATCACCAATATGGGATTCATAGGGAGCTCTTGCCTCTTTGAAATCCCTCCATCTCTTTGGCAACGATCACAAGACTTGGCGAAATCATGAGCATCTTGGTGGATGGTAGGCCAATAGTATCCACACTGCAAAATCTTATGTGCAGTCCGAATACCACTATGATGCCCACCAACGGGCGATGAATGGCATGCTTCAAGTACACTCAACATTTCAACCTCAGGCACACAGCGACGAATAATCCCATCAGCACAACTACGATACAAATAAGGTTCATCCCAAAAGAATTTCTTCACATCATGCATAAACTTTTTCCTTTGGTGAAAAGACAAATCGGGTGGCACAATATCGCTTGCCAAATAATTAGCAAAGTCTGCGAACCAAGGAATCAAATCATTAGAAGCAGCCAATACCTGTTCATCTGGAAAAGCATCATTAATTTCAGCCCTATCTCCAAGCTTTAGCATGGCCTCTTCCTCTAATCTGGACAAGTGGTCGGCAACTTGATTTTCGGTTCCCTTTCTATCTTTTACCACAAAATCAAACTCTTGCAGCAACAATACCCATCTAATCAATCGTGGTTTTGCATCCTTTTTCGCCATCAAATACCTCAATGCAGAATGGTCAGTATGCACGATGACCTTAGTACCAAGCAAGTAGGAACGAAATTTTTCGAATGCAAAAACCACCGCAAGAAGTTCTTGTTCGGTCACTGTATAATTCTTCTGGGCCACATTCAGAGCTTTGCTAGCATAGTAAATAGGGTGAAGAATTTTCTCACGCCTTTGACCCAATACTACACCAAGCGCCACTCCACTCGCATCACACATTACCTCAAACGGTTGTTCCCAATCTGGTGAAATAATGATAGGTGTTGTAACCAACTTTTCCTTCAACTCTCCAAATGCTCTAAGACAAGCATCATCAAAGCAGAACTTATTCTCCTTCTCGAGCAGTTTGCACAAGGGATGTGCAATTTTTGAGAAATCTTTGATGAATCTCCTATAAAAACCTGCATGCCCAAGAAAACTTCTAACACCTTTTACAGAGATAGGTGGTGGAAGCTTTTCTATTACCTCGACTTTAGCTCTATCAACCTCAATACCTTTCTCTGAAATTCGATGACCCAACACTATACCTTCTTTTACCATGAAATGACATTTCTCCCAATTCAGCACCAAGTTGCAGTCTTCACATCTTTTGAGCACCTCGGCCAGATGTTTTAGACAGTGATCAAACGAATCACCTACCACTGAAAAATCATCCATGAACACCTCAATAGTGTCCTCCACCATATCAGAAAATATCGACATCATACATCTCTGGAAGGTCGCTGGAGCATTGCACAATCCGAATGGCATTCGTTTGAACGCAAAAGTCCCATATGGGCAAGTGAAGGTGGTCTTCTCTTGGTCTTCTGGAGCTATAGAAATTTGATTGTAGCCCGAATACCCATCAAGAAAACAATACCAACCCTTGCCTGCAAGTCTATCTAACATCTGATCCATGAATGGCATAGGGAAGTGGTCTTTCTCGGTCCACGCATTCAACTTCCGGTAATCCATGCAAACCCTCCATCCAGTGACAGGCCTCATTGGAACAAGCTCATTTCTTTCATTTGGAACCACAGTCATACCACCTTTTTTAGGTACACATTGCACAGGACACACCCAATTACTATCTGAGATGGGATAAATAACTCCCGCATCCAGCCATTTGATGATCTCCTTTTTGACTACCTCTTGCATAGGTGGATTTAATCTTCTCTGGTGCTCAACACTGGGCTTATGATCTGGTATGAGTTGGATTTTGTGAGAACAGATACCGGGGGGAATCCCAATAATATCTGCAATAGTCCACCCAATCGCTCGCTTGAACTTCTTTAATACAGTCACCAAACACTCTACTTGCCTTGCATTCAAATCTGCTGCAATGATGACCGGCAAAGTATTCTCTTCGCCTAAATATACATACCTCAAGTGTGGTGGTAGAGCTTTAAGCTCCAATTTCGGTGCCTCCACAATTGATGGTCTTGTGGGTGGGGACTCGCGATTCTTCATGTCTAGCTCATACTTCTTTGGTTTGGAGCGGTATTCACCCTTTTCAAGTGCGGCTACCAACTCATCATATTCTTCAATACCATCACTATCAAAATTCATCATGACTGCTGCTAGTGCCTCAACACCTAATCGCTCTTCAATTTGCACTTCTGACCCACTCTCCACTCTGTAAGTTATAGCAGATATTGTTTGTAGCTCACCATTCTGCTTCATGGATCTACAGATATTGAAAGTTGCTTCTTCATTGTTCAGTCTGAACTTCATCTGTCCCTTTTCCATATCAACTAACGCACGCCCTGTGGCAAGGAATGGTCTCCCAAGGATGATGGGAACCTCAAAATCAACCTCACAGTCAAGGATCACAAAATCCGCCGGAAAGATGAAAGACTCTACTTTCACTAGAACATCATGGAGCACACCTATGGGCCTCTTCACAGTCCGATCAGCCATCAGTAACCGCATTGCAGTGGGCTTTGGATCCCCTAGACCCAACTTCTTGTAAATAGATAAAGGCATGAGGTTGATGCTAGCACCAAGATCACACAATGCCTTAGCAAAGTGTAATAACCCTATAGTACATGGGATCGTGAAAGCACCAGGGTCTTCCTTCTTCTGCACCAGAGATCTTGTAGCAATAGCACTACAATGCTGCAATCTATCATCATCTTCAAAACTCACAGACCTTTTCTTTGTCACCATATCTTTCATGAATTTTGCATATCCAGGCATTTGCTCCAAGGCTTCTATCAAAGGGACATTGATAGAAAGCTGCTTCAACATAGTGATAAACCTGCGATATTTCCCATCTTCAGTCTTCTTCACTAACCTTTGAGGAAAAGGTGGTGGAGGTCTAGGTATGGGAACCACTTTCTGAGGTACCTCCACTTCTTGTTCTGTCACAACCTCTGACTCCTCTCTAACTTTCACCACATCATCTTCTTTTCTATTCTCAACTTCTACCATAGACGGCATAGGTGGATCTACGGTTTGCTTGCCTCCTCGAGTGGTAATTGCCATACAATGCCCATCATTCTTCGGATTCTGGATGGTGTTGCTAGGAAGAGTGCCAGGTTGACGCGGGTTCACTGTAGTAGACAACTGCGTCATCTGCTGCTCTAGATGCTTTATTGACACTGCATGGGCATCAACCTTTTGACCAATACCAGATAAGTCGTTTCTCATCTCCTTCACATTCTCATCAGTGGCATCAAACCTTCTCATCATCTTCTGCAGCATATCTTCAATACGCGTCATATTACCTCCAACTTCCCTAGCACCAGATTCCCGATTTTGAGGGGGAACATAGGGTCCAACCCGATCGTTTCTGTTGCCATAGTTGTTCCTGTTGTAGTTGTTGTCGCGATTGAAGTTCCCATCTCGGACATAGTGACCCTCTCGGTTGTAATTTCCATAGTTCCGACCTTGGTTCCCTTGACCTTGGCGCCAATTTTCCGTGTTGGATCCTTGGGCGTTTGGTCGGAAACCCCCCGTCTGATCATTCACCGCATAAGTGTCCTCTTCATAGTAACACTCCTCAACTGGTGGTGGAGTTCTAGTTAAGTAATTTACAGCATTTACCTTTTCTGCTCCTCCACTCACATGCTTCAATACCAACCCCAACTCTGTCCTCATCTGAGCCATCTCCTCACGAATATCATCTGCAGAGTTAACAGTAGCATTATGAACAGCAAATGTGTTTCTCCCAGTATCTGACCTTCTAGTGCTCCACGCTTTATTATTGCGAGAGATCCTCTCCAATTTTTCAGCAATCTGTGCGTATGTACAATCACCATATGAACCTCCAGCAATAGTGTCAAGTACTGCTTTATTGTTATCATCCTGTCCTCGATAGAAATATTCCTTCAGTGACTCATCATCAATACGGTGATTTGGGACACTTCTTACGAAAGCAGTGAATCTGTCCCACGAGCTACTCACAGACTCTCCAGGTAATGCCACAAAATTGTTGACCCGATCTTTGTGATTGAGCTTCTTAGATACTGGATAGTACTTTGCTTTAAATACCTCTGCTAGTTGGTCCCATGTGAAAATTGAGTTATAAGGAAGCTCAGTGAACCATACTGCAGCATCGCCTGTCAGTGACAGAGGGAACACTCGTAACCCAATGACGTTCATATCCAAGTCTGGTCTGCCTACACAACTTTTGCAAACCACCCTGAGCTTGGCTAAGTGAGCATGTGGATCCTCCGATGGCGATCCTGAAAATAAGCCTCTTGCTGTAAGCATCTGCATCAAACTACTAGTCACCACAAATGTGTGCCCTGGAGGTAGAGGAGGTAGGACGATGGGTCCATCGGAATCTGCTATGTCGACGTTGCCCCGATAGTTGTCATGGTGTTGTGGGCCTGGTGGACCATGCACTCTCATTGCATCTCCCAATTGATTTTCAGCTAGACCCCGGTTTTCCCCACCAACTACTCTTGGCTGCTGTAACTCAACTGCTTCATCTAGATTTCCTCCGATAGGATGAACTGGAAGTCCTTGATTGTTCATTCTTCGCAAAGTTCTGTTCAACTCTGGATCGTACGGAGTAAGTGGTTCGCCTTGGCTCCGTGTACTTGGCATACACTAGAGTCTGAACCTGAGAGAGACAAAAACAAAGAAAAAAAAAAAAATTAGGAAATATTTGACTAACGTTCAATATTGTAGTTAAAATTAAATCTAAAAGCCAGTTTCCCCGGCAGCGGCGCCAAAATTTGATACGCTCAAATTACACCTCCTTTCAGAAGCATAAGCGATCGTTATCAAGTAAAGAACCCAACTTGTAGGTTGGGATCGATCCCACGAGGAAAATGGTTTAGACTTTACTTTTAACCGACAACTATATTCGATTAGTCAAATTATTTCCAGAAACAGGTAATAAAAAGGGGGGTTTGTGCTTGTGTAAAACAAATAGTAATAAGTAATATTGTAATCAATAATTAAACTCAACTTTGGTTGTTATCAAGATAAGAGAAATAACTAGGGTATACGTGCTCCCCATAATCTCATAACGCAGTAATCCTAGTAATAGCAATCCTTTTCTAGTGTATTACATGCAAAGTGATAAGTTAGGTATCTCTAAATCCTTGGTCCGGCATCTAGAGAATTTCACCCCGCACCTTGGTCCGGCTACGTGTGTATAATTTACTAACCCTTACCTTTACCTCATATTAGACATCATAATCGATGTTTGGCTTAGTTATTACTTCGCACCAATCGACACTAGCCTATTAGATAGTATCACACTAAATCTATGTTGATAATTCTTTTCTTGTTAATTACCTCCTTGGTCCGGCAAGTAGTAACAAGGCGAGTTCTAACGTTGGCCACCGTTAAAAAGACTTCTAAACGAAAGAATTATCAATGCATGCAAAATACTAGTCAAGAATTGCTTATTTACTATTCATACTTTGTTAATCGATCATGGTTCCCACAACCCTAGTTGTGGATTTAGTTACTCATATTGGCAAGAACACAATTCATAATTGTAGATGAAGAAATCATGAACTTACGTAAAGAGAATAATAAACCCAGAAAATTAACTTGAATTGCAAAGCCAAAATCTTCAAAACGAACTTGGGAAATCAATAATTGCTAGGGTTGCAAATTAATCTCCAAAGTTACAAAGCAAAAATAGAATAATAGTGTCTAACCCCCAAAAACGAGGTTTACATGTCCTATTTATAGAAAACAAATCCTAAATAAAAAAGGAAATAAATTAAGGAAAGTTTTGTTCAGGTGCGCATCTTCGATCTACGAGACTGACTTACGGACCGTCGATGGATCTAAGGTCCGTAAGTCCCTTCCGTCACTCGAGACTTAGAAAATATTTCAGCATCCAACAGTCAGCTTCTCTAAAGAAAACGACGGACCAATAGCACGGACCGTAGATCGACCTACGGTCCGTCAATCCCTTTCGTAGCTCCATACTTAGAATCTTCAAAATTCATGTACTGGAACCCTCGCAGTCTCACTCTACCGATCAACAGTATGGTCCGTAGATCAATCTACGGACCGTCAATGGGCACCATGGTTCCACACTTGGTCAGATTTCCCTGATTTGTCCTCAACACTATGCCTGCTGATCTACGGTCATCACCTACGGACCGTGAATGGACCTACGGTCCGTAGATGACCTCCGTGGATGCCTTTTTCTGCATTTCCTTCGGCTGTCTCTAAACTTCCGCGCCTGAACACCTTTCTTGCAAAACATGATAAAACACATAAAAACCAATATTAAAAGGCCCTAGACACACACAACTTGTAAGTGAAATGTATTAGAAATACCGTAAACTCACGGTATATCAATGGTGTCTTATTTTATCAGAACAGGTTATGCGTCCATAATGATGACAACTTGAGGGGAAAAATACTGATGAAGCACATACTTCACCATATGCAATGCATCCTGGAGGTACAAAGATGTATCAGAACATCAAAGAACATTATTGGTGGAATGGTATGAAGAGATATATTGTGGAGTTCATCTCCAAATGTTTGGTTTGTCAAAAAGTAAAGGCAGAACATCAGGTCCCAGTTGGTTTACTACAGCCCTTGTCGATGCTAGAATGGAAATGGGAGAGAATAACTATAGACTTTGTTTCTGGACTTCCTCGCACCCAAAGAAATCATGATGCAATATGGGTGATTGTGGACAAGCTAACCAAGAGTGCTCACTTGTTAGAAATCAGGATGGATTACTCATTTGAGCGTTTAGCCGAATTGTACATTAGTGAGATTGTAAGACTACATGGTATCCCTATGTCTATTGTATCTGACCGAGACCCAAGGTTTACATCTAGATTTTGGGGTAGCTTCCAGGAAGCTTTGAGTACTAAGCTGAAATTTAGCACTTCGTTCCATCCTCAAACAGACAGCCAGTCGGAAAGAGTGATACAAATTTTGAAGGATATGTTTCGAGCTTGTATTATGGAGTTTGAGGGTAGTTGGGACAAACACTTGGCTTTGATAGAATTTGCTTATAATAATAACTACCAATCGAGTATTGGAATGCCTCCCTATGAATCTCTATACGGAAGGAAATGTCGGACCCCTCTTTGTTGGAGTGAAGTTGGGAAAAGAAAGCTTATTGGTCCTGAGATTGTGCAACAAACAGAGGACAAGGTAAAAATTATCAGGGATCGTCTAAAGATTTATTCGGATAGACAAAAGTCATACGCTAATCTTAAAAGGCGTGACATTGAATATCAAGTGGGAGATAAAGTATTCTAAAAGATGTCTCCATGGAAAAAGACTATGAGATTTGGCCAGAAGGGAAAGCTTTGTCCCCGATTTATTGGACCTTATGAGATACTTGAAAGGGTTGGACCAGTTGCATATAAATTAGCTTTGCCACCGGAGTTAGAGAAGATCCACAATGTCTTTCATGTTTCTATTCCCAGAAGATATCGTTCTGATCCATCGCATGTTGTTCCAGTTTAATCTATTGAGGTTAATCCTGACTTGACTTATAATGAAGAACCTATCTGAATTGAAGCTCGAGAAGTAAAGTAACTTAGAAACAAGAGAATCCCCTTAGTAAAGGTGCTTTGGAGGAACCATTCTGGAAAAGAAGCTACCTGGGAAAGAGAAGAGGACATGAGGACCCAGTATCTGAACTTGTTCCGGGACTAGTGTAAGGTAAATTTCGAGACAAAATTTCTTTAAGGGGGAGAGAGTTGTAACACCCCTAAATATTACCCAAGAGTCACATGTCAATTTACCATTGCTTAATTACTACAATATGTTTTGCTCTCATTTTAGGAACTTGAAATGTTGTGATAATTGCTAACTTGCTTAACATAAATTGTGATCGTAATTTAAGGGATTGGGATGGGGTGTTTAGGTAATATTCTAATTAGAATTATGTATAACTTTAAAAGGAGATGAGGGATATATATATATAGGCATATATGTATGCATTTTGGGCCGCACACAAATTTTTGGGCAGCACCTTTGAAGGACAGCTGCCCAAGGGATAAACATCACTTGTTTGACTATATATTTTCACCTCTCCTTTAGTAATTTCGTTTTCCTCAAGCCTTAGAACCTTAGAAACATATATAAATAGATTGTTCCTCAAAATCACAAGAGAAAACTTTGTTCTTTTGGCTGGAATTCGAGACACACACTTCTTTTTGGTAAGTGACGAAATTTGTTCATCAGCTGGGTACTGTTTGGTAATTTAAGCATATCTCGTCCTCTAGAACTCCGTTTACAGTAAATAAATATGATTTGGAAAGCTAATACATAGACCTACAAATTTTCTGTTTATGTAAAACTCTTATTTAGCTGTTATGGATTCGAAATATTGGACGCAACATAGGACATGTTCTGTCCAGATTTTGAAATTAGAAATCCTGTATGGACAACTATTAGTGTTTTGAATATATCTTTTTATAAAAAATATATATTACGGTGATTCTTGTTTGTTTGCAACCTTAAGAGGTGTAGCTACATCTTTCATGAATGTTATAAAGTCTAGTTTTGCCGTTTTCTTTTACAAATCTAAGTTGCGACATAAGGTAATAGGCTGGCCAGAATCACTGTTTTGGGAGCATAATCGTGTTTGTACAGGCTAAGCTTACTTGTGATGATTATTCTGTTTTACAACAATATTATTGAGCTGCTGGGAATTAAAGAAGTTATTGTAATGACCCTCTAGGTCATTTTTTTTAAATTAAAGCATTTATTGCGTCGTNGATACGTTGTGGTCTACGGTTTGAACTCTTGAAGTTGTATTGGACTGTTTCTTTGCTAAAGCACTGAGGTTTGTGTATAAACTTGTATTTGCACTCTTTTAACTTCTAGTATATCTGAAATTTGATCTTGGTACCTTGGTTACTCTTGTCACTTTGCATTGTTGTATTGGTATCCTTTGAGAAGTTAAAGACGCTTGTGTAACTCGCCCAATTGTATGGATTTTTTGATCGCCTGGCACTCTTGTTGGGACCTTGTCCTTCTTGTGGCTGTGACTTTGTCACTATTGGCATGCCTCTTGATTCGGATCATTTGCCATCTTGACTCTGGATTTTCAGTTCGTCTTAAGTATGGAAGTTGTCCATTTTAAGTACAAATTAGAAAACCATTTTTAATATGGTTCTTGGTTCTCTTGATTATTGGGCTTTGACCCTTCTTGATACAGGGCGTCAGCCCTTCTTGATACTCGTTTGTTCTTGGTGTGAAGACATGATGTACATATTAGGCGAGCCTTGTTATTAAATCTCTTGGAAAATGGTGCTATGAGCGTTCTTGACAATTGGACCTCTAAATATCGAACTTGATACTTTTGATATATTGTTTACTTGATTTATTTAGTATGTTCGATTATGCTGCCCATGACTTGAGAAAGGTAGTTTTGTGAATTTGATGGCTCCGAACCTATAGTTTTACACCACTAAGCTATATGCTTAGCGATAGTTGTTTCTATCGTAGGAAATGAGCGAGTGGATGCATGAAGCTGGCCATTGGAGAGGGAAATTTTGAGAGCCTTAAGGAAGATCACATTTGCATATAGGCATCTATATTTTGTATAAACCTTGGAATTTGTACATGATCTATGTGTTGTATATTTACATGGAATTTTGAGGACTACTTTGATCATGTCACCATGGGTTGTAATATAAGTATGGCTCTATGTTTTGTTCTTTTGGGGTGTGTAAGCCCAAGTCTTGTAATATATTAAATTTACCACTAATTTTGAATGAATGTGTGAAGCATGAACCACCTAGTTTGGGTACTTGGAAGTTGGTAATATTTTTTTTATGTCATTTTTTTGTTTTAGTGTGAGTACAATATATGCATAAAAATCTCGTGAGTTATTGACTTATATTATTTCGGAAGGGTCACTACAAGTTACAAGTCAGTAAATTTGGACTAAAATTTTTAAACAAGAACAAGTCCTACTTTTATTAGTAAAATCATAAGATAACAAAATGTAACCTTTATATTTTTCACAAAATTGTGTTCTTCTTCATTGTTAGTTGTTTTTTTTTAAGAAGCCTTGTCTTCATCATTGAGCATTATTTCATAGCCATTGGGCAAGTAAGTATTAAATCCAAGGATCAAACTAGGATACCCTTTAAACAATTCTCTCACGCTTTCTATGACACCAACAGGATTAATTCTGTAACGAATATTTAAAGACATAGTCCCACATAAATTACTAAATTAGAATATATTTTAATAAAGATCATGACGATATGTAAAATTTAGTTGCAAACCTCGAGCCTTTAAGTCTTTCATAACATCAAGGAACATGTCATACTTTTCTACTTGGTCTACAAATGTGTCCTTAATCTCCCTCAGATAAGACAGCACAGCAACTGGATCTATGCTGCTACCAAACCTAACTCATCCAAGAGATAGAAAAAATAAAAAAACATCAGAACCATAGCCATAAGTAGTCAACTAAATATATTGCGGTAAAATCAAAGATGTAGTCTAACATTAAGTAAAGTGAGTGAAAATGTAGAAGACTATAGCTCAAATTCTAGTAAAGACGGGTAATATATCTTCACACCTAACTAAATCTTGAAAGATAAAGTAACCACATATGTAGTGTTTGGACATAGAAAATAAAATATTTTAGAAAGACAAAAACATAGAAGGCTTAACATTTATTTTGTCATTATATTTTATGTAGACACTCGATATACTGTTTCAACTGAGCATTGAAACACGTGCTCATATGTTCTGATTTTACAAAAAAAAATGTGCATTCTCAAAAATTGCTAGCTACATAAGTTAACTACATATAATAAATTATCTCATTTAATTATTCACGCTGATACCTATTGGAACATGCTTGAGGTTTTAAGTCTTTATAAGGTCAATGTGTATAATTAAAGGAGGTAACATATTTTAAGAGTTTAACAAATCTATGTTATTGATACTTGTATGCCAAATGTTTCTGAAATTCAAACTCAAAGTGTCTAATAAAAAATATTTTATCATTTGTTCATGTGCTCAATATAATTTGAACACATTATAATTCAAGTATCTAAATAAAATATTATTTAAGGGGGCTATTAATGTATTAGGTCAACTTGTAATGTTCTTAAACACAAGTAGCAGCTAAGTTATATTCTTATCCACTTTAATCCAATGCTTCATTTTGGCAAATAAAAAAAGGTGGGGATAGTCATGTATTTAAAAATGACCACACACATAGAATAAAACTAATTGAAGACATGTACTTACGATTCTCCATGGGAAGAACAAATTGGCCGCTTAAATGGTGGTGTATGAATTACATCGGATTTCAATCGCTTCATGCTGCAAAATAGAACAAAAACAACAACAATTTTTACTATAAAAAAAGAAAGAAGAAGAAGAAGAAGAAGAGAACAAAAACAACAACAATTTTTACTATAAAAAAAAGAAAGAAGAAGAAGAAGAAGAAGAAGAAGAAGAAGAAGAAGAAGAAGACAATTTTCATTCTATAAAAGAGCTCACCTTTTGAGGCTCAAGAAAAATCAAAAGTCCAAGATGATCTATCTACAAAAAAATAGAGTTAATCGATGGGTTAGATCTAGAAAAAAAATATTCTTATAATTCATTTTTCGCTACCTTTTCCTTTCCCTTCTTCTCTTTCCCTCCCTTGGACTCGAAAAAAAAGTATAACACACACTCATGTTTCAGAAACAAAGAAGTGAGGAAATAAAATGAATTGAGGAAATTATTTTTATTGATGTGTATCTTATTTAATGCAACTTAGCATGCATTAAATATTTACATCCAATGCAACTTAGTGACAGGTGTGCACAAAAGGTTTAATTTTTAGTGGGCTCAAAATTAGTGACATATTGAAGTTCATGAATGAGCCCAATTTGTTTATGCCCCAATTTCATTTATCAATCAATTTCCCCAAACTGAATGTAAACTAAGGAAGTAAGTTTATTGAAGATAAGTAAGTTTTCATCTTAAAACAATATTAATTTGACAAAAAAATATTATTCAAAAATCACCACCTATACTATGATTGATTTTTCTTTTATCATATCTAAAAGATATTTTCTTTTACATAAATTTTCAAACTTGAGATGAACTGGAATCATGCTGACTAGACACTATCATAACCTTGAATATTTTAAATTTTAAATTATACTTATCAATTTTCATGCTAAAAAATTAGACTATTTTAGATCATACTATATCACTCTAGGTTACATTTCACTTCAATTACAAGATTTACTAATATTCCAAAAATGAACAATTGACTTTTTGGTTATGTTATTAATTTGTTGTTGTTGTAATCCATCTCAAAATGAAAAATAAATCGTGGTCAAATCCATTTTCACCAATATACATATTGGCATCAAATTATCTAATTTGCAATAGAATAATAAAATTATTGAACGTTTAATTTCAAATTATGATCCGCATTGTAAACTTGTTACAAGCAAGTAAATAATTTCATCTTTGAAACAAAATTACTTCTAAGACATCTAGATAATGATGGTAAAGTTTCTCCATCGACAATTGATTGTGATTTTATAATATATTGAAAAAATATTTTTAACTTATTTGCAAACTTAGATGTTATGAAGTTCTTTAAATAAGATAATAAGATTATGTTAGATATTTGAATTTTTAAGTTATACTACTCAACATATAGAGTTATTTACATTTTCCACCCCTAACAGGTGCATCCTTTTGGGATTTGTATCTAATATTATTGCTTTCAATAATATACGGTCTAACTTCTTTATTTTCTTGAAAATTTAAAAAAAAAAGTTGAAATATCCATGGCTTGTGGGCCTATTTGATAGAGTTCAGGTTGACATGAACTCGATGAGAGCACTACTGAGGGAATTTTGTGTGCCTCCAATAGAGCCTGCCACTTCCAGTGTTGTTGCTCGTGCAGAGGCCCGTTAGGGAGTCTTTGAGTCCCTTGCCTTGGCCCATATGAAGCTCTTAGCTAGTTAGGATGCTGAGAAGAAAAAGGAGGTGTTCTTGTAAAAAGATGCTAGTAAGAATACTATTGGGGATGAAATCGTTTTGAAGAACCTTAGCGTTGTGTTTGAGATCTCCAAGGGAGACTATGAGGGATGTTCACGATTTATCATTCTTTAGCATAAAAGAAAATGAGATTCCAACGGGTAAGGAACAAGAAACAAGAGACGAATTGTTAGGCGGTAGCTAGTATCTCTCCCTCCCCTCCCTTTTAGCTTTTGATATTGGGTGGTTGTTGGCCCGCTTAGACCATGTATAAATTATTATATTTCGAATTTTTTACAATTCAAAGTATACCCTAGGAATAATATGATGTTCAGAACCCTGAAAGGGCCTACACATGCCACTTAGCAGTCATGATACAAGGTAATACAAATAAATAGAGTTCAAAAGAGTATTTTTATATCATAAAAGAGTTTGACAAATCGGAAGTCTAACATAGTTTCAATAATTCATCTAATACATCAAAAGAAATAGTTGGGATGTAACCCATACACCACAAACAATGTTTGAAAATTGAAATAAAGAAAACTATAAAAGCGTCTCATCCTCGGAACATGAGGATTCACCAATCTTCAAATGCAAAGAGAGAGATCAACTAGCCAAAGGTATGCAATGTAGGAGTGTCGGACTCTACATTAGTAAAACAATGTAGGCATAAGTATGCATTAGTAAATGGAATGTACTAAGTATGATAGAAATCATAAATGATATAAAATCATGATAAAAGGATTTTACATGACATGCAATGACCAAGCTAGAGCATAAGATAAAAGGTGAGAAAACACAAGTCATAAGCATGGTCAATGCAAGCTTAACATATTTAAAACACTTTATGAGATACTTTGAAAGTAACCTAGTATATTATTCTGGGATGTTTACCATTCACCAACATAGACCATGTGAGCTATACATGGAATCATGTGTCTATCCCACACCGAAAAGAGATGTCCTACTTTTCAAGGTGATTACCATAAATTTCTAGATTACGTGGATCCACTAGATTAGACATCCTACATGGGAACATAGTTCGGGACAAGGAGATTGCTACTAGAGACCCAACTTCTACTAACGGGAGCTCCTCCATCTCAATATCTTCTTGGTGTTATGTAAAATCCCACAAAAATAGTCATATTCATTCATCATACATGGAAATACACATTAAGCTATCAATCCAAGCTAAATTCAACTAGAATAGCTCTTTAAATCTTGACTCATGTTAGGTGAGAAAACCTTTCCACCTTATAAATTATTATGTGAGAAAACCATTGACAATCATGATCATAGTAGCATGTGATAAAAACTTTCACATTCTCATTGATACTTTTATCTAAAAGCACCCTCAAGTCATTTACATCAATTTCATAAAAGCATGCATATCTTTATAAATTTTAGTTAATAGTTCAAGTTCATAAGCTTCATCATATGTTCATAGTAAAAATCATGGATCATACACATTCATTTGAATTTAACTTGAAAACATGTAATTACTTCAATCCATGCACTAGAAGATAGGAAAAATCCAATTAGATCATAATTGAGAAGAGCCCATGAAGATTGAATAAAACCCTAACTCTGAATTGAGAATTGAACTTGTAAAATTAGAAGATCTTGGGAACCCGACGAAGAAAGGACTGCATTGGTGAATACTAACTTACCTTAGTGATCAAGGCCTAAGATTTATGGTGAATTGGAAATCTTGAAGTGAAACCCCAGCTTCTTCTTCCTTAGGTTTAGAGATAACTTTAAGACAGAATAATCTTGGGCATATTTATATGCCCAGTTACTACAAGTTACCAAACTTTTAACGTAAGTCAAGGGCATTCGCTAATCTAACTAACATGTTTGATGTAGCATTGCGATGATTGCATACTAATATACATGATTAGTGATTTTGTAGGGTTCCTAAGAGAAGAGATTGATGCAAGAGAGAAAATGAGTTGAAGACGATGAAATGACGCCTAGAATAAGAGTTAGCGCGGCGCCCCAACATCACTGGCGCAACAAGGGCGCGACACGCTAGGCCCAATTTGACTGAGGCTCTATTTTGGCACACTGGTAGCGCGGCGCACCAACCTGCCAGGCGATTTGGGCTCGATGCCCCAAGGTCTGCCGGATGTTTTGGCGAAAGTTGGGTTTAATTAGGATTCCTTATTGGGCTAAATTCGGAAATACTTTTCCTAAACTTTATAAATAGGATCCTAGGTTGTTTTTTTTGGGGTTCGACTACTTTTTGGTGTGCACGAGCAAGAATTCAAGTTTTGTAATAGGTTTCAATTCTCTAACTCTATTTTATTTTAGAAATCACATGAACAATTATATTTTGCGGTTTTCGAATATTGTGAGTGGCTAAACGCCCTTGTTCTGGGGTTGTAGTTACAGATTGAATGTTGAATATTAAAGGCTTTTGAATTAATTCTTGGTTATCATTATAAGTTACATGTATATTCTTGTTTTAGTATTTCATGCTTAATCACCATAGAAATAAATATATTGTATCTTCTTAAAATAGAGAGAGGATAAGGTAGATAGACCAGAGAATATAGAAAGCTCGATCATCTATTGAGGTGATGTGTGCTCAGGAGTGACGCCCAGATGAACAACTTGCTTGGTTACAAAATAGGAAAAACTATAAATGCTCTCCAATTAAGCTCGTTTATCCCCGCTCAACGATGTAGTTAGAATAACTAATTAGAGTAGGCGACTAAAGGTCGACAGACCCGACTCATACAATTAACCATGTAAGCCAGTAACTTGATAACCGAAATTAATTATTTGCCTCAGATACGATACATGAAATCCATTCCATGCTGCAGCCCTGAAATTGTCTTTTACTTGCTCGAAACATCCTTTTAAAGTCGTTCACAATTAGTTACTTTTAGTTACTTCACAATTCATAATAATAGTTAATAATCATCAAACTATTTTAAACGGTTACTTTTGTTTAATTGTTAAATTGAGTATTGAATATAAGTTGATCATAAGTCCCCTAGGAACGAAAACTCGTTTCTTCAAGAAACTATATTACTTAAGCGACCACGTACACTTGCGTGTATATTGGGGAGCAACAAGTTTTTGGCTCTGCTGCTGGGGACATATAAATTGAGTTATATTTGATTTTCTTAAGTCTACAATTATATTGTTTAAGTTTTGATAACTTGATCTTAGCTCTTATATTGCAGGCACTTGATTCTCAGGTTTGGCTCGGAAAGGAGAACTTGTCAAACCTGACAACGAACCCGAAAGAGCTTTACGACAACGTACCAAGGACGTCAGCAAGATTTAGGGCTAAGAACCACGGAAAATGTTGAGTGTGACCGAGTAAAAAATGTGAACAACCTAGACCCGAAAGTACCCCCAATTATATCGGCAAGACTAGTCTGTGATGTGGCAGTCCCACTCACAGCCAATGTGGTGTCTAGTATTTGGAAACCATCACTGGGGGTAGATTTTAACTAAAATAGAACATGGTACATCTTATCCACTCAATGGGGCGATTCATCAGACTCTCTCATGAGGATCCTCAAATCCACATTCAAAAATTTTTGGAGATAAGTGATACATATATCTCGAATGGCATGTCATCAGATTATGTGAGGTCAACATTGTTTCCTATCTCGTTATTGGGAGCTTCCAGGCAGTGGTTAGACTAAGAACCACAAAATTCCATCACTACATGGAATTATCTAGCAAAGAAGTTCTTGAGTTGATTCTTTTCATCAAGTAAAACCGAACGGTTGAGGAGACAAATACTAAGCTTCACGTAGAAAAGTGGGGAGGATATGTACCAAGAATGGGGTCGATTCAAGCAAATTTTAAATACTTTTCCGCATCAATACCAAGCTAATGAGGTACTTGCTCACACTTTCTTTGAGGATTTTGATTATAATGAAAAACGTACTTCTTAAAAGTGCAGCAAGTGGACAAGCATTAGCAAAAATGTGTGAAGATCTATTCGAACTCCTATATAAACTTCCGAAGGAAACGCCGGTTATGAAGGAGGAATGCCAAGAACCACAACACATAGAGCAACATGAATTTTAAATGTGGATCAAGCCACCGTAATAAACGCAAAACTAGATACAATGAACCACAACATAACAATGCACTTCAAACAAATTGCACTAAACCAAGCACCAATAAATGTGGTACAACAGGCAGCAAGTTGGTGTGGAGTGTGCGGCAGTGGAGCACATGAAACTGAAACTTGTGAAGCAAATCCGGATTCCATAAACTATGTCGGCAATGCGTAAAGAGTTGGGGTCAGAAAAATTATGGTAATACCTATAACTGTAGTTGGAGAAATGATCCTAACTTCTCATGGGGTGGGAACCAAAACCAAACTCGAAACCAAGGGCAAGGGGCTAACCAATAGTGACCACAAGGAATAGGGAAGCAATACCAAAATCCTAGCCAGGGCGTAAATCCAAGTGCACCTAAAGGGGGGATGACTAATGAAGAGTTACTTCAAAAGCTAATGGCAGAAGTTGGAACGAAGATAAATACTAGGATTGATAAGCAAGAAGAGAACATAAGAAACATCCAAATGTCCCAAATGAGTTTAGGAAAAAAGTTGTGCAAGTATCTAATGCACTAAACCTGCGTCCTCAAGGAGGTTTTCCTGGTGACATTGAACCAAACTCTAAGCAACTGAATGCAGTGAGTACTAGAAGTGAGTTACAACTAGAGGAACTAGCTCCAAAGAAGAGAGATATTGAGGTAGTTCATAAATAAAAGAAACAAGAAGAGGTGGTAAAAAGCTCCAATATTGAGAAGTTCGCTACTCAAAAGAAACCACCCCCTCCGTTTCCACAAAAGCTCAGAAAGCATAATGAAGACGAATGCTTCGGTGAGTTTCTCTCTCTCCTTTAGCAGGTTCATATTAACCTACCTTTGGTTGACATTTTGCAGAGAATCCCAAAGTATGCTAAGTACGTGAAGGAAATAGTGGCTAACAAGAGGAGGCTCACGGAGTATGAAACGGTAGCACTTACTACGGAGTGTAACTCTAGCATTCAGAATAGATTACCCAAGAAGTTAAAAGATCTGGGTAGTTTTACTATGTAGATTACAACTGGGCAAAGTGTTCATTCCCGTGAGTTATGTGATTTGGGTGCAAGCATTAATCTCATGCCTTCATCATTATATAAGAAACTTGGTTAGGTAGTCCAAAACCGACCACTGTCATTCTATAACTCGTTGATAGGTCTATTGATAGGCCAGAGCGGATAGTAGAGGATGTATTAGTAAAAGTAGGTTCCTTGATCTTTTCGGTGGATTTTGTGGTCTTAAACTTTGAGCCTGATCCTGAAGTTCCATTCATTCTGGGGTATCTGTTCTTAGCTACAGGCCAGGCATTGATTGATGTAGAAGCTGGGTAGTTAACTATGAGGGCACGTGATAAGGTTAAAGTGTTTGATATCTACCGCGCCTTGAAATTGTCGTCTGTCTATAAAGAGTTGTCCGCTAATACGGTTGTAGATCTCTCACTAGAATCGCAACACATTGCACCTAAGGATCCCTTAGAAAGAGTGTTAGTAGTACATGATGTTGATGGAGATACTGAGGCTCAAGAGATAGCGTCTTGTTTGAATCTAACAGTCTTAGAAATACACAAACGCAGAGTAGATTCATTGGATCGTGAGTTAGGGTCTCCACTCAAACCCTCAATCGATGAAGCACCTGCGTATTTGGGTACTAATGAAACTTTACCCGTAATACTTTCTACAGAATTGTCTAAAATACAGGTTGATACGGCATTCAGGGTCCTAAAGTGGAGAAGGAGAGTTATTGTATGGCAGATAGCTGATATTCATAGGATTATTCCAGCGTTATGGATGCACAAAATATATATATGGAAGAGGATCATAAATCGAGTGCACAACATCAACGTAGACTAAATCCTTTGATGAAAGAAGTGGTGAGAAATGAAGTAATAAACTGGCTAGATGCTGGAATTGTGTACCCAATTTCTGATAGTAAGTGGGTAAGTATTGTGCAGTGTGTTCCCAAAAAAGGAGGTATGACAGTGGAGAGGAACGAAAAAAATAATTGATTCCCACGAGAACAGTAACTGGATGGAGAATTTGCATGGCCTGCCGCAAGCTAAATGAGGCCACATGAAAAGATCACTACCCGGTTCCTTTCATTACTCAGATGCTTGAACGACTAGCAGGGCAGGAGTACTACTGTTTCTTATATAGGTATTTCAGATATAACCAGATTTTAATTGCGCCCGAGGATTAGGAAAAGACCACATTCACTTATCTTTATGGTACCTATGCTTACAAATGCATGTCATTCGGACTTTGCAATGCTCCGATGACTTTTCAAAGGTGCATGATGGTCATTTTTCATGATATGGTGGAGGACTTTGTAGAGGTGTTCATGGATGATTTCTCTGTCTTTGGAAAGTCATTTGAGGTATGTCTCCATAATCTTGATAAAGTACTTGCTAGGTGTGAGGACACTAATTTAGTGTTAAACTGGGAAAAGTGTCACTTTTTGGTTCGAGAGGGGATAGTGTTGGGTCATAAGGTGTCGAAATTAGGTTATAGTTACTTTTAGGGAAAACCTTAACTCCTTGACTCCTTACCGTGAATCCTTGGTCTGGTCTTATTGTTATCGCTTCATTCCATTCTCTCACTTATAGTGATTACTCATGATTAGTTCTTCATGTGTGCAATTGGGATATCATCATGTGGGTTTGGTGTCAAATATGGTACTAACACATCAGTGACTTATGGAAATGAGGTGTGGTCAAACTTAGAATTTTCTATAATTTGAAGATATTGAGTTAGGTTAAAGTTCAATGATGCATTTTGAGGATATTTGAATGGTAAAGGTGAACAATGGTTTGAGGGAATGCATGAACATCTTATCATCTATCGTTAGTTATTCAAATAGGAAGAGTATTTGAATGGTTTAAGTGTTAAAATATGACTGCTTCAGTGGTACCTATGTTCCCTTGTTTATAGTCATGAAGTGTGTAACTTTTTTCTATTGGCATGGTCAATGAAAGGGTGCATATCACTTTGGGCTTGAGGCTAAACGAATTTGGTAATGTATTATAGTTACTTAATGGGTAGAAAGGTGTGAGCTACTTGGGTACGATCTTCTCGGTGGGTATGATATGTTCTGGTGATAGATCTGGCAAACTTTCACAATGGGGTACTAGTGAAAAATGGAAATAGAGATATCAGTTATCTAGTGCAATGCCTAACTACTTGAGAAACTACCTGTTGTTTCACCTATTTGGGAAAGAGGAGGTTCGATGTAGAGGTGATCAATAATAACCTAAGATATGTGATTTCATAGAGTCTTCTAGATATGTGGTAATGTTGATTGATAAGGCGATTAGTTTACATGTTTTGAATCCAAATTCAGATTTTTCATTATAAGTCTACATTCGTGACAGTAGGTTTTTTCAAAGTATGGATTGGTACAATAAGAAATGATTGATCATGTTGATTATTGAGCATATGGAAAGGCTTGCTCATGGTTTGGGTGGTAGAGCTTTTGATTGTTAAAGGGCTTAATGATATCTTTCACTCAAATTTTGGTTTAGAGTATGAGGTAAAATATCATGAGTTTTTGGTCAAAGGATAGGATTGGTAAATGAGTTAGAGAAACGAACAAGAGTCTTGTATGTTGAAGAGTTCAAAGTATTTAGAATTGTCCCATAAGTATAATTTAAGAAATGTGAAGGAATAAGACATCATATGTAGGTACTTGGTTTAAAGGTGAAGATTGTATGGATTTTTGGGTTTAAATTGAGATATGACAATGCAAGGTGGGATGGTTTGGCACAAACGTATGAAGGGTTTATCAACGACTTTTTTTGAAGATTTGGTTTTGGTTTGGGTGACAAACAGTGATGTATTGGAGATTCTTCATCTTTTGTTGGGTTGAATTATTCAAAATGTTGGATTGATACTACCTTGTTAATGGAACTATGTAGACTATTATGATGAACATTGACATTTGGTGGTGAATAAAGGTTATGTGCTTGTGGTATATAGAATTGTCACAATCCAAAGCACACCCTAGATGTGACATGGAGTATAAGACCCTAAGAGGCCCTATACAAGCCACTTGACATTCATACAACAAAATATAATAGACAAAAGTAGAAAGTCTCGTATCAATAGAAGAGTTTGACATAAAACTGGAAGTCTACTCATAGAGTGTGTTTGGTATGAAGGAAAATGTTTTGATTTGGAAAACATTTTCCAAAACATTTTACCCCACCAAACATGAGAAGATTGAAAAACATTTTCCGGAAAATATTTTCCTTCATACCAAACACACCCATAGTCTTGACAAGTCAATCTAATACATCAAAATAATGGTTGGGACGTAACTCATACACCATATACAAGTCTCAAAACTAAATGACAAAAGCAATAAAAGTCTTCATAATTGCCCTCGAAGTCTGAGGACTCACCAATTCAATAGCAATAGTAGTCCAAGCTAGCCACAAGCAGGAGGAGAGGAAGCGTCAAACCATATATTATGAGACAATATAGACACAAGTATGTATTAGTACATGGAATGTACAAAGTATGAGGGATATGCATAAAATGTGAAATATGATCATAAAGGGACATAAAGAAAAACATGATATGCATGACCAAGTTAAAACATAGTAAAACCTCTAAAAAAGAATCATAAACCATAAACATACTCAATGCATATTAAAACATAATTAAATCTTGATAAGAACCTTTTGAAAGAAACATTGTTTTATGGGATATGTCACGACCTCAGTCTACACCCTCGATGTGGCCGACACTCAAGAACCATTGTTGGTCCCCAAGTGAACCCTCATCCTGGCTGACTACAAGTGGAAGACTAACTCAAGCATACAAAAGCTTAAAAACTGAATTAAATTCAATAACTCAAATACTCATTCTGTAAAATAATCTGAAACAATACTCAATAGATTACTCAGAGTTTGTAAAAACAACTCAAGAAAGATGCATACTGAAAACTACTCAACTTTGTTTATTTATGAAGTCTCTACAATTACATAAGGATATCAGGACAAGACCCACGACATCTCAAAACTACTAGCTGTAAGATAAAGGTGAAGTCCTCCGGAATATAAGATGGCTCACCAAAGCTGACTGGGATATCACATGACCTACACGAAATGCTTCTTAATGATCCTAAATACATGTATCTGCATCATGAAACGATGCAAGCCAAATGGCTCAGTAAATAGAATGTACAAGCATGTAAGGGGAATTCTAAAGCATAAATATAAGCTTGAACAGATGGAAAAGAAACATACTTACCTCTTCTCAACTTACTCAATTCAATGAAACATAGTTCAACTCAACTTAGAGAAAATAGGGCTCAACTCAGTGAAACATAGTTCAACGCAACAATAAGATACTCAACTCAGGATACTCAACCCAAGATAAAGCAACAATACAAGATGCAATAATTGGAAAGCTTTTAAAACAGTAGATAACAACTCAATGTATTGAAGAATGCAATAATAACTCAGCTTGTATATAAAAATACAATAACTCTGTGGGAGATTCTCTAACCGACAATCATCACTATGAGCTATATGATGATACATCATCTAGCCCACACTTCCAGAATTGTCTTATACTTTGCCGGGGTATAGAACCTACTACTAAGTGGATCCACTAGACTATGCTAAAAATCAATAAGGAATCATCTAAAAAGTCACTACAACAAATTTGATTATCAAGGACAAATAATTTCGTCTTCTATAAATCATATTTCGTCACTAAAAATTTTGTGATGAAAATCAGTCGTCACTAAATGTGTGTCACTAAAAGTATACAAAGACGATTTAGTGTTTCGTCGCTAAAAGTATTATATTAACTACAAAATAAAAATCGTCTCCAAATGCATAAACATTTGTGACAGATTTATTTGTCATAAAAAGTGTAACTTTTTTGTAGTTAATAGTATGTTTTGTCACTAAAAGGGATATTACTACAGACAAAATTATATCGTCGCTAATTATTTAGTTCAATCAGTAATGACAATAATTGTCTCTAAAGTTATATATATTTCGTAGTTGAACAAATCTAATATCGTCGCTAATGACTAATTTTTATACACAAAAAATATTTTGTCCTTAAATATATAAATTAGGGACAATTTTATTATTATAAAAAAGGTTAATAATTTTGTGGTTAAATCTATCATTTTGTCACTAAAAGGATTGCTTTTACTGACAACATATATTGTCACTAAATATTATCATGATATTGTCACAAAATAATAAAATAATTCATATTCCATGAAAAGGGGCACTAGGACAATATACTTTGACAAAATATTTATCTTAAAAAAATTATTTTTATCGTTGCTACAAGTTACCTTTGATGATAAAATATTTTGTCACTAATCACTAATAATTGATGACATTTGATTATTTTATATTGACATTATTTATTAAATTAGAGTTGCATATTGAAAATTAAATAGTAAAATATGCTATATAATGATAAAATTTACCTATGATCATATAATAAAACAACTAAAATTATACTAAGATAATTCTCAGTACAAACTCCTTAAATAAAAGTAAAATATGTCCAATAACAAAAAAATCTAACTGAAATATACTAAATATTACTCATAAACAAAGACATAAAAGTAAAAGTTCCTTCCAAAGTATCAATAATGTGCTGACACTTGGCTTGAAATCAATCTTGATTCAATTTTCACCTTTTATACCTGTAACAAAAAAAGACAAAAAATAAATGTAAGATTTAAATTGAGATGTTCAAATTGGAGTCAAAAGTAAAATATATACCATGAGTGTCTTTCATAGGTTGTAATGTCCAGTTTTATAAGGCTTATTGGATAGATTGTCCTTGGTATTACAATTCCATATATATATATATATATATATATTGGTAATTTTCAATTTATAGTATAAATTTTATCATTATAAGTTTAACATAAGTGAAAGTTTACGGAGTATATCATCACAAACTACTCTACATGGCAACATAAACTCCATCATTCATGAAAACTACTAAATATTAAAATATAATGTAATCTATGTAGGAATTCTCACATTAGAATCAAACATGACGTGAATTAAAGGAGAAACTACATATAACTATAGTTTATAGCCTCATTCATTTCGTTGCAAAGAAAAAAAAGGATGAGATTTCTAGAAAACAAAATTCAAGTAAATTTTTAGAACAGAATAGAAACAAGCCATCAAGTTGTAAAACAAATTTATGTGACTAAGAAATGACACAAATGAAGTAGCCAAAAGGCTTTTTTTTTATCGAAGTCGACATATAAATTAGGTGCATGTTATCAACAATGTAATTCTCATTCATTTTTTCAAGGGTCTAACTCAGACATTTAAAGAAGATATTTTTAGTTCTTTGTATACAAACATCATATAAGCAAAACACAATAAATTTTTCACTTTAAGATGTAACACTTTGTAGTTTTAGTTGGGTTTCGTTAATTTTCCATTTGATTTCTCCTTCAAAATAACTAAATTATTTTCATCTATCCAAAAAGTCACAAACAGTCATTTGTACATGTCTAACTTTCAATTAGAATAAAAAAGGGCAGTAACATGTTAATCTATTATGCGATTGTCAGTTTAAAGAAATTGGGGACATTTAACGGTTGCTTCTTTTTCTTCCTATAGTAGCAACTATATATATCTAATATTTATTTAAAGAATATAAAATTTACTAATCAATTCTTCAAATATCAACAATATATTAAATTACCTATTTGTAGGAAGTTGATAATAACAAGTAATATAGAATCATTAACAAATGCAAGCCAACAACAGTAGGAAACTCATGACAATAGGTTTTAACAAGATTTAAAATCACACATTTCACTTAAGAGCATCCAAATAGATCTAATAATAATTTCCTTGGTTGTCACTTCTTTCAAGCATCTTACACATAAAAGTTTCATTATTTTTTCATTGTAAATGTAACTACATTGCTTTATAAATTAGTGTTATTTATAGTCATATATATTTCCTCTATATGAGTTACTTAAAGAAAAATAAACAATGTTTCTCTCAAATTCAAAAAAGAAGAAGGAGATATTCAAAATGAGTAACTTACCTGCATAGTGTGCGTCTTGCCACTACTTGTAATACCACGAACAAAAATTATGAACGAAAACCTCAAGACTTCGATCCTATTTTCTTTGTTTTTGGAGTGTAGGTTTTTTTTTTTTTGTAGGACTGCTTTTTGTAGATATATAAGTGTATATATGTTGCAATGTTATTGTTTGAAAGGAATGTCAAATGCTTTGTCTTTGTAGATATAAGGGCGTGTTGTGTCGTGTGTGTGTGAGGGGGTTTATGTTGTGGGCAGCAGATAGTTAGGATGAGGAAGTTGTGGGGTAGCTTTAGGTTAGTGGTGGGTGATTTAATTAGGTAGTGGGTTTAGGTTATTTTATTTTTAATTAAATATAATTAAAAAATATAATAATAAAAATATTAGCTAATTGTTTTGAATTAATAAAAATAAAAAAGTAATTAAATAGCTCATCTGAAATTATAATTAAGAAATATTACCTTATTATTAATCTTAATTCAAAAGAAAATATATATATATATTTTGTAACCTTTCATTTCTTTTTTAAACAATTGAAAATAAAACTTATCTTTAAATGTAATTCAATTTTTGTGGCTTTCACATCATTTAAAATAAACTTAATAAAAAATCAAAATATTTAAACACTAAAAATGGTGTAAAACCTGAAGTTCGGTAAAAATTTACATGCTTACATACACAATAGGAAATAATGAATAATAGAAATATTAATTATGTATAATAATATAAAATTGTATATAAACACCTTTTATACACTATTATACATGTATATACAAGTGTATACATTTGTGCACAGTTATAATGTGCAACTCTATACATTTGTACAAGTATAATGTTGTATACGATCTCTTGTGGAAAAGACAATACAAATGTAGTTTTAAAAATATGGGCTATGTAGATGTAGTTATTTTATTAAATTGTATACTTTTGAAAATATCTCTAAATATATTCAGTACAGTTTTATTATTTTTTATTTTAAAATTATTCAGTACAATTATAAATTTATATAAAATTAAACTTTCAATTTTATTAAAAGAAAAGTAATAATAGGTTTGATTCAATCAGTAAATCAATTTAAAAAACATATTGAAACCCATCACTATAGTAATTTATCATAATATATGTGAAATCTTAGTTGGTTAATTTATTTCATTTGTGCTATCATTTTTTTTTTTGGTTATTTCAAATTTCACACGGATGGAAAAGGTTAATAGAAATTCATGTAATATTTTACATTTTTACAAAATCTAAGTTTGTAAATCGATATTATCTGTGTACAGGTCCTCTACATATGTGAAATCACTACTAACTACACATTTTTAGATAGAACCAAATAGATTGACTTAGTCTATACAGTTTACAAACCACAAAATCAATAGACACGCACAAAAATTAGCACCAAGACTTGATAAATTATTTTTTCTATCGTCTTTATCGATGAAAGTGTATCAAATAAAAAATAAAATGTCTTAAACCAACAAATATTTGTGATGTGATAGTAGAACAGTACCCACTCACGGTACTTATAATCTGAATTGTATTTTTCAAAAGATGCATTTTATAATTTCGTAATTTAAGAAAATATAATTGATGAATTGATTTTTGTTATTTTTACAAAATCTATCGAATTTGTTTGTATTAATTTTTCCCCTCGCCAATTAACGAATAAACTTTGTCTATTTTTTGTGAAGCACTTGTATTATTCTTTTTGACAGTTGTCACTTGTAATTATGGAGAGAAAATGTCATAAATGGTCCTTGAACTATTGTAGTAGGTCTAAAACAGTCTTTTAACTATATATTTACCAGATTTTGTCCTTTAACTATCCCAAATGTTATCAAGTATGGTCTCTTAACTATACACTTACCGATTTTAGTACTTTTTAAGTATTTAAAAATTTATCAGATTTGGTCTTTGTCTATTATTTTTATACACATAGCATATATTTATATCAATGAAACTCGTGCCTTTATGAAGTTAAATGTTTAACCCATCTTTTCAATTGTTTCTATCTCCCCGCTTCTTTTTCTTCAAATTACTATTACGAAAAGAATTTTAACCACAAGAATTCAAAATAAAACACTCCCTTCTTTAGTTGTTAACGGTGCATAATAATCATGATTTTTTATTAAAAAAAAATCATACAAAATAAATAAAAGATTTGATCTTATTATTCAAATTTCACTGCAACAAAATAATAAAATCGATCTATTTCAAAATAAAACAAATCTTAAATAACGGTAAATCTACCATTTTATAAGTTTCAACTTCTAAAAAATTAAACAAATTTCCTTCAATAAAATTGTTGGATTAGAAAATTTGGAATCAAAATATGTGAGTAAAGAACTATTAATTTTATTCGAATTGCAAGAAATTCTTTTCTTTTAAATATATAAAAATAAATCTCTCTCTACACCTTACGGGTAATAACGTTTTTCTTTTATAATAAATTTTAATATTATAAAGTCATTAACAACAATAATATTTCATTTCATCTTCCATTGAATAAAAGTCAAGGCTTCTTATTTCTTTTCCTTGAATTTTATTTTGAATCGTTAAGGTAAGGTTCTTTTCTTAAGAGTAATTTGAAGAAAAGTTAGCGGGGAAAGAGAAACACCTGGAAAATGATTAAAAGATTTAATTTCACAGATACATGAGTTTTATTAATATAAACCAAACTATTTGAATAAAAAAAGTAGTCAAAGACCAAAAGTGATAAATATTTGAATACTTAAAGGACTAAAACTAGTAAGTGTACAGTTACGAGACTAAAAGTTGTAAGTTTATAATTAAGAGACTAAACTTAATAACATTTAAAATAGTTAAAGGACTAAATCTGATAAATGTATAATTAAGAGACTATTTTAGACACATTTCAATAGTTCAGGGATCATTTATGACATTTTCTCTAATTATGAACAATCTAGCCAAAGAAAATTTTGTATTTAGCTATGAAATTTTTTATAGCAAATAATTGAATTATTCATCTACAAATTTTAATTCGTCCCTATTTAACACCTTACAGATTTTGTCACAATTTTCTATTGTCACTAAATCGAAGGTTTATTAGAGAATAAAATGATTGTCACCAATTATCTATATTATTAGTGACGAAACTAAATGTAACAATTAAGTCTAAATTTTTATAGCTAAAACTTTTAATATTTAACTACAAACTCTAATTTGTCGCTATTGTAACAACATATTTTTGAGAAGAAGTTATTTTGTGCCCAAAAATTAATTTATTTTAAGACAAAAGATAATTTGGAACGAATTAGATACATCATTAGTGACAAAATAATGTGTCACTGGTAATTACTTTAAATTTGTGACTAATAGTACTCAATAAATGGCGCCAGTTTATTTTTTGGTGGGAAATTTTAGTGGATAAAACTTTGCTACGAACTTTTATGTTTCGTCACTAAATATATTTGTCTCATATATTTAACCACAGAAAGTAATTTTTGTCACTAAAAGTGAACATTTAGTGAGAAATTTTATGTCGTAGCTAATAATTTCGTAGCTATATATCATCTTTGTTGTAGTGAGTATGACCCTTTCTACCCACGTTGGCTACATGGTTTATGGGGGCTGTGAGTTGTGTGAATTCTCCCCCATATTAGTGCTCAATACTACTCCCAAAATATAACTAGCTCATATGTTTAAAAACATAACTCTTTCTGTGTTTTGAGATTATTACTCAAAAATCTCTCATAAAAGAGATGGTACTCAAATTGCTCAAAACTCTTTTGGAAACCTTAGTTTCCTCTCATCTTAAATGTAAAAACATTTACTCTTGAGAATTCCCATATATCATTTTAAATAAAATAAACTGACCTATACTCTTCCTCAACTCAGTGCTCAAGTCTTTAAAATAATTTTAAAACAATTTGTATAAAGACTTCTTAGAATAGGGTTCATGCCGAATTATGGACGTGAACGACTCAATTCAAGGTTTTCAATAACCATGCATAGAACTCAACAACTCTAAAACTCAAGGAGTCAATTATACTACTCATCTCAAGAATTCTAGACTCGAAGGGTTCATGTGAAATTATAGGCATGAACAACTCAACTCAAGGACTAAATGATACTTCTCATCTCAAGACTCCTCGACTCATAGAGTTCATGCGGAATTGTGGGAATGAATTACTCAACTCAAGGACCTTCATGGGTAACATGTAGTAGTCCCATAATTAGGAATATAATACCAAAATAATTAGGAACTCAATACTCAAGACTTGAACTTGATGATACTACTCCTCTCAAAGAAAAACAAGTTATGGAGTTCACGCGGAATTATGGGCATGAACGACTTGACTAAAGGATTTCAATGAAAATGTAGACTCATGAATACATTATCCTTCTTCTCATACTCACTTACTTGAGTCTTAAACAATTTAAAAGTTATTGTAGAAGACTCCTCCAAAAGTCTCAAAGGGACTTTCTCAAACTTTACTTAAATCGATAGTTGATCTCGAAGGATTCACAATTTAACTCAAAGACTTTCTTGAACTCTACTCTGGACTCTTCCTTGAATTTGAATTATGAATTCAAGGATCATGACTTGATATATAGGATCTCTTGATGATTGGATGTAGGTTGGATAGTAAAAATCACTAAGAGAGGAAAGACATGTTTTGAAAGATCAAATATATAACGAAGAACGGAGGGGAAAGGATTTGACATCCCTGGCGCAACAGTGGCGCACCGCGCCAGCCCTCATGTGACTGAGGCTGGTCTGGGTTGCACTGCAGGTGCAGGGCACCAGCCCCTCAAGTGCTACTGGGGCGCGCCGCCCCAGCCACGTTCCAGACAAATTCGTCGAACTTTTCTTCAAAAAAATTTCAGCCCTAACTCGTCTAAACTTGAATGATTTCCTCCAAACTCTTTTGGATCCTTAAACCAAACCTAATTATAGTGAATTCTACACGAAGAACAACACTCATTCGCAACTCTTACCTCAACTCAACAAGAACTTCATTATATAAAACGAAGCACAAAACTTCAAGAACTCAACAAGATTATCAATATACTCAATCTCATGATGAAATTCACAAAAGAAACTCATGATTGGCGTGTGGGCAAACATACCCAACACTATGGAAGCTTACATACCTCGTAGGATAAAATCCTTGGCGAAATCCCTCGAAGAATCGCAAAAATCTTGAACGCTCTTCCTTTTCTCCTCTTTTCCTCATCTTAAACTTCTCTAAAAACCCTAAGCGTATTTTAGGAATAACTAAAACTGATTCCAATCAGTTTACACTCCTAAAACCTTACCAAAAATGTTTAAATCTGATTGGGTAAGGAAACGACCAAAATACCCCTCATATTTTTTGGGTAACTTTTCTTATTTGGATAGCCCGACTTCAAATGGGCATATCTCCATCATACGAGCTTGAATATTAGCAAACTTAGCGATGCCGGAAAGAGGATTCCAAGATCTTTCATTTGATATCTTATGGGTCTCCTAACTAATCCTAAGCTAAAAGTTATGGTAGTTTGAAATTGATCCAAAACATTAAAAGAACTTAGAAATGACTTGAATGAACTCTCTTCTATTTGTCCCCAAAACATAACTAAAATTTGTTTTAAGTTGATTGGTTAAGGAAAGGACAAAAATACCCCTTATATTTTCGGGTAACTTTTCTTAATTACACAACCCAAATTCAAACAGGCATATCTCCCTCATACAAGCCCGAAAATTAGCAAACTTGGAGGCATCGGAAAAAGGATTCCAAGACCTTTTATTTGATATCTTATGGGTCTCCTAACTCATCCTGTGCTAAAAGTTATGGTCATTTGAAGTTGACCCAAAACTAAAAATAACTACGGAGTGACTTGAATGAATTATCTTTAATTCTTTTTGGAACTCAAGGTGCTATATCTAGTAACCTGACCTTAATACTAATGAAATTTTAAATTCCTTGGTAAAATACTACTCTCAACGAAGAAGGGTTCGAGTCTTAGCTCAAAAATTTTTTGGGGTGTTACAAGTTATTAGCTTTAACCGACAATTGACCATGTGAACTATAACATGGAATCTGATCTAACTTCCACACCGAGAAGGAAGAGTCTACTTGCAAAGATAGAACTCTGTATCATTCTTTCATATGCTATTTGTGGATCTACTAGCTAGGTCATTTATGACAATCCTATGGAGGCACGTAGTTTGGTACTAGAGGTTGCTACTATATGCCACCCGTATTTGAATATCAACCTAAAAGTTCTCTCAATGCTAAGTTAAATCCCAACTAAATAGATAAAGTCAATCATCAAAACATAACATTAGGATAGGCAATAATCAACATACCAATCCAAATAATAAAGTCATCATAGAGTAGCTCCTTAAATCATCACTCATACATATGTGAAAAAACCAATCACAACCATGATCTGTTAATATGTGAGAAAACCTTTCACAAATTCGCTTATCTTAAAGCAACCTTAATTCATAAACATTGTTTTTTCATAAATTATACATAGCTTCAAATCATCATTCATAAGTTCATAGCTTTCTTCATAAATTCATCATAAAAATCATGGATAATGCATGGGACCATATGAAAACAATTGGAAAACACTTTATTGAATCAAATCATGCATAATAAGATTAAAATCAAACAATTGAATCATAGGAAATACGACCAAAGGAGAATTGAGATCAAACCCTAATCAATTTGATGAAATTAAATTGAAAACTTGGAGATCTTTTGGGACTCAATGGGTCAATGGAACCCATTTATGAATTCTCACATACCATGATGATAATGGCCTAAAAGCAATTGAGGATAAAGAAGACTTGAAGCTTGACCCTAGAATCTTCCTTGAATATGAGAGGGAATTGGAGAGGATGAACTTTGATGGAATTTAGGAATTTGAGAGAATGAGAGGGTTTGGGTAGATTTAGGAATTAAAACATAGTTATAGGACTTAGAATTAGGGTCAAAATGACACAGTGTAGGTATTAAATGCAAATGAAAAGACCCAAATACCCTTCAAAAATTATTGTCGAATGGACCTACAATCCGTAACACTTTCTATGTCTAGTACTAGTCAACTGTATCCCAACATTAGAAATCTAAAATTCAACTTACTTTCCATGAAACCAATCTACGACTCGTCGTTCAGTCTATGGTTCATATAACCTAAGTTCAAGTCCAAAATTTTACTTAGTCAGGGAACTTCCTACAAGACCTCTTCTACTTAGTTTGGGAGCTAATTACGACCTGTCAAATCCTTCTATAGACCTTAGGTCCAAAATCAAATTTCTGAACCAATCTTACGAGTGTCATTTAGGGCTCATCATAATTTCTACAGCTCATCCTGTCAAGACGTAGGTCAGACTTCAGAGACTTGAAATTCCAAAAACTCAACTTTATGTCAACAAATTCCTTCCTATGGTCTATAGATTGGACTTCTAGATAATTGCATCAATAAATTTTCTGCAACTTGACTTTCAAATTTTCAAGGTTTTACAATATCTCCCCCTCAGAAATATCCATCCTCAAATGGGACTCAAGCTAGCATGAATAGAGTAGGAGAGAAACTACCAACACATGAATATAAATTTCATCAAAGTGCACATAAATATGGAGAATCACTCCAACATAAATTATAACATAAAAAATCAGTTTTTCATGAACATGCATGCATATAGAAATATGGCAATGACTAAAATACATGAATCTGAAAGAATGAACTATGAGGGGAAAATACCTCAAGCTAGAGTAGGAGCAGAGAGAAACGGATGAGGATATCAAGACATCATATCTACTTCGGATTCCCAAGTATAACCCTCAACTAATTGATTCCTCCAAAGAATCTTCACAGAAGCAACTTATTTGTTTCTCAACTTTTGAACTTGAAAGTCTAAAATCTCATTCAGAATCTCTTCTTAAGAAAAGTTTTCTTTAAATCCCAATCCTTCCAAAGGTATAATGGATGTCAAATCTCCAACACACTTTTTCAACAAAGAGACATGGGATACTACATGTACCGATGCTAAATCATTAGGTAAATTAAGTTTATAAGCAACCTTGCAAATACGCCTCAAAGTCTGATATGGCCCACGTAACACGGACCAAGCTTCCCTTTCTTTTCAGACCTCATTTAACCCTTCAGGTTAAATTTTCAAGTAGACCCAATCATCAACATTAAACTCAAGTTCACTTCTTTTAACATTGGCAAAAAGACATTTATCAACTTTGAGTTGTTCTCAACCTTTCATGAATAATTCGAAACCTCTTTATAACCTCATGCACCAACTCGATCCCTATCAAAGCAAATTCACCAACTTCAAACCAACCTATGAGAGACTTACACCTCCTACCATAAAGTGCCTCAAACGGTGACATCCTAATGCTAGAAGGATAGCTATTAGTATAACCAAACTTAATTAAAGGCAAATGATTAGCCCAATTACCCTTTAAATCAATCACGCAAGCTCTTAGCATATCCTCCAAAGTCTGAATAGTACACTCGTCTTGTCCTTCAGTTTGAGGATGAAAAGTCATAATAAGTTTCACTTGTGTACGCAGACAATTCTAAAATGACCTCAAAAATTAGGAGGTGAACTAAGTGCCACGATCAGAGATAATAGAAAAGGAAACTCCATGCAACCTCATTATTTCCTAAATATAAAGCTTAGCATCTTTCTCCACTGAAAATAATGTCTTAAAGGGAAGAAAGTGAGCCAATTTCATCATTCGGTCCACAATAACCCAAATTGAATAAAATTTATAACGAGTACGAGGTAAACCCATAATGAAGTAAATATTCAAATCTTCCCACTTTCATGTAGGAATACTAATGTCTTGAGCAATATCACCCAGTTTCTGAGGCTCAATTTTCACTTGTTGATAGTTCAAAAATTTAGCCACAAATTCCGCAATATTCTTCTTCATCCCATTCCACCAATACACTTCTGAAAATCATGATACATCTTAGTGGCTCTCAGGTGAATAGAATACTGAAAACTATGAGCTTCTTTCAAAATCTGATTCCTCAACTCATTAACATTTGAAACAGATAACTGACCTTGATATCGAAGAACACCCTCTCCCCTTGGGATAAAGCTTTAATGGTTTTTTCAGAAACCGACTTCTTCAACTCAACCAATACTGGGTCAAGATCTTTCTTAGCTTTTACATCTGATACAAAAGATGATACGGAACCTTTCTGAACAATCACACCACATTTGTTAGAATCAACTAAGAGAACGCCCAGTCGGGACTATCTATGAACATCACAACCTAGCAATTTCTTATCATCTTCAATATCAACAACACTTCCCATTATCATTCGACTAAGAGTATCTGCCACCACATTCGCTTTATCGAGACAATATACGTTACTCATGTCATAGTATATTAATAATTCAAGCCACTTTCTTTGGTGAAGATTAAAATCCTTCGGGGTGAACACATACTTCAAACTCCTTTGGTCGGTAAATACATCTACATGAACAACATATAGGTAATGCCTCCAAATCTTAAGAGTAAACACCACAACCACTAACTCCAAATCATGAGTCGAATAATTCTTTTCATGCACCTTCAATTGACTCGAAGCATAAGCAATAACTTTCCCATGTTGCATCAAGACATAACTAAGAATAATTCGTGAAGCATTACAATAAACCACAAAACTATCTGATCCTTTCGATAATGTTAAAATAGGGTATGAAGAGAGTATATCCATCAACTCTTGGAAACTCTTATCATATGCCTCTAACCATAGCATTTCACCGTGTTTAGAGTCAATGTCATCAAAGGCGAAGAAATAGTCAAAAATCCTTCCACAAACCTTCTATAACAAGAAACTCTATATATCTGAACTGGACAAAGGTCTGGACCAATTCTTAACCACCTCAATTTTCTTAGGGTCAACTTGAATACCTTCACCAGAGAAAATATTGTCAAGGAAAGCAATGGACCTCAACCAAAATTCACTTGCTAAACTTAGCGTACAATTATCGATCCTTGAGAATTTGCAATGCAATCCTCAAATGCTCAACAATATCACCCTCACTCTATGAGTAAATCAAGATATCATCGATAAACACAATCACAAACATGTCAAGATATTGCTTAACAAACCTATTCATAAAATCTATAAATGTCACACATGCATTAGTCAAATCAAAAGACATCACCAAGAATTCATAATGACCATACAAAGATCGAAAAGCCATCTTTAAAATGTCACTCTCTATCACTATCCAAAGTACACCCTAGACATGACATGAAGTATAAGACCTTGAAAGGTGGTACACAAGTTACTTGACATACATACAACACAACATAATAGAATTTATGAGAATTTAAGAAAAGAAGTCTCGTATCATAAACGATCTGTCATAAAAGCAGAAGTTTAATCATCATCTTGATAAGCCAATCTAATACATCAAGATAAGTGATCCATACATAACCTATACACCACGTACAACATCTGAATACTAAAACATTAGAAAGCAAAGTAAAGGTGGCATGGTCTTCGGAACATGATGACTCACCAAGTCTCCATACTTTGAATGATCAAGTAACTAGCCACGAATGGGAGGAGGAAGATCGTGAGACCCTACATTAGTTAAACAATATAGGAACAAGTATAAATTAGTACATGAAATGTCCTAAGTATGAGGTGTATACATAAAAACGTAAAACGTGATCATAAGGAGATATAAAAGAAAACATGATCATAAGAAGATATAAAAGAAAACATGATCATAAGAAGATATAACGGAAAATATGATCATAATGGGACATATAGGTGATGTGTCGTGAAATGTTGGCACATTTAATGCTCAAAACTAAGGATTAATGCTAGAAATTAGGTGCATTTATGTGGATATGATGTGTTTGGTAATGCTTGAACATGTAGAACACTTGGACTCAAAATTTGATACGCTCAAATTACACCTCCCCAAAGAAGCATAAGCGATCGTTATCAAGTAAAGAACCCAACTTGTAGGTTGGGGTCGATCCCACGAGGAAAATGGTTTAGACTTTACTTTAACCAATAATTATATTCAATTAGTCAAATTACTTCCAGAAACAAGTAATAAAAGGGGGGATTTGTAAAACGAATTGTAAGAATTCAGTAAACAAAAGTTAATTATGGTTGTTGTCAAGATGAGATAATTAAATAGGGTATACATGTTCCCCACAAGCTCATAACACAGTAATCCTAGTAATAACAATCCTTTCCTAGTATATCACATGCAAAGTGGTAAGTTATGTATCTCTAAATCCCTGGTCTGGCATCTAGAGAATTTCACCCCGCACATTGGTCCGGCTACGTGTGTATAATTTACTAACCCTTACCGATACCTCATATTAGCCATCATAACCGATGTTTGGCTTAGTTATTACTTCGCACCAATCGACACTAGACTATTAGATAGTATCACACTAAATCTATGTTGATAATTCTTTTCTTGTTAATTACCTCCTTGGTATGACAAATAGTAACAAGGCGAGTTCTAACGTTGGCCACCGTTAAAAAGACTTCTAAACGAAAGAATTATCAATGCATGCAAAATACTAGTCAAGAATTGTTTATTTACTATTCCTACTTTGTTAGTCGCTCATGGTTCCCACCACCCTAGTTGTGGATTTACTTACCCATATTAGCAAGAACACAATTCATAGTTTTAGACGAAGAAATCATGAACTTACGTAAGGAGAATAATAAACCCAGAAATTCAACTTGAGTTTCAAAACCAAAATCTTCAAAATGAACTTAGGAAATCAATAATTGCTAGGTTTGCAAATTATTCTCCCAAGTCACAAAGTAAAGCTAGAATAATAATATCTAACCCCAAAAACTAGGTTTACATGCCTTATTTATAGAAAACAAATCTTAAGTTAAAAGGGAAACAAATTAAGGAAAGTTTGTTCAGGCACACGTCTTCATTCCACGAGACTGACTCATGGACCGTCAATGGATCTATGGTCCGTGAGTCCCTTTCGCCAGCCATGACTTAGAAAATATTTCAGCTTCCAAAAATCAGTTTTTCTGAAGCAAACGACGAAACTGCTGTACGGATCGTAAATCGATCTACGGTTCGTCAATCCCCCTCCGTAGCTCCACACTTAGAATCTTCAAAAATCAGATACTGGAACCCTCGTAGTATCAATCTACGGATCAAGAGTACGGTCCGTAGATCAATCTATGGACCGTCAATGGCCACCGTGGTTCCACACTTGGTCAGATTTCCCTAATTTGCATTCCATGCCTTGCCTGCTGATCTACGGACCGTCAATGGACCTACGGTCCGTAGATCACCTCTGTGAATGCCCTTTTTCTGCATTTCTTTCAGCTGTCTCTTTACTTCCGTGCCTGAACATCTTTCCTGCAAAATATGATAAAAACACATAAAAACCAATACACAAAGGCCCTAGACACACACAACTAGTAAGTGGAATGTATTAGAAATGTCATAAACTCACGGTATATCAACACCCTCAACTTAAATTAGTTGTTTGTCCTCAAGCGACGCGCTAAGACTCTAAACGACACTTGTATAGAAGCAAGCATTTCAAGCACAAGCAATCGCATGGCTTTCTACCTCTCTCTCTTTTCAGGTACAAAATTTGTTCTCTTAGACTCGACAAGCTAATTCATGAAGATCAAACCATGACACAGATCGACCAACAAACACACAACATACACTGTCTCACTATCACCAAGGTACCAACTTTCCGACAATGTAACTAGTGCCCTTACTTCAAACGAAATCCCCTTTTCACAAAAATGAATGTCATTCATGGTACAAGGATTTATTCAACACTCACACTCAGAAGTAATTTCAAATACAGTTAGTGCTCAATGCCATAAGCTTGCCCTTATTTTCGCTGCTTAGACTCTCCAAACTAGATTCTAGGATCACTATAGGACTTTCGTGGCCTGCAACACAGGGTCAGGTGTGGTACATTTGGGTACATTTAGTGACTTGTTGCCCTCCTTGACATTACATTTAAGCTTTCAACTTCTTTATTTTTTATTTTTTTTATTTATGACATCCTATTGTTTTACCTTTTTTCTCTTGATTTTCTTCAACCATAGATGTGGCTTTAAACTTTGCAGCTCTTTATTTTTCACCTTTATCTTTTTCTTGCGTTTTATTCTTTTCTTTAGCTTTCAACAAGTCACATCCTTTCCTTTCTCTTTTTTTTAAAATTTTTTTTTTTTACATCAAACTCTTTTCATACCCATTTTTCTTTTGGCTTCCTCTTTCATACCCGCCCTCAACTTATGGATTTTCCATTGGTTGAGGTGCAAAATACCCGATGTCGGGTCAAGGCCAAGACTGAAGTTACCTTTTACATTAGCCACCCTCAACTTAGGCTTTTGACCTAAGTCGAGGTGCACATGTCCAAGGAAGGACCGGTGCCAACATAGTAGATTATGGGAAGGTGAGTTAGTGGTTTAGAAAGAAATGGTCCAATTTAGGCTCAAAGTATTTGGATCAAAGGGAGCATTTATTTCGTTGGGTTGGATTCTTTTAGGCAATTTGTGGACTTATCAGAACAACGGCCTACGATCACTTCCTAGCCTCTAGAATAGATTGTCTTATCAGGACTAACCGGGCAAGTTCTAGATTGGCACAAAAACTGTTTGAACAATCAACTATTCTCACTCACTCTTGGCACATAGTTTCATATCAGATTATCAGATTGCCCAGTTCAAGTTTTAGCTTAAGTCATGCCATCAAGTTGGTTCATTATCATGTCATACTCAGAGCCAACACATTCAACTTATCGTATCCAACAAATTCTAGCACACATCACAAAATCTGACGGGTATCATTTTTCATAAGCCATCATGCTTTTTTCTTTTTTCATGCTTCTACACATACGATCCTAACACATGCCGGTTCAATAGAAATTAAACAGTCTCTTGGGGAAAAAGAACACAGGCAAGAAAACCCCAAGAGAGGATTTATGAGTTAGGGTTATTCAAACTTCACCCTATCACTCATAATCCATTTACCCACCCCCAACAAAAATAGATGTGATTGTCCCCAATGCATACAAAAACAGTAAAAGAAAATGGATTGGGTGAAGCAAACCCGTGGCGCATAGCACCGACGAATCATCAACAAGCAGGTGGGTCCGATTTCCCGGATCCCGCTGGAATAATAGTTGGGTCACCCTCAGTAGTGCCCATATCATCCATCATAGCACCCTCAGTAATGCTCTCTATCACTCTAACCGCACCATCAGTGGTGCTCACAACGTCCTTCACAACAAGCGGGACCTCTACAACTGGGGCAGAACTCGATGCCCCTACAATATTCTCACCCACCCTCCGCTGGCTCAATTCTTCATCTAAAATTAAAGCCTTCCTAGCCTTCTTCTCTTGCCTACGCGGTATCTTATGAGCTTTTCCTCCTCAGTACGATTAGAACAGTGTCTTTTACCTTTGGTATGTGTAGGCTCAGGCTCCTCCCCAACGGTCCCACTGAATAAAGCATCCAGCACCGTATCATCAGCCAACACAGTAGGTGTAGCCGGAGGCTCAATTGTAGGGGTGGCAAGAATGGCATCAACATCGGCCTGGAGACTGGCTAAATCAGCCTGAAAAGAGGCTAGATCTATGGCCGGTGTTGGTCGCTCGAGGAATCGTAATTCAAAGGCATCCAGATGCTTATTAACGGCCTGGACCTTCCGATCCATCATGCCCTCCATCTTCGCTCCATTCTGACCTCGAACTCGGCTATCGACTTTTGCATCAAAGGCTAGATGTGATGCAGCAGTGTGGCCATCTGAGCCTCTAATTTCTGTACTCTGGCCAACGGGAAAATAGCAGCTCCTAACGGTGGTGTGGACTGGGATGAGCTAGAAGCCCTACTAGCAGCCTGGGAAGAGGAGGCCGGGATAGTATCGGTGTGATATGGTATAATTGGGTCACTGCCCTGTGCCTGCCCCACCGTGTCTGCAAGATCTGCGCCTAAGAGAGGCACCTCAACCTGGGGCTCTCTGCGAGGTGCCGCCACATTTGCCTCATCTCGAATAGGCCTATATCCAAAGTCCCTGTAGGTTGGATTACCCTGTCACAATGCCAGATCGGCACTCCAGAGTCTCTGCACAATTGAAAAATCAAACATGGAAAGGGGTAAGTAGTGGAGGTCTTGAATGCCCTCTCGTGAATCTCTGCCAGCAGCATGTGGGCAAAGTCAATCTCCACTCCTACTACTAACGCTGCAACCATGACCTCTCTGTCCCATATGAGTTGGTTGTCAGTTTTTGTAGGCGATACCCTGTTACGCACCAACAACCAGAAGAACTTGGCCACAAAATTTAATATGGCATTTCGGATACCCAACTGTGGTGTAGCGACCCACTCTGCACCCTTGCCATCCACATTAATTTATTTAGCTAACCACAGTATAACAGCCTCTCGCTGCTCAGCATTCCTCTTGAAAGTGTCGATCCGCACGATGTCTCATATGTAATCAAACTCTATTGTGTTTAGTGACCAACAGTGACCCGTGGTAGGTCCATAGAGAAAGCGGCTGATGGTGGCATGTGATATGTCTACCGGACAACCCCGGACCATAGTGGAAGTGAGAGGGTCCTGTGCTATGGGCTTGGACTTCTTGTCAATTGAACCATGGAGAGTGGCGGCATAAGATGCGTAGAATTCCCGTACAATCTCCTCACTATAAGTACCTGGGTCTTGAGCCATCCAGTCACACTTGTGAAGGTTAGAAAGCTGGTGGATGTCGGGGACAGTGTACTAGCTACATGTGAGGACTCTGCGCTCCTCTGTAACAATTCGGGCCATCTTCTCTTTGTCATTAATCATCTTGGCATCCCGATAGATTTGCCATTGGCCCTCAACACACCATCTGTTTGGCTTTCTGGCTACTGGAGTAGGGTTCTCATTCCTTGGTATGGGTACTGACTTCGAGCTAGTAGCCTCATCAGATGAGACTGCTTGTTCATTCTGGCAGGAAATTGTGGCGGACTTGGCATTGGACCCCGAAGCATGGGCAGACTTGGACCCTGAAGCATGGCTGGACTCAGAGCCCGAAGCATGGGTAGACTCGGAGCCCGATGCAGACCCAATAGCTAAACTAGAAGCAGCCCCAGTTGGTGACCCAATCAGTATGTACTCCTCATCAGACTGGGAGACAGTGACTACGTAGGGAATCACCTCCCGGGGGTGCCTCTAGTGGCTCGAGGTGCAGTGGGAGAAGTCCTTGTGTTGGGAGGAATGTATGTTGGATCATTTTCTGTGTCTGTGTCCTCATTGATTAACCTAAAGCTAGGAGCAACAGATTTTGACTTGCTCTGTTTTAAGTAGGTGACTAGCTTCTTCGGTGCCATCGTACCTGTGTAAGCGATATTAGTGCCAAAACTAACCATAAACACACTAAGAAAATTTTTAGAACTATAAACGAACAGTAACAAAGTTCCATGAAAATTTCAGACAGAGGCTACAGTGGTCATCCACGGAGGAAACCTATGGTTCGTAGACTGATCTACGGTCCATGGAACCCTTCCGTGGATCAGAGGACCAACAATATTGGTCGCAGATGGAAACCACAGATGTATAGAACGGTCTGTAGATTGATCTACGAACCGTAGTCCACATCCGTGGTTTCACACTTGGTAAAATTTTCAAGTGCATATAACCACGAACCCAATCTACGGTCTGTAGATTGATCTACGGTCCATAGATGGGGTATCGTGGATGTAATCTGTGCCATGTTCCAGCCATTCTTTATTTTCAAGTCCACCTCTTAGACCCTTTTCAACAATATCCTAGTCTAACCATGCATTTCAACATTGAATCATGCTAGTTTGTCATTCTCAGGATTCCGATTAATCATTTTAACAAGTATTTAAGATAGATATTGGAACCCTAAGTCGAAACTTACATTTAGACTTATAATCACATACAACAAGGCAACACAATCACTATCTATCGTTCCAAGGGTATTGTAACTTCCTATTTTATCATGAAATTACATCTACGAATTACCCAAGGTCAAGACCCGACTCCCGACTTTCTATATTCAATCTATGAATCAAAATTCAAAGTGAGGAGAAAGTCTATTACCTTACAAGCAACGAGGAGTGGGGTGATTGCATGACGACATTACACTTTGCAAGACCAAAGAATTACCTCTTCGTTACTAACCCGAACACCGGACCTTGTGGGAATTTTTGGAGAGGAAAGAGAATTTAGGGGTTTGGGAAAAGGAAGGGAAGATTAATTGGGGAGTGATGGAGTGATTATTGAGTTATTTAAGGAGTTCGGGAAGTTATGAAACGGTTTTGGGATTAGATGGAGGGAAGTGGAATGATTTAAAATTGGGGGTTTTAAAATAGGATGGGTCCGGGTCGGGTCAGACAGCATTAGGGTTCTGGACCCACGAGACCCCGTCTACGGTCCGTGGGTCAATCTACGGTCCGTAGATTAGGACCGTAGATTGCTCTTACACTTGGACAAGTTGTAGGGACTTACCTGGGATCCACAAACACCATCCACGGTCCGTGGATGGATCAACGGACCGTCGATGGGGTCCGTAGACCTCTGCACCAGACCATTTTCTGCAGAATTTTCATAGCGTACCTGCACATGTAGAAAACATTAGGCTATTCTTTTTACATTTTCTAGACACAATTTTAGACACAGACCCTATGCTAATTCTAGCCAACACTAGTACAAAACTAAAACAACTATCTAATTTGATACAGGGATGAAATCAAACAAAGAAAACTACTAGAAAAAAAATATATATCTTATCGTTGGCTAGATTGTACATCTTGGGTTTCCTCCTAAGCAGCACTTGATTTAACGTCACGGCACGATGCAGGCCTCTTGATTACTCAGACTTCATCAAGATGGTAGGCCTCTACCACTTCTTGCACACTCTCAGCATTTCCCAGATAGACCTTGATCCTTTGCCGGTTCACCATGAACCTTGTTCCGTCACTATTTTCAAGCTCAACCGCTCCATGGGGGAGCACTTTTGTGAGCAAAAATGGGCTAGTCCATTTGGACTTGAGTTTGCCTAGAAACAAGCGCAACCTAGAGTTGAATAGAAGCACAAGATCACCAACCACAAATTCTCGCTTTTCAATTCTTTGATCATGATACCTCTTCATCTTCTCTTTGTACAAGGCTGAACTTTCATAAGCTTTTAGGTGAAACTCATCAAGCATATTCAAGTCATTCATTCTTTGATTAGATGCGGCGCCCCAATCCAATTTAGCTTCTTCATCGCCCACATCGCCTTATGCTCTAGCTCTACTGGTAAATGACAAGACTTCCCATATACAAGTTGGTAAGGAGACATACCTATGGGGGTTTTGTATGCAGTGCGATATGCCCATAGAGCATCATCAAGCTTCCTTGACCAATCCGTTCTATTGGCATTCACCGTCTTCGCCAAAATCTGTTTGATCTCTCTATTAGATACTTCAACTTGTCCGCTAGTTTGTGGATGGTAAGGAGTGGCTACATTGTGGCGGACACCATACTTCTCAAGTAGAGCGTTGAATAACTTATTACAAAAGTGGGATCCACCATCACTGATGATAGCCCTTGGGGTACCAAATCTAGAGAAGATATTCTTTTTCAAAAATGCGGTGACACTTTTACCTTCATTGTTGGGGAGTGCAACTGCTTCCACCCACTTCGACACATAATCAACCACAACGAGAATATACTTCATCCCGTGTGAACTCACAAATGGTCACATAAAATCAATGCCCCATACATCAAACAACTCTATAACCAATATAGGATTCATAGGAAGCTCTTGCCTCTTTGAAATCCCTCATTCTCTTTGGCAACGATCCCAAGACTTTGCGAAATAATGAGAATCTTGGTGGATGGTAGGCCAGTAGTACCCACACTGCAAAATTTTATGCGTAGTCCGAATACCACTATGATGCCCACCAATAGGCGATGAATGACATGCTTCGAGTACACTCAACATCTCAACTTCAGGCACACAGCGACGAATAATCCCATCGGCACAGCTACAATACAAGTAAGGCTCATCCCAAAAGAATTTCTTCACATCATGCATAAACCTCTTCCTTTGGTGGAAAGACAAGTCCGGAGGCACCAAATCGCTTGCCAAGTAATTAGCAAAGTCTGCAAACCAAGGGATCAGATCATGAGAAGCAGCCAATACCTGTTCATCTGGTAAAGTATCATTAATTTTAGCCCCATCACCAAGCTTTAGCATAGCTTCTTCCTCCAATCTGGACAAGTGATCGGCAACTTGATTTTCGGTCCCCTTTCTATCTTTTACCACAAAATCAAATTCTTGCAGCATCAATACCCATCTAAACAACCTCGGTTTTGTATCCTTCTTCGCCATCAGATACCTCAATGAAGAATGGTCAGTATGCACTATGACCTTAGTACCAAGCAAGTAGGATCAAAATTTTTCGAATACAAAAACCACCGCAAGAAGCTCTTGTTCAGTCACAGTATAATTCTTTCGGGCCATATTTAGAGCTTTGCTAGCATATTAAATAAGATGGAGTATTTTCTCTCGCCTCTGTCCCAATACCACACCAAGCGCCACTCCACTTGCATCACACATTACCTCAAACGATTGTCCCCAATCTGGTGAGATAATGATTGGTGCAGTAATCAACTTCTCCTTCAACTCTCCAAATGCTCTCAGACAAGCATCATTAAAATCAAACTTAGACTCCTTTTCGAGTAGTTTGCACAACGGATGTGCAATTTTAGAGAAGTCCTTGATGAACCTCCTATAGAAACCTGCATGCCCAAGGAAACTTCTAACACCTTTTACAGAGATAGGTGGTAGAAGCTTTTCTATCACCTCTACTTTTGCTCGATCAACCTCAATACCTTTCTCAGAAATCCGATGACCCAAAATGATTCCTTTTTTTACCATAAAATGACACTTCTCCCAATTTAGCATCAGATTGTAATCTTCACATCTTTTCAGCACCTCGGCCAAATGATCTAGACAACGATCAAAAGAGTTACCCACCACAGAGAAATCATCCATGAACACTTCAATAGTGTCCTCCACCATATCAGAGAATATTGACATCATACATCGCTGGAATGTCGCTGGAGCATTACACAAACCAAATGGCATCCGTTTGAAGGCTAAAGTCCCATAAGGGAAAGTGAAGGTGGTCTAATCTTGGTCCTCTAGAGCTATAGAAATCTGATTGTAGCCCGAATAACCATCAAGAAAACAATACCAACCCTTACCAGCAAGTCTATCCAACATCTGATCCATGAATGGCATGGGGAAATGGTCATTTTCTGTCCAAGCATTTAACTTCCTATCGTCTATGCAGACTCTCCATCCAGTCACGGGCTGCATCGGAACAAGCTCGTTTCTTTCATTAGGAACCATAGTGATCCCACTTTTCTTGGGCGCACATTGAACAAGACACACCCAACTACTATCTGCAATGGGATAAATAACTCTGGCATTCAACCACTTGATGATCTCCTTTTTAACTACCTCTTGCATAGGTGGATTTAGTCTTCTCTGGTGCTCGATACTAGGCTTGTGATCTGGCATGAGTTGGATTTTGTGAGAACAAATACTAGGAGGAATCCTAATAATATCTGCAATAGTCCACTCAACAGCTCGCTTGAACCTCCTTAACACAGTCACTAAGCACTCTACTTGTCTTGCATTTAAATCTGCCGCAATAAAGACTGGCAAAGTATTATCTCTACCCAAAAATACATACATCAGATACGGTGGTAGAGCCTTAAGCTCCATTTTTGGTGCCTTCACAATAGATGGTCTCGCGGGTGGGGACTCACGATTCTTCATGTCTAGCTCAAACTTCTTTGGTTTTGACCGGTATTCGCATCTACCAACTCATCGTACTCTTCAATACCATCACTCTCGAAGTTCATTATAACTGCTTCTAGGGCATCAACACCTAGACGCTCTTCAATTTGCACTTCTGTTTTACTCTCAACTCTATAAGTTATAGCAGATACTGTTTGAGCTCACCACTCTGCTTCATCGATCTACAAATATTAAAAGTTGCCTCTTCATTGTTCATTCTGAACTTCATTTGCCCCTTCTCCATATCAACCAATGCACACCCTGTGGCAAAGAATGGTCTCCCAAGGATGATGGAAACCTCAAAATCAACCTCACAGTCAAGAATCACAAAATTCGCTGAAAAAATGAAAGACTCAACTTTCACTAGCACATCATGGAGTACACCAATGGGCCTCTTCATAGTTCGATCAGCCATCAGTAACTGCATGGTAGTGGGCTTTGGGTCCCCTAGACCCAACTTCTTGTAAATAGACAATGGCATGAGGTTGAAGGTAGCACCAAGGTCACACAATGCCTTAGCAAAGTATAACAGCTCGATAGTACATGGAATCGTGAAGGCACCAGGATCCTCCTTCTTTTGCACAAGAGACCTTGTAGCAATAGCGCTATAATGTTGCAATCTATCATCATCTTCAAAACTTACAAACCTCTTCTTTGTCACCTTATCTTTCATAAACTTTGCATACCCAGGCATTTGCTCCAAAGCTTCTATCAATGGAACGTTGATGGAAAGTTGCTTCAATATAGTAATAAACCTGCGATATTTACCATCTTCAGTCTTCTTCACTAACCTCAGTGGAAAAGGTGGTGGAGGTCTAGGTATGGGGACCACTTTCTGAGATATCTCTGCTTCTTTCTTTGTCGCATTCTCGGACTCTTCTCTAACATCTACCACATCATCTTCTTTTCTAATCTCAACATCCACCACAGACGGCATAGGTGGATCAATGGTTTGCTTACCCCCTCGAGTAGTAATTGCCATATAATGACCGTCATTCTTTGGATTCTGGATGGTGTTGCTAGGAAGAGTACCAAGTTGACGTGGGTTCACTATAGTAGATAACTGGGTTATCTACTGCTCTAGGTGCTTTATTGACACTGCATAGGCATCAACCTTTTGACCAATACTAGACAAGTCGTTTCTCATCTCCTTCACATTCTCATCAGTTGCATCAAACCTTCTCATCATCTTCTGCATCATATCTTCAATACGCGTCATATTACCTCCAGCTTCCCTGGTTCTAGATTCCTGATTTTGAGAAGGGACAAAAGGTCCAACCCGATCGTTTCTGTTGCCATAGTTGTTCCTGTTATAATTGTTGCGATTGAAGTTCCCATCCCGGACATATTGACCCTCTCGGCTGTAATTGACATAGTTTCGACCTTGGTTTCCTTAACCCTGACACCAATTTTCCGTGTTGGATCCTTGGGCATTTTGTCGAAAACCCCCCGTCTGATCATTCACTACATAAGCATCCTCTTCATAGTAACACTCTTCATCTGGTGGTGGCGTTCTAGTCAAGTAATTCACAGCATTTACCTTCTCTGCACCTCCACTCACATGCTTCAATACCAACCCCTACTCGGTCCTTATCTGAGCCATCTCCTCACGAATCTCATCCGCAGACTGGGTGTTTGTATTCTGAATGGCAAATGTGTTTCTCCCAATATCTGACCTCCTAGTTCTCCATGCTTTATTGTTGTGAGAGATCTTTTCCAATTTTTCAGAAATCTGTGCATATGTGCAGTCTCCATATGAACCTCCTGCAATAGTATCAAGCACTGCTTTATTGTTGTCATCCTGACCTCGATAGAAATATTCCTTCAGCGACTCATCATCAATACGGTGATTTGGGACACCTCTTACGAACGCAGTCAAGCTGTCCCAAGAGCTACTCACAGACTCTCCAGGTAATGCTACAAAAATTGTTGACCCTATCTTTGTGATTTAGCTTCTTGGACACTAGATAGTACCTTGCTCGGAATACATCCATCAGTTGGTCATATGTAAAGATTGAGTTATAAGAAAGCTCAATGAACCATACTGCAGCATCACCTGTCAGTGATAGAGGGAACACTTGTAATCCGATGACATCCATATCCAAGTCTGGTCTACCTACACAACTTTTGCAAACCACCCTTAGCTTGGCTAAGTGTGCATGTGGGTATTCCGATGGCAATCCTGAGAATAAGCCCCTTTGTTGTAAGCATCTGCATCAAGCTACTAGTCACCAAAAATGTGTGCCCTGGAGGTAGAGAGGGTAGGACAATAGGCCCATCAGATTCTGCTCTATTGACGTTGCCCCGATAGTTGTCATGTTGTCGTGGGCCTGGTGGATTCTGCACCCTCAATGCATCTACTAATTGATTGTCTGCTGGAACCTGGTTGTCCCTACCAACTACCCTCGGTTGTTGTAACTCAACTGCAGCACCTAGATTTTCTCCAATAGGATTAACTAAATCTCTTGGATTGTTCATTCTTCGCAAAGTGCGGTTCAACCCTAGATCGTAAGGAGTACGTGCTTCACCCTGGCTCCATGTACTTGGCATACACTACAGTCAAAACCTGAGAGAGACAAAAACAAAGAGAAAAAGTAATATTAGGAAATATTTGACTAACGTTCAATAATGTAGTTACAATAAATCTAAAAGCCAAATAACCTTGGCAGTGGCGCCAAAATTTGATAATCTCAAATTACACCTCCCTAAAGAAACATAACCAATCATTATCAAGTAAAGAACCCAACTTGTAGGTTGGGGTCAATCCGACGAGGAGAATGGTTTAGACTTTACTTTAACCAACAATTATATTCAATTAGTCAAATTACTTCCAGAAACAAGTAATAAAAGGGGGAATTTGTAAAACGAATTGTAAGAATTCAGTAAACAAATGTTAATTATGGTTGTTGTCAAGATAAGAGAATTAACTAGGGTATACATGCTCCCCACAAGCTTGTAACGCAGTAATCCTAGTAATAACAATCATTTCCTAGTATATCACATGCAAAGTGGTAAGTTATGTATCTCTAAATCCTTGGTCAAGAATCTAGAGAATTTCACGCCGTACCTTGGTCTGGCTACGTGTGTATAATTTACTAACCCTTACCTATACCTCATATTAGCCATCATAATCGATGTTTGGTTTAGTTATTACTTCGGCACCAATCGACACTAGACTATTAGATAGTATCACACTAAATCTATGTTGATAATTCTTTTCTTGTTAATTACCTCCTTGGTCCGGCAAGTAGTAACAAGGTGAGTTCTAATGTTGGCAACCGTTAAAAAGACTTCTAAACGAAAGAATTATCAATGCATGCAAAATACTAGTCAAGAATTGCTTATTTACTATTCCTACTTTGTTAATCGCTCATGGTTCCCACAACCCTAGTTGTGGATTTAGTTACCCATATTAGCAAGAACACAATTCATAGTTTTAGACGAAGAAATCATGAACTTACGTAAGGAGAATAATAAACCCAGAAATTCAACTTGAATTTCAAAACCAAAATCTTCAAAACTAACTTAGGAAATCAATAATTGCTAGTTTTGCAAATTAATCTCCCAAGTCACAAAGTAAAACTAGAATAATAATGTCTAACCCCAAAAATGAGGTTCACATGCCTTATTTATAGAAAACAAATCTTGAGTTAAAAGGGAAACAAATTAAGGAAAGTTTGTTTAGGAACGCGTCTTCATTCCACGAGACTGATTCATGGACCGTCAATGGATCTACGGTCCGTGAGTCCTTTCCGTCAGCCAGGACTTAGAAAATATTTCAGCTTCCAAAAATCAGCTTCTCTGAAGCAAACGATGGAACTGCAGTACCGATCGTAGATCGATCTACGGTCCGTCAATACCTTTCCGTAGCTCCACACTTAGAATCTTCAAAAATCAGGTATTGGAACCCTCGTAGTATCAATCTATGAATCAAGAGTACGTTCTGTAGATCAATCTACGAACCGTCAATGGCCACCGTGGTTCCACACTTGGTCAGATTTCCCTGATTTGCATTCCATGCCTTGCCTGGTGATCTACGGCCATCACCTACGGACCGTCAATGGACCTACGGTCTGTAGATCACCTCCCTGAATGCCCTATTTTTGCATTTCTTTTAGATGTCTCTTTACTTCTGCACCTGAACATCTTTCCTGCAAAATATGATAAAAACCAATACACAAAGGCCCTAGACACACACAACTTGTAAGTGAAATATATTAGAAATACCATAAACTCACGGTGTATCAGCAGATGATAGAAAGAAGGAAAACCAAATCTGATAAAGGCACCACAGATCCCCAGATGGGCTGTGGTCATAATGACGAGCCATCTGGAGGCTCGTAAGGTTGAAGCAGTAAACAGGATGAGAGGAATTTGGTAAATTTGTTCAAGTGAAGACCACAGAAGCTATGAAGGATTGTGAAGCCCTTGACTGACTGTGATATTGATCATGATGGAAATCCAGTGTGCAGGTCTTGAGAAGTCAAATTGTGGAAGTGCTAAGTAAGGACCACGGAAACCCAGATGGGTCATGGTCCTTTTGACGAGTTGTGATGATGCTCGTGGAGATAAACTAGTTGGAAGACCTCGAGGAGTTGCAATGTGGTTTGGCCAAGTAAAGACCACGGACCTAGATGGATCGTGGTCATCATTACGGTTCGTGATGCAGCCCGTGGTGTATTTCTAGTGGACAGGCCCTGAAGAACTGTGCTTCTAGAGTTCTAAGTAAGGACTACAAAGGGCTTCACCGTGAAGCCTTTGATAGATCGTCTTACTGTCCGTGAAAAGCTACGACAATTCAGTCCTACTTCGAGTAGGACACTTTTTAGATAGACTATTTGAATTAATTAGGTTAAAATTTTTTTTCATCTTATCATATCTTGAACGAGCGACTACTTTCTACATATTCTTTACTTTGGTTTTTATCGATTGACGATTGAATTTAGATTGGAAGTTTGATTTGATTCTTGAATATCAATTGTTCTTTGACTTTGAAAATCTTCGTAAGTTATTCTTCTTAATATATCTATTACGTATCTTTGCTTATTTAATTGCAAGCATGAGTGGCTAAACACCACAACTAGGGTTGTGGGAACTATGACTGAAATCTAAGTGTAAATTCATAAAACGAGTAGAATGTGATTTATTTTTGCAGAGCATAACTTATGAGTGCACGCATTAGAACTAGCCTGTATCTATCAATTATTCGAGAGAAAAATGATAGTTGGAAAAAAGTTCAGTTAATCTGAAGAAATGGAGTAAAAGTTAGAGTTCGAGAGAAGAGAACTATAACATCATAATATGTGAGGGTAAAATCTGTTAGCACTCTAGGACCGAGAGGATTTTAGTGGAAGTTATCTAACTAGACTGAGAAGTGGTAGATACATTTAACTCACCTGTAATTTGCAAAGAATTATTACCTGAAGCTCGTTCATGAACCAACACTAGATTATAATGTCATGGGAAACACAACCCTGGTTTCATTCACTTATCGATACAACCTTTAAATCAAGACATTGTTAATTGTTAATCTTGATACTTTAACAACATTGGTTACCTAAACCTTTCAACTAAACCCATTTTACATTTCGAAGTTACTTTCTCTAGGAAATAATAACAACATTTGGATAAACACGACAGTGAAACTATTTATGTAAAGAAATTCTCTGTCGGATCGACCTCAGCTCACGTTGAGTTCTATAAATTGAATTCGACCATTTATACTACTTAATTGAAGTGTAAGTTTGGAAGTATCAAATTTTGGCGCCGATGCCGGGGAATTTCAATTCATAAATATTTTACTAGCATTTATTCAAACTATAGTTATATTTCCTAATTTTAAGTCTTGTTTATCTGTGGCTCTGACAGGTAAGTTCAACAGTGCATGCCCAATACCAAAGTTCAGGGAGTTCCATTGATTCCTTACAGTCCGAAACTTAGGAAAACTATCTGCAAGATGGTGAATGCATAGGAACTTGAGGCTCATAGGCAAAGATTAGGACTTAAGGTTGACACCACTGCAAGAGGTGCTCAGTAACATGCTGTGAACAACCCACCTAGGGTGGTGGAGGAACATAAAGGAGTGGAAGAGATAGCTCCTCCTCACCGCCAACTATTAACTCCAAGGGGTCGAGCACAGCAACCAACTCATAGAGTGTTTGAATAGGATGACTTAGAGAGCCATCGAAGCAATAGTGCTACCTACATTACCTCTAGGTTTGAAATTCACAATAACCAGCATGATGATCCAGTTGCTAAACTTGAAGGTAATGTTCAGAGGGACAGTTAGTGATGATGCTCATCAACATGTAATGAACTTCGTAGCGATCTGCAAATCACAAGAGATCCTTGGGGTGAGCTAGACTGCTATGAGACTGGGCTTATTCCCATTGTCTCTTACTGGAGAGGCAATAAACTGGTTGATTGAGATGCCAGATGATTCTATCAAAACTTTGAATGAGTTAAAGGAAGACTTCCTAGAACGATGTCATCCTGAGTCACAAGAACAGCAGATGAAGGATGAGATAAGTACACACAAGCAATAACTAGGGGAGGCAATGCATGATACTTGGTGGAGATTCAGACAAAAGCTGAAAAAATGCCCGAACCATGGTCTTACAGAAAGACATTTAAAACAGGCATTTTGTAGATCATTAAATTATGTTACTAAGCCTGTTGTTGATGCAGTGTGTGGAGGTTCTTTCATGAGAAAACCATTTCCAGAGACCGTGCAAATTATGGATGAATTTTCGAAAAATAATAGACCATGGAACACCAGAGATGCTGAAGTTGGAGATCTGGGATTCACATTTGAGCTTTCATCTGAAAAAAAAAACAATAGGAAGAAAGGGATCAAGACATGGCCCACATGAGGACTCAAATGGATCTACTCACAAAGCATATCATAGCAGGTTCTGAGAAGGTAAATTTTGTGGGAAACCCAAACAGGTATGAAGGCAACTGGCAGAATAGAGATGGCTACAGGAATGACCACAGTGGTGTTGATGTACCCCCGAGTAATAGAGATCGAACAAGTGGTAGTTCCAGTGGATCAAAATTGGAAATGTTAGCCAAAGTGTTACAAAAAATTGAGTCTACTTATGCAGGTGTGAAAGAAATTAAGGGTGACTTCTCCAGTATGAGTCAGCTGGTGGATTCTCATACCACTTCTATCAAGTAGATCGAGCAACAGTTGGGAAAACAATCAGTTTCACTGAACCAGAGAAAGAATGGGTCACTACCAAGTGACACTATTCATAATCCCAATAAATATAGACACTGCATGGCTATCCCCACCAGAAGCGATGAAATTCTAAATGAGCAAATATCTGCAAAAACTGAGCAGGAACAGGGAATAGGGAGAAATGAAGAACTAGAGGCTGAAGTTGAACAGGTAGATGATGTAAAAAAGTCTCAACCAATAGTAAATCCAGCAGGGGTCAAGGAAAAATAAGTTGAGGCAACTTTACCTTTATAGTAGATACCAAGACCACCTCCTACATTCCCTTAAAGACGCTGAGGATGGGAAATTTGCAAAATTCATAACCATGCTGAAACAATTATTAGTGAACATCCCGTTGGTGGAAGCTCTGGAGTAGATGCCAGAATATGCTAAGTTCATGAAGGACTTAGTCATAAAGAAAAAGAGTTTTAAGTTATGAATTAACTGACAATATTCATTATTGTAGTGCTATTGCTACAAGATCTCTGGTGCAGAAAAAAGAGGATCCAAGTGCATTCATGATACCTTGCACCATCGGATCACTTGAGTTTGAGAAGGCCCTGTGCGATCTAAGGGCAAGTATAAATATGATGTCATTGGACATCTACAAGCAACTGGGCTTGGGGGTTCCAAAACCCACCGCGATGAGGTTGATGATGGTAGATAGGTCAGTGAAGCGGCATGTTAGTATTTTATGTGATGTGCTTGTAAAGTGGAGAACTTCATTTTTCCAGTAGACTTCGTGATTCTGGATTGCGAAGTGGACTTAAAGGTTCCCATAATTTCGGGAAGGCCATTTGATATACCGTGAGTTTACGGTATTTCTAATACATTTCACTTACAAGTTGTGTGTGTCTAGGGCCTTTTTATATTGGTTTTTATGTATTTTATCATGTTTTGCAGGAAAGGTGTTCAGGCGCGGAAGTTTAGAGACAGCTGAAGGAAATGCAGAAAAAGGCATCCACGGAGGTCATCTACGGACCGTAGGTCCATTCACGGTCCGTAGGTGATGACCGTAGATCAGCAGGAATGTGTTGAGGACAAATCAGGGAAATCTGACCAAGTGTGGAACCACGGTGCCCATTGACGGTCCGTAGATTGATCTACGGACCGTACTGTTGATCCGTAGAGTGAGACTGCGAGGGTTCCAGTACCTGATTTTTGAAGATGCTAAGTATGGAGCTACGGAAGGGATTGACGGACCGTAGGTCGATCTACGGTCCGTGCTGCTGGTCCGTCGTTTGCTTCAGAGAAGCTGATTGTTGGATGCTGAAATATTTTCTAAGTCCCGAGTGACGGAAGGGACTTACGGACCGTAGATCAATCGACGGTCCGTAAGTCAGTCTCGTGGATCGAAGACGCGTACCTGAACAAAACTTTCCTTAATTTGTTTCCTTTTTTATTTAGGATTTGTTTTCTATAAATAGGACATGTAAACCTCGTTTTTGGGGGTTAGACACTATTATTCTATTTTTGCTTTGTAACTTTGGAGATTAATTTGCAACCCTAGCAATTATTGATTTCCCAAGTTCGTTTTGAAGATTTTGGCTTTGCAATTCAAGTTAATTTTCTGGGTTTATTATTCTCTTTACGTAAGTTCATGATTTCTCCATCTACAATTATGAATTGTGTTCTTGCTAATATGAGTAACTAAATCCACAACTAGGGTTGTGGGAACCATGATCGATTAACAAAGTATGAATAGTAAATAAGCAATTCTTGACTAGTATTTTGCATGCATTGATAATTCTTTCGTTTAGAAGTCTTTTTAACGGTGGCCAACGTTAGAACTCGCCTTGTTACTACTTGCCGGACCAAGGAGGTAATTAACAAGAAAAGAATTATCAACATAGATTTAGTGTGATACTATCTAATAGGCTAGTGTCGATTGGTGCGAAGTAATAACTAAGCCAAACATCGATTATGATGTCTAATATGAGGTAAAGGTAAGGGTTAGTAAATTATACACACGTAGCCGGACCAAGGTGCGGGGTGAAATTCTCTAGATGTCGGACCAAGGATTTAGAGATACCTAACTTATCACTTTGAATGTAATATACTAGAAAAGGATTGCTGTTACTAGGATTACTGCGTTATGAGATTATGGGGAACACGTATACCCTAGTTATTTCTCTTATCTTGATAACAACCAATGTTGAGTTTAATTATTGATTACTTGCTAAGTTTTTACTATTTGTTTCACACAAGCACAATCCCCCATTTTATTACCTGTTTCTGGAAATAATTTGACTAATTGAATATAATTGTTGGTTAAAAGTAAAGTCTAAACCATTTTCCTCGTGGGATCGATCTCAACCTACAAGTTGGGTTCTCTACTTGATAACGATCGCTTATGCTTCTGAAAGGAAGTGTAATTTGAGCGTATCACCATTTATGGCCACAAGTCGAGCTCTAGTTGATGTTGAGAGCGAAGAGCTGAAATTCAGGCTCAACAATGATAAGGTAAAGTTTAACATATGTAGGTCTATGAAGCAACCACAAGACATGAATGTGGTGTCTGCGATAGAGATCTTTGATGAAGGGGAATCGAGAGCTGCTATTGAGGAGAGGTTTGTTGTTGAAACAATAGTGGTCGTGCTAATGAATTTTGAAGAAGACTTTCGGAATGACTATGTGGAGACTGTGAATGCTCTGTAGGGCATGTGATCACATTTTTATGCTCGTGAAGAAATTAGACCTGGATCTGAAAAACAGGCCAAATCCGCCAGCAAAGCCATCCATTGAAGAGCTGCCGGTACTTGAACTGAAATAGCTACCTAGTCATCTAAGGTATGTTTTTTTGGGTGCTAATAATACTTTGCCAGTCATTTTGGATGAAGATCTGAATGATGAACAGGTGCAAGCGGTAATCAAAGTGTTGATGATGTACAAAAGGGCGATTGGTTAGACCATTGCTGACATCATTGGTATACCTTCGGGTATCTGTACTCATAAAATTCAACTCGAGGAGGACTGTAGCCCGATCATAGAGCATCAAAGGAGGTTAAATCCACCAATGCAAGAGGTGGTCAAAAAGGAGATCATAAAGTGGTTGGATGCAGGGGTAGTTTACCCCATTTCTGACAGTGATTGGGTTAGTCCAGTACAGTGTGTGGCCAAGAAGGGTGGTATGACAGTGGTAGCCAATGCAAAGAATGAGTTGATTCCACAAAGACAAGTCACAGGTTGGTGAGTTTGCATGGATTACAGGAAGCTGAACAAGTGAACCTTGATGGACCACTTTCCAATGTTGTTCATGGATCAGATCCTTGAAAGTTGGTTGGCAAAGGGTGGTACTATTTCTTAGATGATTACTCTAGGTACAACCAGATATCAATTACACCGGAAGATCAGGAAAAGACTACTTTTACATGTCCTTATGGTACTTTTCCTTACAAATGCATGCCATTTAGATTATGTAATGCACCAGTAACTTTCCAGAGGTATATGAAGTCTATCTTTTCAGACATGGTGGAGTACACTTTGGAAGTGTTCATGGATGATTTTTCTGTGCTAGGTGACATATTTGATGATTGTTTGTTGAATCTTATATGGGCACTACAACGATGCGATGAGGAAAATTTGGTGCTTAACTAGGAGAAATGTCATTTAATGGTCCAGGAAGGCTAATTCCTAGGCCATAAGGTGTCGCAGAAGGGACTGGAGGTAGACAAAGTGAAGATTGAGGTATTTGAAAAGTTGCCTACGCTTATTTTTGTGGAAGGTATTCGAAGCTTTTTAGGTCATGCATGATTTTACATGCGATTCATCAAGGATTTCTCGAAAATTGCACATCTCTTGTGCAACGTTTTGGAGAAAGAGGTGAAATTTGCCTTTAATAATGCATGGCTAAAGGCATTTGAGTGCCTGAAAGAGAAGCTGGTCTCTGCCCCAGTGCTTATTGGTCTGGAGTGGTCTGAACCATTTGAGGTAATGTGTGATGCAAGTGGTCCTACCTTGGGAGTTGTGTTGGGACAAAAGCGCAACAAGATCTTCCACCCGATCTACTATGCTAGAAAATCACTAAACGGAGCACAACGCAACTATACTGCCACTGAAAAGGAACTACTGGTTGTGGTATATGCATTTGAGAAGTTCAGGCATATTTGATAGGCACTAGAGTGATAGTTCACACAGATCATGCAATACTACAATATCTCATGGCGAAGAAAGATGCAAAGCCGAGATTGATAAGATGGGCGTTGATGCTTCAAGAATTTGACTTCGAAGTCAAAGATAGAATGAGTAATGAAAATCAGGTTGTTGATCACCTGTCTAGAATGGAGGCAGAAAAGAAGGAGGAACTTGATTTAGACATAAATGAATCATTCCCAGATGAGCAGGTATTAGCCGGCACTCTTGATCTCATTCCTTGGTTTACTGACTTTTCTAACTTTCTTGTCAGCGATATGATGCCCGAAGGGCTAACATTCCAGCAAAGGAAGAAATTCCTACATTATGTGGGAATGTATTTTTGGGATGAACCATATATGTACAGGGTGTGTGGTGATAACATCATCAGGCGATGTATCCCTGAGGCTGAGATGTTGCATATCTTAGAAGTAAGTCACTCCTCTCCAGTAGGTGGTCATCATGGAAGTGCCCGGACAGCCCACAAGGTACTCTAGAGTGGGTACTACTGGACTACAATCCACCAGGAATCAATTGATCTAGTCAAGGGGTATGATGTCTACCAGAGGCAAGGAGCCATCTCTCGTCAGCACGAATTGCCAACAACACCTATTTTGGAGGTGGAATTGTTTGATGTGTGGGGAGTTGACTTCATGGGACCATTTGTGAGCTCCTCTAGGGAAAAGTACATACTGGTAGTGTCACGCCCCGAGGCTAGCCCCTTGACATAAGCACAAGACCTAGGATCACGAGTGACCCAAAGCTAACCATGAAGTAGGCATATCATAAGCATACTAAAAGATACCTAATTCAAAATATACTATGCAAAAGCTTAAAATAGTGATAACTAGAAGTGGAGGATACCCAAAACTAATTTGAATATATAAATTACTAAGAGTTCAATAGCAACTGAAATATTAAACTCAAATCTAAAGCTGAATCTAATATTATGTTTGAAAATGCCTTTACTGACTAAAGTTGTAGGGACTTGCCCCAGCTAACTCTAGAAACACGTAACCTAAAGAAAAGACTGAATATGAAAACATGTCTATTGTCCCCAAAGTATGAGGACTCACTACTAAAGCTGCTAAACTAGAGATCGGGAACTGATCTATGCATGATCTGGATGTTAAGTACCTTAACCTACATCATGAAAAGATGTAGCGCAAAGTATGAGTCAGTACTTGGAATGTATTGAGCATGTGGGATATAGAATATAACTGAACAAACATATAACTGAGCAAAGTGTAACTGAACAATGATATAACTAAATATGAATGTAAATACTGCAATATGCTGAAAAGCTAAACTGAATGCAATGACCAAGTACTAATCATAAAACTAGCATGCTGAGACTCAATACTGAAGTATAACTGAAAACCTAGTCAAATGCACTAGAGTCTAACTGTGGTAGCTACTATTAACCAACATAAAACCAGCTAAATGTGGAGTACGAGGTATACGCCCCATCGATAGGACCCAATATACCTTGTCAGGGGTATAAAGGCATGACTAGAGTGATCACTAAATTTGATGCCCAATAGAAGAGACTTATAAACCTAAGGGAACACGTAGTTCTGGGACTATGAGGGTACGTTTAACCCTAGTCCCTCTCAGTCTAAGCCTACTCCCAACTGGAATGTGTATAAACAACATATTTAAAATACTGGATAGCTTAATGTTCTAACATGAAAATCTGAGAATGCAACATTTATAACTGACAATGAAACATTTGTAACTGGAGCATGTATATTTGTTTAACTGACCTAGCAAGTGTAATTCATGAACTAAGAGAATCTACAAAACTAGGGTTCTGAATTTCATTTGAAGAACTAAGCAATGATTTCACAAAAAACATGATAATTTGATTAAGACTATTATAACCGCTAATTCAGAACAATTCTACCAGGTTGTAGAAACCCTAGGTGTAACATGATATAGAGAACCAAGAATCTGACAAATTTTTAGGGACCTGGTGGATGTAAGAAACCCACTAGTAAAATCCTACTTACCTAGTGACGAATTTCACAAAGAAATCTTTCAATTTTTGGACTGGAACTGAAGAAAACTTGTTGCGTTCTTGGAGAGGGCTTAGTTGACTGTTTCTCCCTCTTTGCTTTAAGTTTTGATGAATCTTTGGGAATGAATCACTTAGGGTAAGTTCTGATTAAGTTACTAGGCTTAAACTGGCCAAAATTACGTAGTTTAGGGGTTAAATGACGTAGTTTAGATGTCCAACGCATAGGGGACAAAACCAAAATAACCCCAACTTAAAAGCTGACAGGGCCAATGATGGGCCTGACTGACGGACCATGGACTGACCGGCAATTTGTCCTGGCAAGGCGTCGTTCAGTGTGGGTATTGAGGACCACTTTACATGGAGTTAGACCATAGACTATGGTCCTACCTACGGTCTGTAGGTCCGTCTGTGGGTCATGACTTTTCTGGGAATTTTGGGTCGAGTTGGGGTGACCAACCACGGACCCCACCTACGGTTCGTGGTTCACACTACGGTCTGTAGGTGGCACCTGCAACTTCTGAAAAATATGTTGTTTGGTATGTTTCCAGATACGGGGTGTTACATTATCTCCCCCTTAGGCATATTCATTCTCGAATGAAGTCTAAACTAGTTGAATATGGAGGGAAGGAGCTGCAATCCCTACCATTAAGTACTAAAACTGATATCTAACTAATTTGACTTCCAAGAACATGCAAAAACGCTGAAAATGCAAGAACAACTAAAGGAACATGATACTGAGACTGAAGTTACGCAAGAGTAAACTGAGATACATGAGAGGAACTATTACCTGAAGCTGAAATGGAATCGGAAGGGAAGAGATGAGGATACTTGACCTTCATGGCTTCTTCTGCTTCCGAAGTAGCTCCATCGACGGACTGACTCCTCCATAAAACCTTCATTGAAGCAACTTCTTTATTTCTTAACCTACGAACCTGACGGTCAAGAATTTCAACCGGTACATCCTCATAAGTGAGACTACCTTTTACAGTCACACTCTCTAATGGTACTATCGATGCTAGATCAACCACACACTTCTTCAACAAGGAAATGTGAAAGACTGGATGGACCGCTGCTAGTTCTGTTGGCAACTCTAACTCGTAAGCAACATTTCCAACCCTCTTCAGGATTCTGTAAGGACCTACATATCTAGGACTGAGCTTTCCTTTCTTGCTAAATCTCATCACCCCTTTCATAGGTGACACTTTCAAGAAAACCCAATCATTAACCTCAAACTCTAAGTCCATTCTCCTTACATTTGCATAGGACTTTTGATGACTCTGAGTTGTCTTAAGTCTATCTCTGATGAGCTAAACTTTTTCCATAGCTTTATGAAACGAATCTGGCTCAATCAATGGTGCTTCACCTACTTTAAACCAACCAATCAGAGATCTGCATCTACGCCCATATAATGCCTCATAATGGGCCATCATAATACTGGAATGGTAACTATTGTTGTAGGCGAACTATATAAGAGAAAGGTGATCATCCCAACTGCCCTTGAAATCAATCACACAAGCTATCAACATGTCCTCTAAGGTCTGAATGGTACGCTCTGCCTAACCATCCGTTTATGGATGAAATGTTGAGCTGAGGTTTATTTGGATACAAAGACCTTTCTGAAACGACTTCCAGAAATGAGAGGTAAACTAAGGACCTCTATTCGAGATGATAGACAGAGGAACCCCATGCAACCTGAATATCTCATTAATGTAGAGCTTAGCGTAATCCTCCTTTGAATCTGTAGTCTTGACAGCCAAGAAGTGAGCGGACTAAGTAACTCTGTCTACTATCACCCAAATGGAGTCATGTTGTCTGCGAGTACGAGGTAAACCTGTAATGAAGTTCATGTTTATCATTTCCCACTTACATGTAGGAATGTTAATCGCTTGAGTCATACCTCCTAGTTTCTGATGTTCTACCTTAACCTGTTTGCAATTTGGACACTTAGCTACAAAATCTGCTATGCCACTCTTTATGCCATTCCACCAAAAGACTTCTCGTAGGTCATGGTACATCTTAATGGCACCTGGATGAATGGAATATCTGGAGTTATGAGCTTCTGCTAGAATATGCTGCCTCAACTCACTCACACTAGGAACACATAAGCGATCCTGGTAACGAAATAGACCATCTTCCCCTTGGGAGAAAACCTTAACTTTCTGTGTTGAACTACACCTTTCAACTGAAGCAATATAGGATCACTATCTTGGTTTTCCTTAACCTCCACTACCAATGAAGATTCCGATCTATTATGAACTATCACTCCACCCTCTGTCATGTCAGTAAAACTAATTCCTAAGCGAGCAAGCGGTGAACATCTTTTCCTAATTCTTTCCTTTCTTCCTCAACATACGCTACACTACCCATGGATAATTTACTAAGAGCATCAGCTATTACATTGGTCTTACCATGATGGTAAAGCACATTCATATCATACTCCATGAGGAATTCAAGCCATATCATCTAACGAAGATTCAACTCTTTTTGGGTGAACACATACTGAAGGCTCTTATGATCTGTGAACACATCTACGTGAACACCATACAAGTAATGTCTCCAAATATTTCGGGAAAATACTATAAGTGCAAGCTCAAGGTCATGAGTCGAGTAGTTCTTCTCATGGACCTTAAGATCTCTAGAACCATAAGCTACGACATTACCTCGTTGCATCAAAACACAACCTAGGCCGACCCTGGATGAATCACAATAGATTGCATAGCCGTCTGAACCATCTGGTAAATTCAAGACATGATTTCTAATCAACCTAGTCTTCCGTTCTGAGAAACTTTTCTCACACTCATCTGACCACTGAAACTTAACCTTTTTCTAAGTCAACTTAGTCAATGGTGAAGCTATGGATGAAAATCCTTCAACAAATCTCATGTAATAACCAGCCAAACCCAAGAAACTTATGATATCTATTGGAGAGGTGGGTTTGGGCCATCGTTTCACTACCTTTATTTTCTGAGATCTTCGCTAGATACCATATGACCAAGGAAAGCGACTGACTGTAACCAGAATTCACATTTACTGAACTTAGTGAATAATTGGCGATCTTTGAGAATTTGCAGAACAACCCTCAAATAATTCGCATGCTTTTCCTCGTTCTGAGAATAAATGAGGATATCATCAATAAAAATAATAATGACTAAGTCCAAATACCGTTTGAACACCCACCCTATTAATTAAGTCCATGAAAGCTGCAAGAGCATTTGTTAATCCAAAGGACATAACTACAAATTCATAATGACCATACCAAGTCCTGAAAGTTGTCTTCGGAATGTCACTATCTCTGACTCTAAGCCGATGATAACCAGATATGAGGTCTACCTTAGAAAAGCAACTTGCATCCTGAAGTTGGTCAAACAAGTCATCAATCTTGGGAATGGGATACTTATTCTTGATGGTGACTTTGTTCAACTGATGATAGTCAATGAACATTCTGAGAGAACCATCTTTTCTTTCACGAACAATACTGGTGCACCCTATGGGGAAATACTAGGTCTGATGAAGCCCTTATCTAGAAGGTTTTTCAACTACTCCTTCAATTCCTTAAGCTCGGTTGGAGCCATTATGTAAGGAGGAATTGAAATAGGCTAGGTATCTCGAAGGATATTAATTCCAAAGTCAATTTCCCTTGTGGGAGGAAATCCGGGAAGATCTTCTGGAAACACTTTTGGAAACTCATTTACTACAGGGACTGACTCAAGAGTTGAGGTTTCGGAGTTTGAATACTTGACCCGAACAAGATGATAGACATGCCCTTTAGTGATCATCTTTTTGGACTTAAGGTAAGAGATGAATCGACCTATAGGCACTGAGCTACTACCCTTCCATCCTAAGACTGGCTCATTTGGAAATTGAAACCGAACGATCCTAGTTCTACAATCAAATTAACCATAACAGGAATGTTGTCACTCCCGGTACCATCTTCAGTTCGCTTTTATGAAGGTAAACATCATGTTCTGACGAGTGAGACAAAGATGGAGGATCCGACTTCAAGGGAGCGAGTTTTGCGGTGGATTGTAGGGTTGATTGCCTCAAAGGGTGAGAACGCAACATGGGTAGAAAGGTCACAGATGCAGATCACTAAGGCATCGTTGTCACTCCCGGTCAAGGTTTGGTGGGCTGTTGTTCGTGCACAGTTGTGGCCTACAACAAATGATAATACTTTGTCACCGTCCCTCGCATCACTAGTTTCTTGCCTCATGGCTGGTTACCCAGTCAATGTAGGCCATATCATCACCACAGAAATTTGGGACAGAGCACTGAATGAAAGAAACAGGTTATCATTTCCCTATCTGATAGGGAAACTGTGTCTACAAGCCAATATTCCTCCAAATAGGCTAGTAGACAGATAGATTGAGGCACACAGGATCACCGCAACATCTAAAATCAAGGATGTTGCAAATCATCTCTTTGGTGCCAAATCATCATCGGTGGGACCACTAGCACTAGTACCGCACATACTGGTTGAGATACCACGAGTTAAGGACAGTAGTGAGCAGGGTGCAGCTTCGCAACCAGATGTTATTACAGCACCACCACCAGTTGCAGACTCCCAGACTATAGGTACCTTTGTTACTATACCTACTGTGAGCTTTGAGAGATTGGCTGCAGATCAGCGGCAGACCAAGGCCATGGTCGATTAGATTGTACTCAGACTACCTTAGGTAGTACAACAATATGTGTTAGGTGCGGAGAAGCGACTAAAGGATGAGAAGCGGAAGGAGCTTGTAGTTCTAAAAGACAGGATGGATAGTATGGAGGTCCATGTACAAAATCAGTTATAGGTTTGCCAGTTCGGTAAATGCAGTGGAGTTGAAGACACAGTTGGCTGAGATGAAAGCTGTGATTGCTAAACTGGCCGAAAAGCCAGTCACTATGCCTCCTTCAGTTGTACTAGTCCTTAATGAGCTTGTTCAGTGAGCCACCTACTACTCAGGTACTTGATGACTTCTGGGGAGAACTGTCCAAAGACAAATCCATCAAGAGGAAACAAAAAGTTGGGGAATCTGATGAGGAGCAGCCGACTAACCTCTCCAAAGAGGAAAGGAAGCAGCACAAGAAAGCCCGAAAAGAGTCCCGGAAACTAGCCAGGGAAGCAGAAGCACTTGCCCAGTAGAGGCAAGATGTAGGATTAGATCGCACTTCTAGTAACGTGGTACCTGCCCCGATCAGTGATAGTCAGCCTGACCCAGTGTAGGTTTCTGAAAGTGCACCCATTGAAAGGGTACGGACACTACTCCGACTACCGATGCCTAGTGCGCCGTAGGTATGACCCCTCTCACTGCCATGTATTGTTTTTCTTTATTTAATTTTAGGGAAATGTACTTTTATTTGGGGGAGGGGATGGGGAGCAACCTGCCATCGAATTGATAGAATGTATGAAGGTTGGCTCTGTTTTGTGTCTGATAAATTGTGAAATGTTGGTGTTTTTGTGTTTTTATGAAATTGTGAAATTTTTCTGTGTTGAGCTATGCAGTAACTAAGTTTTAAGCCATTTTGTTCTGTTTGAAATGATAACATGTATGGCCTTAATCTAAAATTTGACTGTCAGTCTCCTTTTATGGCAGCTTAGATACTCACGTGTTGAACATTGCTAGGTTGGAACATAAGTTGGTTAACTAAGAAACTGAAAAATGTAGACATGTGTCATGTGCGTGTGAGGTTTTCATGAAGTCTATCATTAGGTACAAAAGCTAGAACTTGCCCATGTAGTCTTGCGAAAATCTGAAAATAATTGGATAGGAGATGATCATTAGGCCCTTTTTTCGAAGCCCACTCAAAACCAAAAATAAGTTACCAAATTAAAGCATGACCCTTGAACCCCTTTTGAGCCTTGCAAGTAATTTTATTCTTACCCATTGATATCATATCCTTTGGTCTCCAAAGATACGATGCCACAACTCAGGACAAAAGCCTAAGTTGACGATGATCACACCCCAAGTAGAAAGAAAAAAAGTATTAAAAGAAAGTTCACTCAGTCAGTGCTAAAAGCACAAAATTAGAAGAGTAAATTGATCAATAATAATGTGCATGTTCAAAGAATCTGGTAGTATATAACAAAAAGGAAAATAAAAAAAAGAAATATAGAGTGGCTGTTGGGTTGTACTAAAATAAAAGAAGATGGAATCGAGCGGATAAAGTTGTGTGCTAATTAAACTTTGGAGAACCAAGGTAAAATAGTCACTCATAAAACCATATATTCCATTCCCTAGCCCGAGCATATGTTACAAGCCTATAAAGTCCTTCAGTGATCCTATTCCAGTTGTTTGAAAGATAGAGTGGAGAAAACAAGGGCAAGCCTATGGTCTTTTGTTCTTAGTGTTAAAAGTTCTTTGTGAGTGTAAGAATCGTATTTAGTCCCACTTATCATGTGCGGGGGACTTCTTTTATGTGACGATACTATGTCAACATTTTATAGTTAAATTGTGTTGGTTGATAGTACACAGGCATAAGCATGGTTGATTGTGAGTAATGGGAAGTCATAAATTGATCATTGTATCTTAAATAGATGGTTTTGGATACAAATTGAGATTGAGATGGCTGCTGCATATTAGTAAAATGTTTTTTAGTTGTTTGAGTGTCATGTGTAAGTTGTTTATCATCACTTGAGGACAAGTAATGGTTCTAAGTTGAGGGTGTTGCTGTGTCGTGAAATGTTGGCACATTTGATGCTCAAAACTAAGGATTAATGCTAGAAATCAGGTGCATTTATGTGGATATGATGTGTTTGGTAATGCTTGAACAGGTAAAACACTTGGACGCGGATGATAGAAAGAAAGAAGAAAAAATAGTTCTGATAAAGCCACCACGGAGCCCTAGATGGGCAGTGGTCGTAATGACGAGCCATCTGGAGGCTCGTGGGGTTGAAAAAATGTAAACAGGATGAGAGGAATGTGGTAAACTTTGTCAAGTAAAGACCATGGAAGCTCTAATGGATCGTGAAGCCATTGACGGACTGTGATGTTGATCGTGATGGAATTCCAATGTGCAGGTCTTGAGAAGTTAAATTGTAGAAGTGCTAAGTAAGGACCATGGAGGCCCAGATGGGTCGTGGTCCTCTTGACGAGTTGTAATGATGCTCGTGGAGATAAACCAGTGGGAAGACCTCGAGGAGTTGCAATATGGTTTGGCCAAGTAAAGACCATGGACACTAGATGGACCGTGGTTATCATGACGGTACGTAATGCAGCCCGTGGTGTATTTCTAGTTAACATGCATTGGAGAACTGTGTTTTGAGAATTCTAATTAAGGACCACGGAGGGCTTCACGGTCCGTGAAGCCCTTGACGAGTCATCTTACTGTTCGTGAAAAGTTACGACAATTCAGTATTACTTCGAGTAGGAAACTTTTTAGATGGACTATTTGAATTAATTAGGTTAAATTTTTATTTTCATCTCATCATATCTTGAATGAGCGATTCCTCACTAAATATTCTCTACTTTGCTTTTTATCGTTTGACGATTGAATCGAGATTGGAAGTTTGATTTGGTTCTTGAGTATCTAATGTTCTTTGAATTTGCAAATCTTCGTAAGTGATTCTTCTTAATGTATCTATTACGTATATTTTCTTATTTAATTGCAAGCATGAGTGGCTAAACACCACAGCAAGGGTTGTGGAACTATGACTGAAATCTAAGTGTAAATTCATAAAACGAGTAGAATGTGATTTATATTTGCAGAGCATAACTTATCTTTCGCTATTCATTCGTTCTAATGAGTGCACGCCTTATGTAACACCTCTAAAATCAGACTTAGACTTTGCAACAAAAATCAGTAAAAAAATGGTAAACCACGGCAAGGTTCACGGATCGTGAAAGGAACCACGGTGCATTGATCTGCCCGTAGGTTCACACCCACCTAGAAGTGGTGGATTACGGAGCCCTTCATGGGTCGTGGAACACCACACGAGCCGTGGGAATGGTCGTAGAATCCAGGAAGAACTCACTAGGATCAGGCATCAGACCACGGAGGCATCCATGGGCCGTGGTCTTGATGACGGGCCGTAAGAGGGTCTGTGAACCTGATCCACCCGACCTCAGCCCAAGTGAAGAAACACGGTGGTGTTCAGGGTCCGTGGTCCTTCACACAGACTGTGGTAGGGCTTGTGGTTGGCCCTTCCCAGAACCAATAGCTACTGACCATCAGACCACGACCCACTCGACGGACCGTAGTCCTAGTGACAGTATGTCGTTGCATTCATCATTCGGCTCCGTGAGATTTTAAGTAAGGTCATTTTGGTCTTTTTTCCCTATGCGTTAGACACCTAAACCACATCATTTAAACCCTAAACTACGTAGTTTTGGTCAGTTTAAGCCTAGTAACTTAGTCAGATCTTTCCTTAATTGATCATTCTCCAAAATCAATCAAACTTAGAGCAAAAGAGGAGAAAAGAGGCGACCGAAACCCTTCCAAGAACGCAGCAAGTTTTCTTCAGTTCCAACCCCAAAATTGAAAGATTTCTCCGTGAAATTCGTCATCGGGTATGTGGGATTTCACTAGTGGGTTCCTTTCATCCACTAGGTCCCTACAGTTCAGTCAGATTCTTGATTCCCTTTATTTTGTTTAGACCTAGGGTTTCTAGAACTTTAGATAATTGTTGCGATTTAGATGTTATAGTGTTCTTAATCAGATTATCATGTTTTAGTAACATTGTTGCTTAGTTCCTTGCATCAAACTCAGAACCCTAGTTGTGTAGATTTATTTAGTTCATGAATTACGCTAGCTAGGTCAGATAAACAAATATACATGCCTCAAATTTTGAATATTTCATTATCAGTACTTAAATGTCGCATCCTCAGTTAGCATGTCAGAATAATGAGTTATCCAATATATTTCAGTTATGTTGTATTGTACACATTTCTAGTGGGAGTAGGCTTTAACACCAAGTTGGACTAAGGTTCAGTGTACCCGTATAGTCCCAGAACTATGTGCCCCCGTAGGAGTATAAGTCCCCTCTGTTGGGCATCAAATTTAGTGATCATGCCAGTCATGCATTTATACCCCTGGCAAGGTATATTGGGTCCTCTCGATGGGGCATATACATCGGACTCCACGTTTTGTTCACATGGTTTTATGTTGGTTAATAATAACTCCCACAGTCAAACTTCAGTGCATTTGACCAGGTTTTCAGTTATACCTCAACATTAAGTCTCAGTATGTCATGTACAGGATTAGTACTTGGTCATTGCATTTAGCTCAATTTTCAGTATATTTCACCATTTGCATTCAATTAAGCTTTTCAATTATCTTTTCAGTATCACAGTATTGCTCACTTATGCTTTGTTCAGCTTTCATATGTTTGTTCAGCTTAGTATATATATCCTGCATGCTCAGTACATTCAAAGTATTGACGCATGCTCTGCTCTGATCTACATCATTTCATGATGTAGGTTCAGGTCTTCAGCATCTAGATCACACGTAGATCAGTTCCCGGTCTGCATTTCAGCAGCTTCAGTGGTGAGTCCTCATACTTTGAGGACAATAGACATGCTTTCATTTCAGTCTTTAAATTTTAGTTTCAGTATTGTTAGAGTTATCTAGGGGGCATGTCCCAGCAACTCAATTAGGTTAGATGCTTTTCAGACATAGTATTAGATTCAGATTTAGATTTGAGTTTGATCTTTCATTTGTTATTAAACTCTCAGTACATTTTCATATATTCAAACTAGTTGGGTATTCCCCACTTTCAGTTATCACTATTTTAGCTTCCACATAGTATCTCTATATTCATATTATTTTAGAATTCTTATTATATGCTTGCTTCAGGGTGATCTTGGGGTCACTCGTGATCCTAGGTCCCTTTTTTATGTCAAGGGGGTAATCTCGGGGTGTGACACGTTAGAACCAGTATCTATCAATTGTTTGAGAGAAAATTGACAGTTGGGAAAAAGTCGAGTTAATCTGATAAAATGGAGTAAAAGTTCGAGTTCTAGAGAATAGAACTTTAACGTCATAATATGCGAGGGTAAAATATGTTAACACTCTAGGATTGAGAAGATTTGAGTGGAAGTTATCCAACTAGACTAAGAAGAGGTAGATACATTTAACTCGCCTGTAATTTATAAAGAATAAATTACCTGAAGCTCATTCATGAACCAACACTAGATTGTAATGTCATGGGAAACACAACCTTGGTTTCATTCACTTATCAATACAACATTAAAATCAAGACTATGTTAATTGTTAATCTGGATATTTTAACAACATTGGTTACCTGAACCTTTCAACTAAACCCATTTTACATTTCGAAATTACTTTCTCTAGGAAATAATAACAACATTTGGATAAACATGACAGTGAAACTATTTCATTAAAGAAATTCTCTATGGGATCGAGCTCAGCTCACATTGAGTTCTATAAATTGAATTCGACTGTTTATACTTCTTAATTGAACTGTAAGTTTGGACCTATCAAAAGGAAACATGATATGCATGATAATGCTAAAACATGGAAAAACCCTTTAAAGAACAATCATAAATCATAAACATGGTCAAAGCTTGTTAAATGATTGAAAGTTTCATAAAACCATTGAGAACAACTTAGTTCATTTTGTGGAATATTACTATTAACCGACACAGACCACGTGAGTTATAACATGGAATATGGTGTCTTGCTCCCACACCAAAAATAGATGTCCTTATTTGCCAAGGCAAGGATCTTAAGCTTCTATATTATGTGGATCCACTAGCTATGTCACTTAAATAGTCATAGACATAAATATATCATCATACATGGAAAAGCATAATTAAGTTACTAATCCAAGCTTAAAACATCATAGAGTAGCTTCTTAGAACATGATGAGAAATCTTTCACTAATCATGATTTCTTAATGTGAGAAAGTCTTTCACAATTGAGTGATGCTTATCTTAAAAAAACCTAGATCATAAAACATTCATTTTCATAAATCATGCATACTTTCATGAAAACATCATTTATATATTCATAGCTTCTTCATAAATTCATGTCTTTATGAATTTAAAGTCAAATCATGAACCAGTGGCAAAGCCAGAAATTTTTTTATGGGTGCTCAAGAATAATGGTGTGTGGTTGTCAACATAAAATAAAAAATATTGTGCTATATGGCGTTCGAACCTGAAACTCTTTCATTCAAATGGACACCCATTACTACTGCGCCAAAGGTATAACTTTTGTCAAGAGTATCAAACATTAAATATATATCTTTTAAATGTAGAATTTGACATATATATACAATGGAATTTTCTGACAAAGGGTCCTGGGGTGGCTATAGCTACGCCGTCATGAACAATGTATGGGTTCATATAAAATCAATTGGAAAGCATGTAATTGAGTCGAAACAATCATATAAGATCAAATTCAAACAATTGAATCAGTATAATTAGAGCCCATGAGGAATTGACTGAAAACCTAATTAGTATACGGTGAAACTGAACTTGGAGGATTAGGAAATTTTTGGGGATCAATGGGTGAATGGAACCCATTGATGAAACCCTACATACCTTGATGATCAAAGCCCAAAAGCAATGAAGAAATAGGTGAGTTGAAGCTTGAAGCTCTAGTCTTATTCTTGGACTTCAAAGAGAATTGGGGAAGATGAATGTTGATGGAATTTGGGGATTTGAGTGAATGAGAGAGTTGGGGTAATTGTAGGGGTAAAAGAGTCAAAATGACATAGTATAGGTAATAAATGCATAGGAAAAGACCCAAATACCCTTAAATACCGGACAACCCTATGGTTTGGACCTACGGCCCGTACTTGTCAATCATAGAACCAACTTTAGTAACTCAAATTCACCTTACTTCCAACGAAATCAATCGACGAGTCGTCGACTTTCCTACAGCCCATAGACCCTATCCATAGGCCCCAACTTTTAGTTCAAAATTTCATCAAGTCTAGAACCTTTATACGGAACTCATCTAGGACACGTCAAACTATCTACGAGTCATCTTGTCAATTCGTAGGTCAAACTTGAGAAAATTAAAATTCCCAAAACTCATCTCCAACTCTACGACTCCCTCTCTACGACCCGTAGAATTTCCTATGATCCATAGAAAGGACTTGTAGAACCTGTCTCCATGCTAAAAAAATTAGAATTTTCCTTTCACTCGTAGAACCTGTCTCGATGCTAAAAAAATTAGAATTTTCCTTTCCTTTTGAGTTTTCAATTTCTGAGGTGTTACAATATCTCCTCTCCCCACCCCCCACCCACCTTGTGAACATTCGGCCTCGAATGGGACTCAGGCTAGCATGAATAGAGTAGAAGAGAAACTAACAACCCAACATGAATGCAAATCTCATTAAAATATATATAAACATGGGGAATCGCTCCAAAGTTTTATTTCATGAATATGCATGTATATGAAAACATGAGAATGACTAAAACATATGAATCTGACAGAATGACCCATGAGGAACCAATACCTAAAGCTAAAATAGGAGCGGATGAAAAGAGATAAGGATATCGGGACATCATATCAGCTTTGGCCTCCCAAATAGCACCCTCAACTAATTGATTCCTCCAAATAACTTTCATGGAAGGAACTTGTAACACCTCGAATTTGAGAAAAATAAGAAGGGGGTCGAACGGGCAAGTCAAGAACCCTAATGTGGACCATGGACCCTTCAAGGAGCCCAAGATAGGTCGTGTAGGCAACCACGCTCTGGTAAAAGGCTCGTGAACATTTTCCAAAACCTACCCCAGGCAGGGGTACCTTTGACGATGCCCCAGACGGCCCGTGGTGACTTGGACGGCGCATCTAGTAGGTCGTACAAGTCACCCAATCAAGAGGGTTTCACCCCAAGTTTCTTTAAAGGACCACGGATGCCTAGACGGTCCATGACGCTTCACACGGACCATGAGGTAGACTTATCAGACTTAGAGTCTAGGGTCAACTTCAAACAATCATATCCTTCATCACGAAATGAATTAGGTAGCCCATGACCTATCAAATTAAAGATCTTTGAGTCCTCTTTCCAACGTCACCAATTTTGCCTAATTCCAAGTCAAGAGTAAAGAAGTTATGCCCGTATTAGTGAAGCTTTATCGGGCAGGTCGTGGTGATCTAGAAAGCCCGTGAAGTCCCTCATGAGAGGCACCTCGGAACTTTTAAGGCAGGGTCCTTTCAGTCTTTTCTCAATTGTTTTAACTCAATAATGTGTCATTTTACCTTCTACCCTAGGCCATATATAATATTTTTACCCCCAAAATCACCCAATTCAATTCACTCTCTTAAATTTCCAAAAGTTGAACAAGTTCATCCTCTCAATTATTTCTCTCTCTAAGGAAGAAGAAGTCTAGGATTTCAAGATCAAGTCTCCAATTCACCATTGCTTGAGGGCTTTGAACTCCAAGGTATGATAGAATTCACCTATAGACTTCTTTCCTCCATAGAATTTTCCAATATTGTAAAGTTGGATTCCCTAATCAAGTCAAGGTTTTATTCAATTTTTGTGGGTTCCTTTCTATGTTGATCCAATTGATTGTTTTATCTCTTCTTACGCATGAATTGAAGTAATTACATATTTTTAAGTTGAATTCTCGTGAACCCATGCATGATCCATGATTTTGATTATGAACCATGAAACATGAATTTATGAAGATATGCATGCCTTTTCTTTATGAAATTGATGTAAATGAATTTGAGTATGCTTTGACTTTGAAAACATGATGAAGCGTATGAATTGTTGAAAATTGCATGTTTTATGAAAGCTTAATGCTTATGAATCAAGTAAGCTTATAGATGAAGATATATATATGTTCTATGAAGCTTGGCCACATGACGTAAATGATATCTAGATTTACCATCAATGTTTTTTGAGCTATTTTTCTAAATTAGGTCTTGATTAGTATGGTATCCGGATATTCCATAAATTATCATAGATAACACTTTCAAAACTATTTTTATTAGTAGTAGGGCATTTATAGCATGGAGTGAATGACTATAAGAATTAGAAGCTATTATGAAAAGATCATGGACAGTGAAATGTTTTCTCACGCATGGTCTAAGGAGCTATTATAATGACTCTAGCTTATATATGCTACTTGATGTGCCCTTACATGGATGATAAGACAAGCGACAATTACCCTTGTCCCATAATGATAAGTCAAGTTAAGATTAATAACTATTCCATATGATTTATGCTTAGCACCAAGTGGACAAGTGGCGACTGCCCATTTTCCATAACTATTTACCACTATAAGATGATTATCCTAGATAGATAATGATGGTTTTAGATAGACATTAGATAGTGGATCCGCGTAAGCTAGAAGTTTATGGTCCTTACCTTGGCAAGTAGGACACTTTTTTTCGGTGTGGGAGGAGTACATTGGGTTACATGTTATAGCTCACATTGTCTATGTCGGTTAGTTGCTACTTCCCACAATAATGAACTAAGGTTACTTCAAGAAGTATCATACATGTGTTAGAAAGATGATTTTTACTCGCATTGACTGTGATCACGATTTATGTTTTCTAACCTCTTATCTTATGTTTTAACTTGGTCTTTGTACTTCATGTAAACTCCTTTTAACATGATTTCATAACTTTTATTCATTGCTATCATACTTGGTACATTCTTTGTACTAACGCATATTCTTGCCTACATTGTTTCCCAAATGTAGGGTCCGATGTTCCGATTTCACATCCTTGTGGCTACTGATCACTTTAGTAGTTGTCGAGAAGTGGTGAGTCCTCATGTTCCGAGGACTGTACCTTTTATTGTTTATTGTCTTTACTTTCCCATATTGTATATGATGTATCGGTTACGTCCTAATCACTCTTGATGTAATAGATGGCTTTGAGACTATGTTAGACTTCTGTTTCATTTTTGTCAAACTCTTTATGATATAAAACTATCTTTTGAACTCTTTCTATTCTATTAACTTGTATGATGTATTTTAAGTGGCTTGGGCCTCTCGGGATTTTATACACCATGTCACATCTAGGGTCTACTTTGGGTCGTGACAAACTAGGTATCAAAACATAAGGTTTAGAAAGGTCCTAGAATATTTCATAAGCCACGTCGAGTAGATTCTTGTTCATGAGTGTAAACCACGCCACATTTATGAATAAGAGGCTATAAGATGTTTAGAAAATTCGATTTTTTTCATTATTCTAAAGTTGTGCGATTGGCTGTAACTCTATATGTCTCTCTCCTAATCCTTATCCTACGATTTATATGCCTCCACGAAGGAATACCGTGAGAAGGAATATTTGTGAAAATGTGAGACAAGAGGTTCCCCAAGTTTTGGTCGACCCTTTGGCCGAGCAAGTGACTAATGATGAGTATCAAGCGGCATTTCATGCATTGTTCCAAGCTATGACGGCTCAAGCAAATAGAGAGGTTGTGGATCTTGTGAACCCAAGGGTGGGTACGGTGACAACTAGAGTGAGGGACTTTACTTCGATGAATCCTTCAGAATTTCATGGGTCTAAGGTCGAGGAAGATCCTCAAGAGATCATTGATGGGGTGTATAAGGTGTTGATGATCATAGGAGTGATGCCGGTGGAAAAGGCGGAATCAGCCACTTATCATCCTAAGGGTGTTTCTCAAATGTGGTTCAACCAATGGAAGGAAGAGAGGGTGGTAGATGAGGGTCCTCTTGGTTTAGAGAAATTTAAGGTTGTTTTTCTTGATATGTTCTTTCTCCTTGAGATGAGGGAGGCAGATGTACTTGAGTTCATTAACCTTCGTCAAGGGAATATAAGTGTGAAGGAGTATGCTTTGAAATTATGCAATTGTCTAAATATGCTCCAACTATAGTTGCCGATCCAAGCACAAGGATGAGTAAATTTGTGTCGGGTGCTTCCGAATTAATTAGTGGCCAAAGAATGCCTAACCGTCATGATTATTAAGGAGAATGATGTCTCCCATTTTATGGTTCATGCACAACAAAAAGAAGAGGAAAAAACTAGGGATTCAAAGAGGGCAAGAAAGGATAATGGTGATTTCTCACATTCAAGATCCGATAGAGGTAATGGTTCTAGTGAGAAAATGGTGCCCAAGTGTTGGGAGTGTGGAAAAAGACATAGCGGTAAGTGTCTACCTGATTTAAATGCATGCTTTGGGTGTGGAGAGAGTGGTCAGAAGATGAGAGATTGACCATTCCTTACTACTAAGGAAAGAGATGGTAGGCGAGTTCAAGCTAGTGGTTCTAGTTTGGGTACTGGTAGACAAAATAGGTTTTATGCACTACGAACTCGACAAGATCATGAGGGTTCCCCGGATGCGATAATTGATAAGTTATGGTGTTTTAGCTTATTGTTATGCATTGTTTCATGTCGGGTGTTTCGTTGGCTATGGTAAGAACCCATGTATGGTTATTGTGTTTGAAGTTGGCCTTGAAATACTTGGGGAAACTTCTTAAGTTTTACTTGTATCAATGGTTCCGTGGTTGTTAAGATTATGGTGTTATGCCTAGATTGAGGGAGATTGATTTGAAAAGAATAGAGAGGTTTGCTCTCAAATGAGAGATAGTGTGCTTCACAGTTGGTGTGTGAGTAGAGCTATGTTGATTTTGGAAAAGTTCCTTTCTATGGCTTGGTATGTGAAAGGCCATAGGCGACGTGATGTCTTAGTATCCCTATATTTTTCCTTCTATCTTCGGGTCTAGCTTGAGGCATTAGCCCCTCATGGTTCACTCTTTAGCATTCTTGTGTTTTAGTCATTCCCATGTTTCCTCATGCATACATGCTCACGAAAACATTGATTTGTTTGAAGATATGATTTAGCTTGATTGATTGCTTCATAATTATATGCATTTGAGTATGAGATGCATATAGATCTTGTGAAATGATGTTTTGAACATGTTTTAGCTTGGAGTCAAGGTTCCTCCTTGGTTGTGTTCATTTTGATGAAGTTGCATTAATGTTGGGTTGTTAATTTCTCTCCTACTCTTTTTGTGCTAGTTTGAGTTCCATTCGAGGATGAATATTCCCAAGGGGGAGATATTATAACACCTCGGATTTGAGAAAAGCTAGAAAAGGGTCAAACGGGTAAGTCATGAACCCAAAAGTGGACCATGGACCCTTCACGGAGCCCTAGATGGGCCATGTAGGGAACCATGGTCCACTAAAGGGATCGAGAACATTTCCAAGAACCTGCCCTAGGCAGGGGTCGCCTAGATGGTACCCTAGACGGCCCGTGGTGAATTGGACGGCCTAACTAGTAGGTCGCACAAGTCACCCACTCAGGATTCACCCCAAGTCACTGTTAAGGACCATATATGCCTAGACGGTTCATGAAGCTTCACACGGACCGTAAATTCGTCCGTGAAGGAGACTTATTAGACTTAGAGTCTAGGGTCAACTTCAAACAATCATATCCTTCAGCACGAAATGAATTAGGTAGCCCATGACCTACCAATATAAAGATCTTTGAGTCCTCTTTCCAACGCAACAACGTTTGCCTAATTCCGAGCCCGGAGTAAAATGTTATGCTCATATTAGTGAAGTTCTATCGGGCAGGGTATCTGCACGACCTACCAGATGGGTCGTGGTGATCTAGACGGCCCGTGAAGTCCCTCGTGAAAGGCACTTTGGTAGTTTTAAGTCAGTGTCATTTTAGTTTTTTCACAAATGTTGTAACTTAATACTGTATCGTTTTACCTTCTACCCTAGGCCCTATGTAATTTTACCCCAATATCACCCAATTCAATTCACTCTCTTAAATTCCCAAAAGTTAACCAAGTCCATTCTCTCAAATATTTCTCTCTCTAACTAAGTAGAAGAAGTTTAGGGTTTCAAGATCAAGTCTCAAATTCGCCATTGCTTGAGGGCTTTGAACTCCAAGGTATGATAGTATTCACCTATGGAGCTCTTTCCTCCATAGGGTTCCTAAATTCTCCAATTCTGTAAAGCTAGATTCCCCAATCAAGTTAAGGTTTTATTCAATTGACATGGGTTCCTTTCAAAGTTGATCCAATTGATTGTTTTATGTCTTCTTATGCATGAATTGAAGTAATTACATGTTTTTAAGTTGAATTCCCATTAACCCATGCATGATCCATGATTTTGATTATGAAGCATGAAACATGAATTTATGAAGATATGCCATGCCTTTTCTTTATGAAATTGATGTAAATGAATTTGAGGATGCTTTGACTTTGAAAACATGATGAAGCTTATGAATTATTGAAAAATGCATGTTTTATGAAAGTAATTCTTATGACTCAAGTAAGCTTATAGATGAAGGTATCTATATGTTCTATGAAGCTTTTCCACATGATATAAATGACATCTAGATTTACGCTCAATGATTTTTGAGCTATTTTCCTAAATTAGGTCTTGATTAATATAGTATCTGAATATGTCATCAATGATCATAGATCACGCTTTCAAAACTACTTTCATTAGTAGTAGGGCATTTCTAGAATCAAGTAAATGATTATGGGCCTCGAAAGCTATTATGAAAAGATCATGAATCGTGAAAGGTTTTCTCATGCATAGTCTAAGGAGCTATTCTAATGACTCTAGCTTGGATTGGCTACTTGATGTGCCCTTCCATGACTGATAAGACATGCGGCGATTACCCTTGTCCCATAATGATAAGTCAAGTTAAGATTACTAACTATTTTGTGGGATTTATGTTTAGCACCGAGTGGACAAGTGGCGACTACCCATGTCCCATAACTATGTGCCACCATAGGATGATTGTCTTAAATAGACGATGATGGTCTTAGATAAACATTAGCTTGTGGATCCACGTGAGTTAGAATTTCATGGTCCTTACCTTGTCAAGTATGACACTCTATTTTCGATGTGGGAGGAATACACTGGATTCCATGTTATAGCTCACATGGTCTATGTCGGTTAATGGCAACTTCCTATAATAATGAACTAAGGTTACTTCAAGAAGTATTTCACATGTGTTATAAAGATGATTTTTACTTGCATTTACCATGATCATGATTTATGTTTTCTAACCTCTTATCTTATATTTTAACTTGGTCTTTGCATGTCATGAAAACACCTTTTAGCATGATTTCATAAATTTTATGCATTACTATCATACTTGGTACACTCTTTACTAACGCATACTCTTGCCTACATTGTTTTCCAAACGTAGGGTCCGACGTTTCAATTTTGCATCCTCGTGGCTAGTGATCACTTTAGTAGTTGTCGAGAAGTGGTGAGTCCTCATGTTCCAATGACCAAACCTTTTATTTCTTATCGTCTTTACTTTTCCATATTGTATTGTATGTATAGGTTACATCTCAATCACTCCTGCTGTAATAGATGGCTTTGGGACTATGTTAGACTTCCGCTTCGTTTTTGTCAAACTCTTTATGATATAAAAATTGGCTTTTGAACTCTTTCAATTCTATTATCCTCTATACGTATACTAAGTGGCATGTGTAGGGACTCTCAGGGTCTTATACATCATGTCAGTATAGGGTCTACTTTGGGTCGTAACACAGCTTCTTTGTTTCTCACCTTCCAAACTTGCCAAACTAAAATCTTAACCGGAACCTCTTCATAAGAAAAATTTTCTTTTAACTCCTAAACCTTCTAAAGGCACTATGAGCGTCGGATCTCCAACACACTTTTTCAACAAAGAGAAATAGAAAACAGGATGTACCGATGCTAAATCATTAGGCAACTCAAATTCATAAGCAACTTTGATAATATGCCTCAAAATCTTATATGTACCCACGTAATGAGGACCAAGATTCCCTTTCTTTCCAAACCTCATTACACCCTTTATGGGTGAAACTTTCAAATAGACCCAATCATTAACATTGAACTCAGGCTTTCTTATTCTTACATTGGCATAAGACTTTTGTCAATTTTGAGTCGTTTTCAACCTTTCGCGATGTCACGACCCAAGGGTACCCCCTAGCCGTAACATGGCATATAGGACCCCAAAGGGGCACCATGTAAGCCACTTAGCATATCACAATATATGTCAAGAACAATAAAGAGTAAAAACACATTTCATGTCTTAAAATTTTTCATAAAAGCAAAGCGGAAGTCTAGACTCATCTCATAATGCCATCTATTACAATTGAAGTCTCAAATAGGGTCAGAGCCCTTAACAACATAGTTCTCAAATGAAAGTACAATAAAAAGAAACTAGAAAATCATCATCCATCCTCGAACCATGAGGACTCACCAATAAGAAAGGAGAATAGTCAATCCAAGCTTTGACCAAGAAGGATGTCACCTCAAGAATTGGGACCTACACTTATAGAAAAATGTAGATCAAATATGGGTTAGTATAAAAATGCACCAAGTATGATAGTCATGCAATAAATCACTGAAAATATGCTTGAAAGGACATTTTGGTTGAAAACCGTGCATTTTACCAAGTTTGAACTCATCATGCATACATTGGAAATCATAAGTCATAAACCATATTATCATGCATAGATCGTCATATTATAATAGCAACATATCATGAGTACTCTCAAAGTCTACTTGTGCAATGCATGAGTAAGATCCTATACTCCTACCCATACTAAGTAAATCTTCTTGAGTAGATATGGTCTATAAATCATCTTCTTGTCCATATCAACATATTTAGGGAATAAGCCTTAACCGACATAGACCATATGAGCTAACATGGAATCCGGTGTCTACGCCACACCGAAAAGAGGTTTCCTACTTGCCTAAGGTAGAACCATACTCTTAGCTTAGGTGGATCCACTAGCTAAAGACCTATGCGGGCATATAGTTATGGGATAAGGGGATTGCTACTAGAAACCCAACCTCAACTAACGGAAGAGCTTCCATCCCAAGAGATTGCTATTAGGAAAACCCACCTCAACTAAAATAAGAGCTCCCATATCATATCTATATTCACTTGGTGCTAAGCGTTGATTCCCACAATTTACATATTAAGTCTTGACTTGAGTTCATAATCATGCAAGAATACTTTGACAATCTATCCAACATAATCATAATATAGCTCCTAGATTCATTAGGTGAGACAAGTCTTCCAACCTTAGAATCATCATATGTGACAAACCTTTCACATCCTATCATATTCATAGATATATGTGTTCATGAGGATCACAACCCAACACACCAACAACAAGATCATGATCATATTCACTTTACTCTCAAAGTGTTCTTATTGCCTTTACAGTGCCCTCATAATCATGCATATTTCACGTATCTTGCCTTTCAAGGCCACAAGCCATCAACATATCCACAATTACTAAAATAGACATGAATGATAGCATGATTCAAGTAACCCAACTATAATAAGCATAATCTCATATCAATCCTCCTAGAATCAACAAGTCACATCATAAGATACAAATTTGGGAAATTAGGGATTTCATGGGTTCTTAGGGGAATTCATCATAAATCAACAATAAATCATCAATTCAATCATAATCCATCATAAATAAACCATTAAAAACGTTTTTGGAAAGAACCCACAAGATTGAAGTAGAACCCTAACTTTGGGGGAAATCACTAGTTTTGAAATTCAATTTGGAGGGACTCCTTGATAGAAATTATACAAGGATGAAAGACTACCATACCTTAGTAATGATTTTTCAAAGAATTTGAGTGAAATAGCCTTGATTCTTCAAGCCTTAGCTCCACTTTTTACCCTTCTTCTTCCTTGAGTTTTAGAGAGAAATTTTGTGTAGAAGATGAACTTTTTTATTTGATTTGGGTGTTTGTGAAAAATGACTTAGTTTTGGTGATTTTGACTTAAAAACAACTTATATAGTCACCCCAAACTTACCCAAAATGACCTCACTTTAATAGGACTTGAAAAGGAAAAGACCCATTTGACCCTTACTTAAATGAACCTGCCTAGGTACCACGAGAGGCCCAACGAGTCGTGGTCATGACCACAAGCTGTGGTCCCACTCGTGGACTTGAGGCACTGGCTAGACACTTGGTGCCTTAAGCTCACAAGCCCAAGGCATTCTTACGAGGGGATCCACGAGCCGTGGTCAAGACCACTGGTCGTGGTCCTTCTTGTGGACCTTGAGGCAGTGTCTAGGCCACTTGGTTGCCACCTTCACACACCCAACTCTTCTCCACGAGCCTTCCCATGAGTCGCGGTCTTCACCACGAGCCGTGAAGTGGCTCGTGGAGGAGAGCCTATTTTGGGCAGTTTTTGGGAGCTTACTGCCTAGGCTACCACGATCCGTGGTCCCCACCATGAGTCATGGGGGTGGCCGTGGTCACTAGGGTAGTGTCTAGGGGAGAGTGGACTATTTTGGTCCTTTCCCTTGACCCTTGCCCACCTCCTTGACTCTTACCCTCTCGTTAGCCTTAAAATTTCTGGAATGTTACATTATCTCCCCCTCTGGAACATTCGTCCTCGAATGACGATCTAGACACCTTACGGAAGTAAAGACTCAAGACTAACAGCCCATCATGCATGAAACATAAAAATAATGCACAATTCTTATGAGGAAACATCAACTCCTTCTCAAAACATAGTCAATGCAACACAAGGGAATAAGAACTACATCTAACAACCCAATATACATGAAACTCAGTATTTCTCATATTCATAGGAGGAACTACCTTCTCCAACTAAAATAATGCTCAACACAACATCATGGAGCCAATATGCCAATACTCTCAAAAGCATACTTTAGCATGTTCACCAACACATCTCATGAAGTCAAATAGGCAACTCATACTAAATGCACAACAACATGAGGATCATAAATCATGAAAACTCATTTTCTTACTAAACATCAATTTCATCAAGAACATGCATAACATAAGGAAATCATGGAAAAGCTCATATAACACACATGACTTCCAAACCACTAAAACTCAAGAGGAACTAATTACCTCAAGCTTGAATAGGAGTAGAAGGAAAGAGATGATGGTATCGGGAATATCGGCCTCGGCCTCCCAAGTAGCACCCTCAACTGAATGATTTTTCCACAAAACTTTCACGGAAGATACTTCTTTGTTTCTCAATCTCTTGACTTTCCGGTCAAGGATCTCTACTGGGACCTCTTCATAGGAAAGGCTCCCATCAACTCCTAACCCTTCTAAAGGAATAATGGACATCGGGTCCCCAATACACTTTCTAAGCATGGAAACATGAAATACAGGATGAACCGAGGCCAACTCATTTGGCAATTCCAACTCATAGGAAACTTTCCCAATATGCTTCAAAATTTGATATGAGCCCACATACCAGGGACTAAGCTTCCCTTTCTTGCCAAACCTCATCACACCCTTCATGGGTAGGATTTTCAAATAGACCCAATCACCAACTTCAAATTCTAGGTCCATTCTCCTCACATCGGCATAAAACTTTTGCCTACTTTGAGTCGTTCTCAATCTCTCTCTAATAAGTCGAACTTTCTCAATAGCCTCATAAACCAATTCAGGGTCAATGAGAGCAATCTCACCTACTTCAAACCATCCAACCGAAGACCTACATGTCCTACCATACAAGGATTCAAAAAGGGCCATACCGATACTTGAGTGGTGACTATTATTGTAAGCAAACTCTATTAATGGCAAGTGGTCATCCCAATTACCCTTGAAATCTATAACACACATCCTCAACATGTCTTCTAAAGTTTGAATGGTGCATTCCGCTTGACCATCCGTTTGAGAGTGGAAAACAGAGCTAAGCTTCCCCTTAGTACCAAGCCCTTTTTGGAATAACTTCCAAAAGTGAGATGTAAATTGAGTACCCCGATCCGAAATGTTAGATAGAGGAACTCCATGCAACTTCACTATCTCCCTTATATACAACTTGGCATAGTCTTCCACTAAGTGAGATACCTTAACAGGAATAAAGTGGGCTGATTTTGTCATCCTATCTATAATGACCCAAATAGAATCATGTTGCCTTCGAGTACGAGGCAAACCCACAGTAAAATCCATATTCACCTCTTCCCACTTCTAAGTGGGGATTGGTATATCTTGCAAAAAGCCTCTCGGCCTTCGGTGCTCAACCTTAACTTGTTGATAATTAGGACATTTGGCTACAAATTCCACAATATCCTTTTTCATACCATTCCACCAATAGACTTCCCGTAGATCACGGTACATCTTGGTGGCTCTCGGATGAATAGAATATCTAGAACCATGAGCCTCTTCTAGAATTTGCTCTCTTAACCCATCCACATCTGAAACACATAATCGACCTTGGTACTTAAGTACCCCATCTCCCCCTTGGGAGAAAGCCTCAACGAACTTTTTGAGTACTGATTCTTTCAATTCAACTAATATAGGATCAAGGTCTTGTTTAGACTTCACATCCACCACAAAGGATGATTCTGAGCCCTTATGAACCATGACACCACCCTTGGTGGAATCCACTAGTTAAACACCTAGCCGAGCCAAACTATGCACATCGCAAACCAATTCTTTCTTTTCATCCTCTATGTGAGCCACACTACCCATGGACAATCTACTAAGTGCATCCGCTACAACATTAGCTTTGCCAGGGTGGTAAAGGAAACTCATGTCATAATCCTTCAAAAGTTCTAACCACCTTCTTTGTCGGAGATTCAAGTCTTTTTGGCTAAACACATATTGAAGGCTCTTGTGATCGGTGAAAACATCCACATGAACCCCATACAAATAATGTCTCCATATTTTCAAAGCAAACATTACCACCGCTAATTCAAAATCATGGGTCGGATAATTCTTTTCATATCCCTTGAGTTGCTTACCGTTTTGCATGAGGACACATCCCAAACCCACTCTAGAGGTGTCACAATAAACAACAAAACCATTCGTACCCTCCGGTAAGGTCAACACCAGACCGGTAGTAAGTCTATCCTTCAACTCTTGGAAGCTTTTCTCACAAGCCTCCGACCACTCAAACTTAGCTTTCTTTTTAGTCAAAGCCGTCAACGGAGAAGCAATGGAGGAAACACCCTCAACAAACCTCCTATAGTAACAGGCCAAACCCACGAAGCTTCTAATATCGGAAGGAGTTAGAGGTCTAGGCCAACTCTTCACCGCATCCGTCTTCTTAGGATCTACCTCAATACCCTTGCTCGATACAATATGACCAAGGAAGGCTACGGACCTCAACAAAAACTCGCATTACTAAACTTCGCATATAATTGGTGGTCTTTAAGGACTTGCAATAGAATCCTCAAATGGTCCATATGATCACTCTCACTCCTTGAATAGATCAATATATCATTGATAAATACAATCACAAACATATCACGCTAGTGTCTAAACACCCTATTCATTAGATCCATGAATGTCGTCGAACTTTAGTTAAGCCAAATGACATCACAAGGAACTCATAATGAACATACCTAGTTCAGAAAGTCGTCTTGGGTATATCATTTCCTATCACCCTAAGTTAGTGGTAGCCCGAACGAAGGTCAATTTTTAAGAAGTAACTAGCCCCTTGGTGTTGATCAAACAAGTCATTGATTCTCGGAAGGGGATACTCATTCTTAACGGTCACTTTGTTCAATTGGCGATACTTGATGCACATTCTAAGTGACCCATCCTTCTTTCTAAGAAACAACACCGGAGCACCCCATGGAGAGATACTCGGTCTAATAAATCCTTTATCTAGCAAATCCTTCAATTGCTCTTTTAACTCTTTCAACTCAGCCAGAGCCATTCTATAAGGAGGAATGGAGATAGGTTGCGTATCCGGCAAAAGTTCAATGCCAAAATCTATTTGTCGCTCGGGAGAAATGTCGATCAAGTCATCGGGAAAGACTTTCAGAAATTCATTCACCACCGGGACCGACTCTAGAGAAGGGGATAGACTCATTTGGAAATTGAAATATAACCACCCAAGTCCTACAATCTATAGAGGCATAGCATGCATGAAACCAATCCATACCCAAAATCACATCAAAATATAGCTTGTCTAACTCTACCAAATCCACCAAGGTAACTTTGTGAGACAAGGTAATAGGACAACTTCTATAGACTCTTTTTACCACTACCGAGTCACCAACCAGGGTAGATACCAAAAATGGTTCTACTAACACTTCGGGGAGTATTTCAAACTTTATAGCCACAAGAGGTGTAACAAAGGACAAAGTGGCGTCGGGGTCTAACAAATCATAAACATCAATAAAAAAGACTTGCAACATACTAGTCACCACATCAGGAGAGCTCTCTTGGTCACCTCGGGATTGGAGAACATAAAAGTGGTTTTGCTTTTGAGCATTGGAGTTTGAACCGCTTGGAGGAGCTTGATTGCCCTCTTTTGCCTTTGCCACTAGTGTTGGACAATCTCTCATCTTGTGGCCGCTTTTTCCACAACCATAGCACCCATCCGAACCAACTAGGCATTTACCCTCATGTTTTCTACCACACTTTGCACAATTAAGCCTAGCAACATACGAACCACAACTATTGCCTCCTTGAGGTTTAGGGTTGGAACCCCTATCGTTGTTGGCCCTTGGGGGAGCACTAGAAGAGCCTTGGTTGGAGAACCCTTATTTGAACCTTTGTCGACCTTGTCTATCAAACTTAGCATTGGAGAAGTTCCCATCACCAGTTCTAGCCCTCTTCACCTCCCTATTGTTGCCTTGGAGTTTCTCATCTTCCATTTGTTGGGCATACACCATAAGATACGAGATATCCACATCATGAAGGAGCATTGTCGTACAACATTCTTTTCTTACCACGTTGGATATATCCGTCACATACCTACTCATCTCATCCCTTGGATCCACCACCATAGCCGGAGCATACTTAGACAATTCGGTAAACTTTAGAGAATATTCTTGAACACTCATACCACCTTGATGAAGGTTGATAAATTCTTCCACCTTAGCTTGCTTCATCTTTCGGGGAAAGAACCTATCAAGGAATGCTTTCTTGAACACCTCCCAATCTATGGGACCCACTCCTACCAGCCTATTTCTCTTCTATTGAGTATACCATACTTGGGCCATACCCTTCAATTGGTAAGTGGCTAGCTCCGCTTTCTCTACCGAAGTCACCCCCATGGCATCAATTATCTTGTAAACCTCTTCTACAAATTCTTGAGGATCCTCTCTCATTTTGGAACCAAGAAACACGGGAGGGTTCATTCTAGCAAAATCCCTCAATCTGGAATCCGCGGAATTATGATTCACATGTGTCCCAACATCCCTTGCTTGGACTTGAGTAGTCAAATCTTAAACTTGAGTCGTCATAGCTTGGGCCAACATTTGGAAAGTCGGCCTAACCTCCGCATGTGACATAGCCGAAGGGTCAACCGAAGCTCGGTTAGCCTAAGGAGCTTGATTACCTTGAGGAACTCCTTGATTCACATTCTCCTTTTCCACCCTTCTAGCATTCACCCTTCGTGTATTCATTTCCTGAAGAGACAAGAGAAGGATTAGGAGAGGGACTCTTATAGAGTTAGACTCTAAGGCACGACTTAAGAGTAATGAAAAATGTGTAATTTCCTAACACTTTATAGCCTCTCATTCATATGTGGCGTGCTTCACACTTATGAACATGACTCTACTAGACGTGGCTTATAAGACATCATCCTAGAATCATTTTAAACCTTTTGCTCTGATTACCAAGTTTGTCACGACCAAAGGGTACGCCCTAGACGTAGAATGGCACATAGGACCCCAAAAAGGCACCATATAAGCCACTTAGCATATCATAACATAAGTAAAGAACAATAGAGAGTAAAAACACATTTCATGTATTAAAACTTTTCATAAAAGCAAAGTGGAAGTCTAGACTTGTCTCATAATTCCATTTATTACAATCGAAGTCTCAAATAGGGTCACAGCCCTTAACAACATCGTTCTCAAATGAAAGTACAAGAAAAAGAAACTAGAAGATAATCATCCGTCCTCGAACTATGAGGACTCACCAATAAGCAAGGAGAATTGTCAATACAAGCTTCGACCAAGAAGGATATCACCTCAAAAATCGGGACCTACACTTATAGAAAAATGTTAAAGAAATATGGGTTAGTACAAAAATGCACTAAGTATGATAGTCATGCAAGAAATCATTGAAAATATGCTAAAAATGACATTTTGGTTGAAAACCATGCATTTTACCAAGTTTGAACACATATGCATACATTGGAAATCATATGTCATAAACCATATTGCCATGAATAGATCATCATATTATAATAGCAACATATCACAAGTAATCTCATAGTCTACTTGTGCAATGCATGAGTAAGATCCCATACTACCCATAATAAGTAATTGTTCTTAAGAAGCTATGGTCTAATCAACATATTTAGGAAATAAGCCTTAACCGACATAGACCATGTGAGATAACATGGAATCCGATGTCTATCCCACACCGAAAAGAGGTGTCCTACTTGCCTAAGGTAGAACCATACTCTTAGCTTAGGTGGATCCACTAGCTAAAGACACATATGGGCACATAGTTATGGGATAATGGGATTGCTACTAGAAATTCATCCTCAACTAACGGAAGAGCTTCCATCCCAAGAGATTGCTATTAGGAAAACCCAACCTCAAGTAACGGAAGAGCTCCCATCTCATATCAATATCCACTCGGTGCTAAGCATTGATTCCCACAATTTACATATTAAGTCTTGACTTATGTTCATAATCATGGAAGAAAGTTTTGACAATCAATCCAACATAATCATACTATAGCTCCTAGATTCATTAGGTGAGACTAGTCTTCCAACCTTAGAATCATCATATGTGACAAACCTTTCACATCATATCATATTCATACATAAATGTGTTCATGAGGATAACAACCCAACACAACAACCACTAGATCGTGATCATATTCACTTTACTCTCAAAGTGTTCTTATGACCCTCACATAGCCCTCATAATCGTGCATAATTCACATATTGTAATGACCCCCTAGTCATTTCTTTGTCTTGCCTTCTGTGTGTCATGTAGAGCGTTCCTGTAGTGACCCCAAATCATTTATGACTTGCTGGGACTGACAATTCGGTCACCTGGTCATTCGTTTGGTCTTGGTGCGAGTTTTATGTTTTGGAGCTTATGAACCTTGAACGGTCATTTTCGATCAAAAGTTCAAGAAGATGACATCGGAATCTAATTATGACGATTCCATCAACTCCGTAAGAGTCATTTTAGGCTAGTAGCATGGTCGGCATGACTCCTGAGGTTTTCAGTGTGAGTCGGTGCGATTAGGCATTTTAACTTTGAATTTAAGCCTAAATTTGACTTTGGCAACATTCTGAGTAAACGCGCTCGGATGAAAACTCTGTCAGCGCAGTTAGCTCCGAAATGTCGAGTTTGGTCTAGATTGACCCTTCTTTTGTGTCCCGAGGCTTTTGATATCTTTTCGAGCCCTTTTGTGGGTTTTGACTTAAAATAGCATTTGAGTGTGGGACCCACTTTTTGTCAAGATGACCTCGTATAGAAATTTCGACTGTGTCGTTGGGTTAGGAATATCAAATTTGGTATGGTTGCATATCTTGTTTGCGTGTATGAGGTTCCGAACGAGTTCAGAGCACCCCGTCGGAGTTTTAAAATTTTGGGAAAAATTGCAGAAAATCTGCTATTTAATGCAGATAAATCAGCAACCATTTCCCAAACTTAAAACCCTCTTAACTCTCTCATCTCTCATCTGAATTAGGCGATTCGAAATGTGGGAGCTTCACATTTTCGGTGGCTTCGCTGTAAAGTGTTTCAAAGTTGTCGGGTGCACATAGTTCGAGGTAATTTTGCGATAAACCTAACTGTTGTACCCCCTTTTTCGAGCATTTATTTTTGGCAATCTTGTTTTGGTCATATCTCTTTCATTTTAGCTCGGTTTTGGGTGATTCAAAGTCCCACGTGTTGAGAATCATCATGACTTTGTCGTAGAGCGTTCAAGGAGTGCTGGGAACCATTAGATCCTTGTAGATTTTGAGTTTTGACTGTTGTAGGTATTCTTTTAGTTGATTAAAGTGTGGTTCTTGCTTGTTGGTTTTTGCTATGTTTTGAGCCTCGAAATGTGTTCCATTTTGAAACACAAGTTTGAGGTACTGTTTAGGGTCTCTTGACGGAGTCAAATTTGAAAAGTTTGGTGCGGGTCCCACTATTCTCGTTTTGACTCCAAAATTGACTCGTTTCCATTTGTTGTGATTTTTGTGTCTAAACGACCGTACTAACGTTGTGATCCTATATTTGATAGAGTGACAGCGTTCAAAGGTCGTTCGGGAAGGAAAAGCTCTGATAAAGTGATTTGGAGAGCGCGCGCGGTCGGCCTTACGGTAGGTTACGACTTCCTTTCTTTTAGATTGAGCTAAATTGTGTAAAAGCATGTCGATTGTAGTGAATTAGGGGTGGGTACCAGTTTCCTACCTTACTTTGATTATATACCTCATGTTAGGATCGATTGGCCATATTTCAGGTATAGTATCATGTTAATCGGTTTAGTAGAGGTGCATGTTTATGTGCTAAATGCTATTGTATGATTGTATGCTATGTGTTATATGCCTTGTTCATCTTTAACCGTAAGCATGATGTCCTTAGTCTAGGTTAGGCTAGCATTGCCTTAGACTTATGACCCGTGTGGGCTAGATAGCCTTGACTTTTTGCCGACGTCGTTCGGATGACTTAGCTCCTTGTAAATTGGAGTAGCAGACTTGAGTCTGATAGTTCAGCCTTAGATTAGGCGTTATCACTGCTTGCTGCACTTCTGTATCTTCTCCCTCTTGTTCTGACGCGTTCTCGAATGTTTAGTGCATCACTAAAGGTGTGGGATTGAGATAGTATAGGCTTGGAACTTTTCTGTGATTTCTTAGAGTGGACGGCGTTCCATGGTAGTAGTTGTTGGATTGGATCCTATTGGAGATACCATCACCCCCGGGGTAGTTCTTTCTAGCTGGGCTGGGAGCGTATCGCTGGCTGGGTAGACTCGGTGATATCGGTGATCGCCCTCGAGCCTCTCTTTCTAGCTGGGCTGGGAGTGTGCTGATGGCTGGGTGTCCCCGAATCGCTCTTTCTAGCTGAGCAGGGAGTTGACTGCATGGTAGGACAACTCGCGATATCTACCTCACCCTCGGGTCCTTCTTTCTAGCTGGGCTGGGAGTGGACTGTTTGGTTGGGTGCCCCCTAGAGTCACTCTTTCTAGTTGGGCTGGGAGTGCACTGCTGGCTTGGTAGAGTCTGATGGATTATCTTAGTTACTTTGGGCTGGGATCCCGGTTTTCTTCTTTCTCAGTAGACTTAGCTTTTCTGTGTACCTGTCGAGCTTATGGGGGTCCGTTCAGGTTTTACTTAAACTTGCGCACGAGTGTACCTTCTGGGCTTATGGGGGTCTAGTTAGGTTTAGTTTAGTTGTACTTAGCTGTTTCTGGTATGCTCGTGTGCTTTCTTTTCATATCCGCTTTGACCTATCTGTGTCTAGATTCTATCCTTTCTTATTGTTTTTACCCTTTTTGCTCAGTCGGCCTTTGATGCCTACTGAGTACCTATTGTGTTGGTACTCATGCTATGCTCTGCATCTATTTCGTGATGCAGGTCCCAGTACTAGTTACCAGCGGTGATTAGCTCCAACCTTATTTTGCAGCTATGATTCGGAGACGAGGGCGAGCACTTGGCGTTTTGGGTTTGTCTTGTCTCCTTCTTTTGTTTTAGCTCGTCTTGTTGCCTTTGAGACACGCTTTGTTTTGGTCCACTTTTGAGACTTTTACTCTTTATTAGATAGCTCTATACTAGTGACTTCCAGGTTCTAGGAGGGATTTCTGTATATATTTATTTTGGGTTGCTTCCGCTTTGTTATTCTTGTTTAGATTATTGTTTTTGCTAGTTTTTGCCCTTTCGCTCATTGCTTGATGTTCTGGGTTACGGGTTGGCTTACCTACTGGTAGGGTATAGTAGGTGCCATCATGACTCGAGAAATCGGGTCGTGACAAGTTGGTATCATAGCCCCAGGTTCATCGGTCTAACTTGTACAGAGCTAACGTCTAGTAGAGTCCTGCAAATCGGTGCGGAGACGTCTGTAACTTATCTTCGGGAGGCTACAAGATGTCCTTAGAAAGATTTTCTCTTTTGTTTCACTTTCGTGCAGCATGTGTCTTATTGGTTCATTGAAATCTCACTTGTTTCACTCTTTCACAGGATGGCTCGCTCGCGAGGTGGCGCTGGGGGTGATGCACCCAGGCCTGCAGATAGAGCCCCAACTTGGGGTAGACGCCGACCCCAAGGTCGAGAGAGGGTCGCAACACCAGTCCAGGAGAGAGAGAAGGATCCAGAGCCAGTAGCGGACCCTCCAGCACTTTGTATACCAAATTAGCCGGTGGGACCGGGGCCAACCCGCCACTACCCGGACTAGTTCTAACTTCAGATCTCCAGGCCGTTATTGCTTAGGTCTTAGGTGTGCTTGGGGGGTTGCAGCAGCCACCCGCCCCAGCTACACCAACACTAGTACCGCAGGATCAGCCTATAGTGAGGGCACCTCAGGTCCAGGTACCACCTGAGGGAGTACAACCCTTTGTAGCGGACAGACCTATGTCGCTTGAGGACCAGAAGATGATTGGTGTGTTTCTCAGGTTGACACCACCAAAGTTTTCTGGGGCTGTGGGTGAGGATGCCCACGAGTTTCTTACTACTTGCTGTGAGAGGCTTCGCATCTTGGGCCTTGTGGAGTCTAGAGGGGCCGACGTCATTGCTTACCAGCTAGATGGGCCTGCCAGGCAGTGGTGGCGCACATTCATTCAGACCAGGCTAGTTGGATCTCCACCGGTATCATGGGATGAGTTTCCTGAGGCCTTTTTGGCCATGTTTATCCCTCGTTGTGTCAGAGACCACCTCAGGGATCAGTTCTGCAGGTTGGAGCAGGGCTCCATGTCAGTAGCAGAGTACCAGACTAGGTTCCACGAGCTTTCCCGCTATGCCGAGATGATATTACCTACAGAGGAGGAGAGAGTTAGGTGCTTTGTTCGTGGGTTGAGATTGCAGCTTCAGCTTGAGACCCAGTCCTTAGTTTCTGCGGGTTGATCCTTTTTAGACGTAGTTGACCATGCTAGTACTATGGAGCATCTTCGTCGCGAGGCCCAAGGGGGCAGCGAGAAGAGGGCTAGGCATGAGGGCAACTACAGTGACTCCCGCCCTAAGTCTAGAGATTATCATGACAGGGCCGGATGTTTCAACAGGGTTAGTTTAGCAGACCTACACAGGCCTCTCTTCAGGCATTAGATGGTTGTCGGAGTGAGGCTTATTCGAGTCAAGGCCGTGAGGTGTTTCAGTCGGGTTCTTCAGGCCACGGTAGTCGTTCTTTTGGGAGTCGCCCTCGACAGGGTTGCTATGAGTGTGGTGAGATGGTTCATTGGGCCAGGGACTGCCCTAAGCATAGTCAGATTTCTCCCGCTCCTCATGCAGCTCCTCCAGCTTTACCAGCACCTCCAGCTAGAGGCCGTTGTCAGGGTCAGGACCGTAGATGTGGTCAGCAGGGTATACAGGGTGGTCCCTGAGGAGGCAGGTCAGGTGGTAGGTTTGATAGTCAGGGCAGAGGCAGATATAGCCATTTCTATGCAGCTCCAGCAAGGGCGGAGGCTGAGGCATCAGACGATGTGATCACAGGTACGATTATTTTATGCCAGCAGCACGCCTTGGCTTTATTTGATCCGGGCTCTACTTTTTCGCATGTTTTTGTGTATTATGCCTCTCGATTGAGTATGATGTCTGAGCCTCTGGTAGCGTCATTGCGTGTGTCGACCCCCGTAGGTGAGTCTTTAGTAGTGGATCAGGTATTTCGATCTTGCTTAGTTACTATCCAGGGGCGTGACACCCGGGCTAACCTTATAATGCTTGACATGGTTGATTTCGATGTGATTCTGGGCATGGACTGGTTATCCTCTTATCGCGCTATTTTAGATTACTTCTCTAAGACCGTTACCTTAGCCATTCCTAGTATTCCTCCGGTGGTATGACAGGGATTTTGTGGTAGCACACCAGTTGGGGTTATCTCTTTTATTCAGGCTAGGAGGCTAGTGGCGAGTGGATGCTTATAATATTTGGCCTATGTGCGTGATGTGAGTAGGGAGGTTCCTCCGGTTGAGTCAGCTCCTGTTGTTCGTGACTTCTTAGATGTGTTTCCTACTGACCTACCCCCAGAGCATGATATTGATTTTCCGATTGAGCTTGAGCTAGGAACTCGGCCTATTTCTATTCCACCATATCGGATGGCTCCTACAGAGCTCAAGGAGCTCTGTGTTTATCTTCAAGATCTTTTGGGTAAGGGATTTATCAGACCTAGTGTTTCACCTTGGGGCTCTCCCGTTCTTTTTGTTAAGAAAAAGGACGGTAGGATGCACATGTGCATTGACTATAGGCAGTTGAATAAGGTGACAGTGAAGAATCGATATCCTCTGCCTAGGATTGATGACCTATTTGACCAGCTACAAGGAGCTTCAGTGTTCTCTAAGATTGATTTGAGGTCCGGTTACCACCAGTTGAGGATTAGGGTAGCGGATATCCCTAAGACTGCATCTAGGACCCGTTATAGCCATTATGAGTTCTTGGTGATGTCATTTGGGTTGACTAATGCCTCTGCTGCCTTTATAGACTTGATGATGCATGTGCTCAGACCTTTTATTGATTCCTTCGTCATAGTGTTCATTAATGACATTTTGATATACTCGCGGAGTAAGGATGATCACGAACAGCATTTGAGGGTTGTGCTCCAGAATTTGAGAGATCAACGGCTTTATTCCAAGTTCTCAAAGTGTCAGTTTTAGTTAGACTCTGTAGCGTTTTTTAGGCATGTTGTATCCAATGAGGGCATTATGGTAGATCCGCCGAAGATTGAGGCTATTCGTGATTGGGTTAGGCCCACCTCTGTTAATGAGATTCGGAGCTTCGTCGAACTAGTAGGCTACTACAGACGATTTGTGAAGGGTTTCTCTACCTTGGCAGCACCTCTGACCCAGTTGACTCGTGTTGATGTTCCCTTTGTTTGGTCAGAGGAGTGAGAGGCAAGCTTTTTGAGGCTCAAGGAGTTATTGACCACCGCTCCTATATTGACTCTTCCAATTGAGGGCGAGGGCTTCAAGGTTTATTGTGACGCATCCGGTGTTGGTTTGGGTTATCTATTGATGCAGCATGGCCGGGTTATTGCTTATGCGTCAAGGCAGCTTAAGATTCATGAGCGCAACTACCCCACTCATGACTTGGAGTTGGCGGCGGTAGTTTTCGCGCTTAAGATTTGGAGGCACTACTTGTATGGAGTTTGATGTGAAATCTATACCGATCATAGGAGTCTTCAGTACATCATGAGCCAGAGGATCTTAATTCGAGGCAGCGTCGTTGGATTGAGCTCCTGAAGGACTACGACCTCTCTATTCTCTATCATTCGGGCAAGGCGAATGTGGTAGCGGACGCTTTGAGCTGAAAGGCGATGAGTATGGGTAGTCTAGACTTCTTATTTGTTGAGGAGCGACCCTTGGCTTTGGACATTCAGTTCTTAGCCAATAGTATAATTCGGTTGGATATCTCTAATTCTAAACCTGTCTTGGCCCATATGGGAGTTCAGTCTTTCTTGCTTGATAGGATCTGTGGTTGTCAGTTTGAGGATGAGGCCTTGGTGGCCCTTAGAGATCGAGTGTTAACGGGTGATGGTGGTCAGGATACCTTAGATCCTGATGAAGTGTTGTGATTTTGGTGTCTAAACGACCGTACTAACATTGTGATCCTATATTTGATAGAGTGACAGCATTCAAAGGTCGTTCGGGAAGGAAAAGCTCCGGTAAAGTGACATGGAGAGAGCGCGCGATCGGCCTTAAGGTAGGCTACGACTTCCTTTCTTTTAGATTGAGCTTAATTATGTAAAAGCATGTCGATTGCAATGAATTGGGGGTAGGTACCAGTTTCCTACCTTACTTTGATTAGATACCTTATGTTAGGATCGATTGACCATATTTCGGGTATAGTATCATGTTAACCGGTTTAGTAGAGGTGCATGCTTATGTACTAAATGCTATTGAATGCTTGTATGCTATGTGTTGTATGCCTTGTTCATCCTTAACTGTAAGCATGATGTCCTTAGTCTAGGTTAGGCTAGCATTGCCTTAGACTTATAACTCGTGTGGGCTAGATAGCCTTGACTTTCTGCCGATGTCGTTCGGATGACTTAGCTCCTTGTAGACTGGACTAGCAGACTTGAGTCTGATAGTTGAGCCTTAGATTAGGCATTATCGTTGTTTGCTACACTTCTGTATATTCTCTCTCTAGTTCTGACGCGTTCTCGAAGGTTTAGTGCATCACTAAAGGTGTGGGATTGAGATAGTATAGGTTTGGAGCCTTTTCTGTGATTTCTTAAAGTGGACGGCGTTCCACGATGGTAGTTGTTGGATTGGATCCTATTGGAGATACCATTACCCCCGGGGTCGTTCTCTCTAGCTGGGCTGGAAGCGTATCGTTGGCTGGGTAGACTCGGTGATTTCGGCGATCGCCCCCGGGCCTCTCTCTCTAGCTGTGCTGGAAGTGTACTGCTGGCTGGGTGTCCCCGGATCGCTCTTTCTAGTTGGGCTAGGAGTTGACCGCATGGTAAGACGACTCGCAATATCTACCTCACCCTCGGGTCCCTCTTTCTAGCTAGGCTGGGAGTGGACTGTTTGGTTGGGTGCCCCCTAGGTTCACTCTTTCTAGCTGGGCTGGGAATGCACTGTTGGTTGGGTAGAGTCTGATGGATTATCTTAGTTACTTTGGGTTGGGAGCCCGATTTTCTTCTTTCTCAGTAGACTTAGCTTTTCTGTGTACCTGTCGGGCTTATGGGGGTCCGTTCAGGTTTTACTTAAACTTGCGCACGAGTGTACCTTCTGGGCTTATGGGGGTCCAGTTAGGTTTAGTTTAGTTGTACTTAGTTGTTTCTGGTATGCTCGTGTCCTTTCTTTTCATATCCGCTTTGACCTCTTTGTGTCTAGATTCTATCATTTCTTATTGTTTTTACCCTTTTTGCTCAGTCGGCCTTTGATGCCTACTGAGTGCCTGTTGTGTTGGTACTCATTCTACGCTCTGCATCTATTTCGTGATGTAGTTCCCAGTACCAGTTACCAGCGGTGATTAGCTCCAGCCTTCTTTTGCAGTTGTGATTCGGAGACGAGGGCGAGCACTTGGCATTTTGGGTTTGTCTTGTCTCCTTCTTTTGTTTTAGTTAGTCTTGTTGCCTTTGAGATACACTTTGTTGTGGTCCACTTTTGGGACGTGTACTCTTTATTAGATAGCTCTGTACTAGTGACTTCCAGGTTCTAGGAGGGATTTCTGTATATATTTATTTTGGGTTGCTTCCGTCTTGTTATTCTTGTTTAGATTATTGTTTTCGTTAGTTTCTGCCCTTTCGCTCATTGCTTGATGTCTGGGTTACAGGTTGGCTTACCTACTGATATGATATAGTAGGTGCCATCATGACTCGAGAAATCGGGTCGTGACACATATCTTCCCTTTCAAGGCCACAAGCCATCAACATATCCACAATTACTAAAATAGACATGAATGATAGCATGATTCAATTAACGCAACTATAATAAGCATAATCTCGTATCAATCCTCCTATAATTAACAATCCACATCATAAGATCCAAATTTGGGAAATTAGGGATTTCATGGGTTCTTGGGGATATTCATCATAAATCAACAATAAATCATCAATTCAATCATAATCCATCATAAATCACCCATTAAAAACGATTTTGGAAAGAACCCACAAGATTGAACTAGAACCCTAACTTTGGTAGTTTTGAAATTCACTTTGGAGGGACTCTTTGGATGAAAATTATCCAAGGATGAAAGACTACCATACCTTTGATTCTTCAAAGAATTTGAGTAAAATAGCCTTGATTCTTCAAGCCCTAGCTCCACTTTTTACCTTTCTTCTTCCTTGAGTTTTAGAGAGAGAAATTTTGTGTAGAAGATGCACTTTGTGATTTGATTTGGGTGTTTGTGAAAAATGACTTAGTTTTGGTGAATTTGACTTAAAAACAACTTATATAGTCACCCCAAACTTACCCAAAACGACCTCACTTTAATAGGACTTAAAAAGGAAAAGACCCATTTGACCCTTACTTAAATGGCCCTGCCCAGGTGCCACGAGGGGCTCCACGAGCCGTGGTCCCACTCGTGGACTTGAGGCAGTGGCTAGGCACTTAGTGCCTTAAGCTCACAAGCCCAAGGCATTCTCACGAGGGGCTATACGAACCGTGGTCAAGACCACTAGTTGTGGTCCCTCTCCTGGACCTTAAGGCAGTGGCTAGGTCACTTGGTTACCACCCTCACACACCCAACTTTTCTCTATGAGCCTTCCTACGAGCAGTTCACTTACCACACTACCAAAGAAATGACTTCTTCAACTACCAATTCCGCACCCCCGAAAAATGGTATCAGAGTTACGGGTGAAAAGAAATATAAGAAGAAACATACTAGTAGAAAGTTAAGAAAATTAAACAAATTATATCCAGAATACAAACAACTCAATTTCACAAAAACTGATAACGACAAATTAGATTAATTAATAGATAATATATCTAAGATAGAATATAAATATATTCAATATTTAAAAATACAATGAATAACGAGAATAACGAATATAGACAAAAACTTACTGAAATAAATATAGCAAAAAGACAAGAATTAGCACATAGGCAAAGTAGACTTAACAATAATATATTCGCAGGAACTTGTAAAAAATCTATAGTGGCACAAAGGAAAACTATTTTATATCTACAAATACAAATAGAAAGTTTAGAATATAAACTTCAACACAATCTATAAATGAATAAGGAAGAATATGCCATAGACGAAAAAATATATGAAAACTATGACGGATTAAAAGTAAAGATAATATTTTCTAATCTAGGAAGAAGATACAAGAAAATAGGTGACAATATAAGTTTAATGTTAGAAAAAAAAACGGTAAAACTAGAAGATAGTTTAACTGGTATGATAAGAATAACAAAAGAAAATGAAGAAATAGATAGAAAAACGGAAATTGAAAAAATAAAACAACAAGCAAAAAAGGAAGTACAACAATTAGAAGAAGTAAAAAATACTAAAATAATAGAACTAGAAAAAGAGTTGGCAATGTTAAAAGAGATGTATGAAATGAAACAAAAAGAAAAAGAACAACAAACAAAATTAGCAAATGAGATAAATAAATTTAAAGAAAAATTGCAATTAGAAGATGAATTAGAAGAAAAAGAAGAAAAAAACCAAAATAATCTACCCGAAATAAGAATTGATGAAATAAATGACAATGATCTAGATGAACAACATTCGGAAACAAACGAAACATATACGGAACTTTTAGCAAACATAGATAATACAAAGAATTTAGAAGTAAATACAGGAGAAGTAGACATGGATGAAAAACATAGTACATCAGGAATAAAAACCCCAAAAAAATTTAAATATTATAATGCAAACTATGGACAATATGATAAAGAAAAAATTATATGGGATAAAAGATTAAATAAAAAATGGACACCTAAACCAATAACTGAACAACATGATTTTTTAGATTTAGACTGTGTAGCAGATATAAATAAAACAATCCAATTATGGATGGATATATATCAAAATAATTAATAGATAACAAAATAGGAATGACAGAAACACCAGGATAAATAGAAAGAACACTTATAGAAACAGTAAAATTATGGCTACAAAAATTTATCAAATGAAAGTTTAAAAACTCTAAGAAGTAATAAAAAATCTAATAGTGAATTAGCTACTACAACTATGGAAATATTACATAAATACGAAATAGCTATAAGAAATGAATTTAGTAGTATGACAACAGAAGTAGAAGAACAAAATAGAGAAAAAATCATAAACCAAAATCTAATGACAAAATTAGCAATATGTAATATGTGTTATATAGATGAATATACATGTGCATTTAGAGAATATTATTATAAAGGAACATATAGCACAGAAGAAAGTAAGGAAATAAGAAAGTTATATTTTACAAAATTACCAGAACCTTTTAATTCAAAAGTAATAAAAAGTTGGAATGAAGTAGGATTAACAAATACCTTAGGAGCTAGAATAAAATTCTTACAACGATGGTTTATAGAACTATGTGAAAAACATAAAGAAGAAATAAAAATGGAAAAAATACTAATAAAAAACTTAGCATGTTGCAAAAATAAAACGGCACCCCAATTTGGTTGTACGGACAAATACTATAAAAAGAAATATAATAAAAAATACAGATTAAAATATAAATATAAAAAACCAAGAAGAAGATACTATGTAAAAAACTATAAAACTAAGAGACCATATAGACCAAAAAGAAAAATAACGGAATGTACTTGTTATAATTGTGAAAAATTAGGACATATAGCTAGAGATTGTAAATTACCTAAAAATCCAAAGAAAAAAACAAATATCAGAAATAATAATAGACAATGAAAAATATACACAAATAGAATACGTAGATTATGAATTAGAAAGTGAAGATAGCATATATGAATTATCAGAAAACGAAACAGACGAAATGGAAAATAATTTAGCAATAGAATCAGATAATGAACACTATATAAATGGCTGAAACATACAAATAATAACTAAAGAAAAATATCAAGATGAAGAATCGGCAGAACAAAAAATAATATTTGATAATAATATATTTGAACAAATAAAAGGAAAAGAATTAGACCTAAGCGTAGAAAAAATATTCAAAATACCAACAATAAGAAACTGGTTTAAACGACAAAAAGAAGAATATTATGTAGTAAGCCAAAGAAAACATATCATAGATTGTAAATACACCAAAAGAAAGGCTAAAATACCAATAATAAACAAACGAATAATAAACAAAGAAATACAAGAAATTAAAGCTAAAAATCCAATTAAATATGTACATTTAGGAGGAACAGAAATACTAATAAAAGCATGTTTTAGAGAAGGAATAGATACACCCATAGAAATATACTTAGCGGATGATAGAATTATATAACCCATAGAAAAAAGTATAATAAGTGCAATAAAAGGTAACCTCATATACCAAAAATTTAAATTTATAATAAGTGTTAACTACTCAGTAGCAATAAATGACAGAAACATAGATAAATCGCTAGTATTATATTGGAAAATGTCAGGGATAGAACTAGCCCCAGGAAGTAAAATATTTACAGCTAGATGTAAAACCTTATATGTTTTAACAACAAAACATAAAATAACGGCAAAAAATAAAATAAATAAAATAAAAATAGAAAATCCTTTTGAAAGGATAGTTACAGTCATAGATAATAATGATTATAGTTATAATGAGATTGATATAGAAGAAAATTTAGAAATAGTAAAAAAAAGACTGAGTACATCAAAAAGAATAAACTATGAAATACCCCAAATATCATCAAAAATGAGTACCTCAAGAAGAATAGATAGAACTCCACAAAAATCAATAGAAGAAGAAATAGAACCATATCATTACTACATAACGGGAGTAATGGAACAACGAAAATATTGAATATTAATAAATACACGACAAGAAGAAAACTATATTACAAGAGAACTAGTAACATAAGATGAAATAATTACTACTAAACAATCATGCCCTGAACTACCAAAGGCATTGATATATACCGAAGAAACTACAGAAAAGGAAATAATCATTGGAGGAGTACCAATAATAATAAAGTTTAAAGTATATCAAGGAGATAAAAATATCACTTTAGGAATAAAATGGTTAGAACAAGTAAAACCATATAATTTAGAAGACAAACAGTTAACAATAAATTATAATAATAAGAAGAAAATAATAAAATGAACTTTCTTATGATAAAAACATGAAAATATATATATTTGCAAAGATAATAATAGAAGGATATTACAATAGATATTATACACCAATGATAGACACAAGAGCAGAAGCTAATATATGTAAATACAATTGTTTACCAGAAGATAAATGGGAAAAATTAAAAACACTGATAGTAGTAACAGGATTTAATAATGAAGGAAGCATGATTACATATAAGGCAAAAAATATAAAAATTCAAATATGGGATAAGATATTAACTATAGAAGAAATACATAACTTTGAATTGACGACAAAAGATATGCTATTAGGAATGTCATTTCTGGAAAAATAATACCCACATATAATAACAAAAACACACTGGTGGTTCACAACACCATGTAAACAAAAAATAGGAGCAAAAAGAGTAAATAACAAAAAACGAAAAACAACAGAATGGATAAAAGGAAGTGAAAAAATTACACAAAAATTAGAAAATATAAAAGAAGAAGACCCTAAAATAGAATTGATTATATTCTCTATAGATAAAGTAAAAATAATCCAAGATAAGTTAGAATTGTTATATAGTGAAGATCCTTTACAAGGATGGGAAAAACATAAAACAAAAGTCAAAATTGAGCTAATTGATAATAATAGTATAATAACCCAAAAACCATTAAAATATAATTTTAATGATTTAACAGAATTTAAGATACATATAAGTGAATTACTAGAAAAATGGTATATACAAGAAAGGAATAGCAAGCACACAAGCCCAGCATTTATAGTAAATAAACATAGTGAACAAAAAAGAGGAAAAAGTAGAATAGTTATTGATTATAGAAATTTAAATGCAAAAACTAAAACATATAATTACCCAATACCTAATAAAATATTAAAGATAAGACAAATACAAGGATATAATTACTTTAGTAAATTTGACTGCAAATCAGGATTTTACCACTTAAAGCTAGAAGAAGAATCTAAAAAACTTACAGCCTTTACAGTACCACAAGAATTTTATGAATGGAATGTATTACCATTTGGATATAAAAATGCCCCAGGTAGATATCAACACTTTATGGATAACTACTTTAAACAACTAGAAAATTGTGTACTATATATTGATGATATATTACTATATTCTAAAACCCAAGATGAACACATAAAATTATTAGAAAAATTCATACATATTATAGAATATTCAGGCATAAGTCTAAGCAAAAAGAAAGCAGACATAATGAAAAAGCAAATAGAATTTTTAGGAATATGAATAGATAAAAATGGAATAAAAATGCAAACACATATAGTACAAAAAATAATTAACTCAAATGAACAGTTAGATACAAAAAAGAAATTACAATCATTTCTAAGACTAGTAAATCAAGTAAGAGAATACATACCAAAATTAGCAGGGAATTTAAAACTATTACAACAAAAGTTAAAGAAAGATGTAGAATACCAGTTTGATAAAAAAGACCAAACACAAATACAAAAAATAAAATCATTATGTAAGAACCTACCTAAACTATATTTTTCGGATGAAAATAAAAAAATTTACTTATATAGTAGAATCAGACGCTAGTGAAAAAAGTTATGGAGGAGTCTTAAAATACAGGTATGATGAAGAAAAAATAGAACATCATTGCAGATATTATTCAGTATATAAATGTTTATTATCATTTGAACCATATATTGTATATAACAAATTTATTATAAGAACGGATAACACACAAGTAAAATGGTGGCTAACAAGAAAAATACAAGATTCGGTAACTACAAAAGAAATAAGAAGATTGGTATTAAATGTATTAAATTTTACATTTACTATTGAAGTAATAAAAACTGACAAGAATGTTATTGCAGATTACTTATCAAGACAAAGCTACTCAAACTGAGAAAGAAAATACAATTGAAGATATACTCAAAGCCATTACTACACTTTGTATCAAAGAGGACAGTATGGACAATGAGATACAAAAGTTAAAGACTAATGAAGATAATCTGAAGTCTAAAGCTAGTACAAGTCAGCAGCATGACTATAAAAATGCGGAGCTAAGTCGATCGGAAGACTTTAAAAATCCAGAGCTAAGAGGTGACGTTGGAAAACACCTTAAAACCCATAATGATTGTCTAAATATAGCTGCAGGTACAAGAAGACCAGTTATTGAAAAACAATGCCATACAAATCTAAATCAGTTATTTGAAAAGCCATTTACACAAAAAAACAAAAAACTCATTAACCATAGAACCACAAACTTCAACGTATGCAGATAGCCTACAACATGAGAAAAAGGTGTATAACCACATCACAAGGACATACCTCGAAAATATATACAAAATACAGAGTTACCTAAACCTCAATCCCAGATCTACCACTACAAAAAATCCAAACCAAGACTATATAACCCAGAAATTACAAGGATACAATAAACTAATTGCACAATCAAAAACCAATGCTAACTTAGTTAAAACATCTTATAATTATGGATTAATAAGTACTGCATATACTTATGACGGAGAAGAACTGAGTGGCATACCAGAATTATACAAAGCATTTATTATATACAAAAGAGCGACCAAAGAAAATTTATTTTATGTAAAATTCTATACGGCAACAAAGATATTACATAAGGAGATAAAACCTCCTATTCAGGTTGTAAAGATAGGCCTGACCAAAGAGATGATAATACCGAAAGATATTGGAGAACAACCAGAAATACCAAAAATTGAGATACCGAATTTTTATGCCAATAAAAGAATAATTGATATATCAACTATAATACAAGAACTAGCCAATAATTATTTGAATGAAAATGTTATATGGAGTTACTATTCTAGAGATCAATTAATGATTTATGCTAATTCAAGGGAGCTAAGGAAGTCAGCTATGGATGAAGTCCAGAAATGGATTTTATCATTATTAAAGCCAGAAGAAAGACCTACAACAAGAGCATTAAAGGCAGAATTTATTTCATCAGAACTATTAACTAGATACTGTAAACTAATTGGACATATATATACTGACCATATATGTTCAAAATGTAATGGAGAAGATAATGTGATTTCCGATGTTGATCAAATGAGATAGAGACGAAAGAAGATAAGAAGAAGAAGACAAAAATAAAAATACACATGCGCAAAGAAAGCCGTAGAGAAAGAGATAAGGCAAAGAATAGATATGGCCAAAAGCAAAATAGTATAAAAAGTACCATGTAAATATTATTAGTCTTATTGTAAGAAGACAAGTGTAAAGTGGAGTGTGCATTATTGTGTAGTGTAAATTATGGTAGTGTTAAAAAGTCATATAGTATGGATAAATTAAGAGAGTATGGGCATGTGTAAGTAGTAGGTATGGTCGGTGTAAGTAGCACATTATTGTGCATTATTGTAAAGTAATGCATTATTATGCATTACTGTAGAGATAAAATTTGAAAGTGCAGTAGATAGGATTTCCTTTCTATATAAAGGAATGTACATATAACATAAAAGGCAGACTGAAATAAACGAAGCACTTTCATAAACACTCTCTCAATATTTAATACTTAAGCTATTCATATTTAATAGATAATGCAACAAACTTCAGATATCATGGATAAGCAAGAGGCAAAGGTATATTGTTCAATAAATATGCAAAATTAATTTCATATATTCCTGAATATCATATATATGATTGAATAAATTTATGTTAGTTATTATGTATTAGAATTATTTGAATCATGATTTCTAGTTTATTAGCACACTAGAAACAGGGAGAAAACTTCTATACTATGTCATCCTAATGTTAAAATCGGTAGGCAAGGAAAGCCGTTTAGGGCAGTAAACAAAGTTGAGGCACTAATAAGAAGGAAGTATCCACTAAAGTACGATGCTAGTAGTGACAGGAGAACATGATAAACAAATAATCTAGTTCATAATGATCTAATATGAATTTAATCAATTATGAATATGATAGGAAGGAATAATTGAAAATAAAACTGCATAACAACGGACATGACTACATACATGCATGATGAAATAATAAAAAACTATGAAGCATTAATCTTATATATACTTAAAGATATAAAAATAATTGAATTAAGAAGAATAATATGAGAAAAAATATTTAATGATAACGGATCAGAAGATATATTAAACCAACAATGGTATGAAATAGACCTACATGATTTAGACCTTGAAAGAATAGAATGGTATGATTTAGAAATAAATTCAGACTAAAATGAACTACGAATATTTACAATATTGGACAGAATGTATGGAAGATATAAAACTATTAGAACAATTAATGGAAGAAAATTTATATATGTACCTAAGAACCCAAGATATGTTATATCTAGAATATATCATAAATAATATTAAAGAGATATCAAGATTAAGACCCTTAAAAAAGGAATATTATGATAAAATCTTTAAGATAAATTCCTCACTTACCA
>NC_064286.1:39150089-39306796 GCF_019186545.1 Solanum stenotomum | reverse complement strand
ATTCCATATCATGATTTGGGATCTTTTAATACAATAATTGATCCATGAGTTTATATTTTGTTAAAACAACTCCACATTTATATCTACTAACCATTTGTTTCATATGTAAATAAAATTTATAATCACATCATTACTTTTTAAAATTTATTATTCTCACCGACATAAAGTTTATTATTCTCACCAACATATAGTCACTTTAACTCACACCTCATAATTGTGAAACTTTTCAACATTCATTTGAAACAATTAACCGGCATGTTAAAATAGTTGCCGAGGCAATTAGCAAGATGACACCAACATTTATACAACCAAAAAATATGACTGGTGTACATTCCAAAATTTGACATAATACTCGATTTTGGCCTTGATTTAAGGTAAAATTTCAATCACATTAATAAATTTATTTTATGGCCTCAATAAGTGCACATTTATATTTTATGTGCAAGTTATTAGTATTTAGTTACATATTTCCTATCAACTTTGTTTAAAGACATACTCCTTCCGTTTCACAAAGAATGACCTGGTTTGACTTGGCACGGAGTTTAAGTAAAGGCAGAATGGTCTGGGAGACCCTCGTACTTGTCTCATTTTGTCACCTAAGCCCTTCTAATCTAGACTTTGCCAACTAAATCCTCGAACCCACTGAAATCCAACATTTTAAACCCTTTTTTTGACCTGTCATCCCATGTGGCAAAAGTAGTTCAACTGCGTGAATTACACCCACTTTAGGAGCGTGAGATGCTTTTAAAAAGCCAATAACGGTCATTTTTGGCCATCTTCCCCAAATTCCCCTAATTTCTTCTTCAAATATCCAAAATGTCTTCTCTTTCTCACTCATTTATCTCTCTCCAAATTTTTTCTTCTTCTCCATAATTGATCAGGCCTTTTTTGTCTATATTTTATTTTTCTCGCCTTTTTCTTACTCGCTAATTTTTTTGTTCTTCACAATGACTGTTTGTTTTTGCTATTGTGGGCTTCATGCTGAACTTAAGATGTCAAGAACATCAACAAATCCAGGAAGAATGTTTTGGGGCTGTCAAAAATACACAAATGGTAATGGATGTGGATTTTTTCAATGGGCTGATATGGCTGATCCTACCTACCAAGAACAACACTACATGAAGAATCAATCAACAAATGTTGATCATGGAAGGCATAGGCATGGAAGGCAAGGAAGGCATGGAAAGCATAGAAGGCATGGAAGACAGGGGAGATCGAGCATTAGTACTGATATCAGTGTTGTTGTGATTGTTGTCATTTGGTTTCTATCTTTTGTATTTAAGATGTATTGATGATTTGTTCATTTGAGTACTATGATAATGTATGAAAATATCCAGATTAAGACTTATAATTATCATAGCAAATACATAAGCAAAAATAACTTGTTTGTCATAGCAAGCTAACACAACAGTTGAAAATTAAGTTAATAGTGAAAAGTATCATAGATAATGTCATTGAGAATTTAGCTAAGCAAAACATGAGTCTTTACTATGAAATTTATGTATCTTGAGTACTTGGTGTGGACTGAGTGGCTCGCTTGTAACTTTGTTCTTGTAGCTGCCTTTGAGTAACTGCAGCTCCACCCTTCCACCTTAGTCCATTGGGTTTGTAACCAAGATCGATATTGGTAGGCACTGAACTCTTCAACAGTGCACAATGTAACACTTTATCAGTAGTTGCAGACTGTTAAAAGGCAATAATGATATTAGTTAGAGAGATTCTATAGAATCAAATTAAAGGTCCCTAAATGATAATACTTACCCTCTCAATCACACTACCATTTGCTCCAAATAGCACACCAAAACCAGCTGTTTTTGGCTTCTCTGTTCTTGGCCTCTTATATCCGGGATTTGCACCACCTCTTTTAACTTTGCTACTTTTATTTGAGCCACTAGCACTAGTAGTTGACTGTTGAGTACTAAATTGACTTGTTGGTTGAGCAACACTTGCAAAATTTAAAGAAATACTTGCAGCACGTCCACCAGTAGTTGTTGCAGCAGTAGTTGCACCTCCAGAAGCTGTTGAAGTAGTGGCTGGTCTTTTAGTAGTTGCACCACCACTTCCACCGGTAATTACACCTATAGAAGCTGCTGAAGTAGTTGCACCACCACTTTCACCAGTGGCACCACCAGTAGCCCCACCAGTTACGCCTGTAGAAGCAGCTGAAGTAGTTGCACCACTACTTCCACCTGTAGCAGTTCTTGCAGTTCTAGTAGTATAGCCATTTTTCTACATACAAAATTTTTTCAAACTGAATTAAGAAGTATTGATAAAAATAAATTTCATTAACAAAGTTGAAGAAGTTAAAGCAAAACTTACAACAATTGGACATCTTTTCTTGTTATGTCCAAAATTTCTGCTCAAAGAGCATTTCATTTTTCTCCCCTTCCTTGTAGCCTTTCCAAACTTCTTCTTACTAGGTTCATCACTATCTTTAGACCTTTTTTTCCTTGGTCTTTCTGGCATAGGAGTGATTTCAAGTGGCTCAATAGATGACCTTGTGCTCTTGGGCCACATCTTCATGTTTGTCATAGGTTGAATGAACCTACTGTAGGCCTTCAAATATGTTTCCTTCTTGTACCAGTGGTCAACAAATGACTCAATATCTAGATCCTTGTAATGCATTGCAGTAATTGCATGTGCATAAGGAATCCCCTTCAGTTGCCATGACCTACAACTGCACACTTTCTTTTTGAGATTAACAACATGTTTATATGGTGGATGCTGAATCTCATAGCCATTATCTCCATTAAATTTAACTTCACATATGGCTGCATGTTCAGCATTGTCAGTAAGAATTTGCATAGCCATAGGTGACACATCAGTTATCCATTTTTCAGAAAACTCCCTCATTTGAGTCATTCTTTCCATGACTTTGACTCTAATTTCCTCTAACATTGTGATGATTGATTTGAATCTAGCTGCCAAGATCCAACTATTAAATGTCTCACACATATTATTCTCAACTATGTCACACTTGCTATGGTCCTTGAATAATGCCCTACACCATGCATTTTTGTTGTACTTTAACAAAGCTTCCACAATACCTTCTCCCAACAGACTCATTTCATCAAGTTTTGATTGTAAATGAACTTCAAATGGAGCCCTGGCAACCTGCCAAAACTTCTTCCTCCTTTCTTCACCACTCCATACCTTCTTCCAGTTGGCCCATATATGTCTAGCACACCATCTAATCTCAGCATTTGGTAATAAATCAACAAGTGCTAGGTTAAGACCCTATCAAAGAAAAAAGGCATGCCAAGGAAAAACAATAGGAACATAAGTGTAACATAGAAATTGCTATAGCAAAGTAAAACAAATACTACAAAGTGTTCTCATACCTTCTGCATATCAGACATAACTGTCAGTCCTTCACCTTCAGTTTGTGTCAGTTCCAAATCATGTTTGATGCACTTGATAAACCAAGACCATGTGTCCTTGGATTCTTTATTAACTACTGCCCATGCTACAGGGTACATCTGATTATTTCCATCCTTGGAAATGCAAGACAACAGTTCACCTCTACATACACCTTTCAGAAATGCACCATCAAAACCAATTATCCTTCTACACCCCTCCATCCAACCACTTTTTAATGCTCCAAGACAAATATAAATCCCTTAGAATACCTCTTTTCCAGGAATTGTATTCTTGGATGTCCTAACAACCACAGTAGTTCCTGGATTTGTAGACTTCAACTCCTCAGCATAGTCATACAATCTAGCAAATTCCTCTATGAAATCACCCATATGCTCATTCATGACTTTCATTTTTGCTCTTCTACAACTTGTTTTACTAACATATAATCCATAATCCTTTTGTACCAAGCCTTGAATCTGATGGAGTCTGATGCTAGGCTCACTCATGATTCTGTCTTTATAAGTCTTACAAATCCAGTTTGGAGTACACAACTTGTTTCTTGTTTTTTTGAAACACTTATGGACAGGAAAATATGTCTTCACAATAAAATTTCCAGTATTACCCTCAATACTTCCAAGAATATACCAAGGACAACCCTTCTTATTACACTTTGCCCTGATTCTCTCCTTTTCATTAGGTTTAAGTTTAATGTTCACACCCTTCTGAATAGAGTAAGTCTGTAGTGCTTCTCTAAACTGAACATTATTCACAAAAACCATATACAACTGAAATACAATTTTTTTGGCAGTTGGGTCAAAATAGACCTTTGTACTTGAATTTCTAGCTGGTGGATCTACAACCTCATCAGAATCAACAGGATCCCCTTCATCCTCACTAATATCACTGTCAGGATCTCAGCTATCAAAATACAAGTCATCCCCACCCAATTTTCCTTCATATCTTCCCCTCTTATTCTTATAAATATCTTCAAAACCAGTATCTATACCAACAGGACCAGAAGGTATCTCATCTACATTTATTCTAGCAGCCTTCTCTTTATTAACTTGTTCTTGAATGTTAGACTTCCTAGCTTCAACAAACTCAGAATCCAAGTCACTTAAGTCATCAATGTTCTCATCAACATCATAAAGTGACTCAGAATCAGATTGTTTAGCATCTACATCTACATCAGATTCATCAGATGTATGAAGGTGGTAGGAAGAAAAGTCATTACCTTGACCTTGACATTCATCTTCATCTAAGTCCTCTAAAGAAACCTCAGGAGCAACAGCCTCCTTATTCTTACCCTTGTCTACACTAGGTTGCTGATCTTCTTTTATATTTGTATCATTTTTATCAGATGGTTGAGGGGAAGACACATCAGCCCTAACATTTATAACAGTATGTGGTGGGGGCTTACCTTTTTTGGGAGTAAGCAATTGGGAAATTTGCACCTCAGTAGGATCCTCAACAATTAAAGGAGTACTAATTTGATGTACCACATACACATCAACAAAGTCCCCACCCTTTAAGTTGTTAATAAATCTTAACACATCAGTATCACTTTTCAACATATAAAAATCACCTCTTTTGTTAACTTTGCACCCAAAGGTTTCAACTTGTTCAACTCCCAATTCTCTAGCTAATTTATGAAAAAACATAATATGAAGCTCATCCATATCGATTCTTATTTTTTCAAGATCAGAAATTCCATTAGCATACCTGAGTTCAGGATCTGATAAAAAACAGCCCCCATAATGCATTTGAAGTGTAATAATTGTTGAACCCATATTCTTACCATGCCTGCAAAGTCACGAGAATACAATTAGATGATTGACAAAAAGCCCTAAATGACCAAAAAGCCCTAATCGAAAAAAAAAAACTTAATTTTAAACTAATTCTTTATGGAACACAACAAAAACCTCTATAATAATCTGATATAATCCAATTGGAGCACTAACAAGAAAGAAATCCAACGCAATTGATAAAAAAAATAAAAAATTCAGATACGAAAAAACCCTAAATTCAACAGATATTCACGACAAATGCCATTGAATGCATAATACTTCTACAAATTGTTATTAGGCATGTAAAAAATCAAAATCCTCCCTAAAATCACACCACGACCTCTACAACAACTAAGCCCTAACAAGAACTCAAAACAACAAAATTCAAAATGAAAAACCAAAAACACAACTGCAAAACAAAGAGAATGAAAATTAGTCAAGAAACTTACAACTATGGAGTGAAACGCGAACTCAAACACTTAACAAAATCGAAAAATATCGCAGTGAGCAACAATGTAAATCGGGATTAAGGGAGTAGAAGGGTCTAGTTGAAAAAGTGAAAGGAAAGAAATGTTTGAAAGAAAAGGATTAGCCTATTTTTAACATGTCATATCCTATGTGGCATTTTTACATGATGTGGAAAGCTACGTGTGGCGTTTGTAGTTCACGCACCACTGAGTGGTCAAAAAAAGGGTTTAAAATGTTGGATTTCAGTGGGTTCGAGGATTTAGTTGGCAAAGTCTAGATTAGAAGTGCTTAGGTGACAAAATGAGACAAGTACAATATTGGACAGAATGTATGGAAGATATAAAACTATTAGAACAATTAATGGAAGAAAATTTATATATGTACCTAAGAACCCAAGATATGTTATATCTAGAATATATCATAAATAATATTAAAGAGATATCAAGATTAAGACCCTTAAAAAAGGAATATTATGATAAAATCTTTAAGATAAATTCCTCACTTACCACACTACCAAAGATATGACTTCCTCAACTACCAATTCTGCACCTCCCGTGAAGTGGCTCGTGAATGAGAGCCTATTTTGGGCAGTTTCTTGGGCTCATTGCCTAGGCTACCACGAACCACACCACGATCCGTGGTCCCCACCACGAGTCGTGGTCACTAAGGCAGTGTCTAGGGGAGAGTGGACTGTTTTGGTCCTCTCTCTTTCGTCCTTACCCACCTCCTTGATTCTTACCCTCTCGTTTTAGTTCTAGTTTAGCCTAAAAATTTTTGGAATGTTACACGCGACTAAGTCGAACCTTTTCCATAGTCTCTTGTATCAGCTCGGGCCCTATCAATTCAACCTCACCAACTCAAACCAACCTATAGGAGACCTACACCTTCTACCATAAACATCCTCAAACGGTGTCATCCTAATGCTAGAATGATAGCTATTATTATAACCAAACTCAATCAAAGGCAAGTGAACATCCCAATTACCCTTGAAGTCAATCACACAAGCTCTTAACATATCTTCTTAAGTTTGAATGGTACGTTCATCTTGTCCATCAATATGAGGATGGAAAGTCGTGCTAAGTAGGTATTTGGCCATGCGATACCATATCACGATATGGTATCGTGAGATGGAATCAGCATTTGGACATGTAATTTTACGCTGATTCCATATCATGAGAGGTGATACCATATTCTCCAGAAACCATGATATGGAATTATATGGTGATTCCATATCATGATTTGGGATCTTTTAATACAATAATTGATCCATGAGTTTATATTTTGTTAAAACAACTCCACATTTATATCTACTAACCATTTGTTTCATATGTAAATAAAATTTATAATCACATCATTACTTTTTAAAATTTATTATTCTCACCGACATAAAGTTTATTATTCTCACCAACATATAGTCACTTTAACTCATACCTCATAATTGTGAAACTTTTCAACATTCATTTGAAACAATTAACCAGCATGTTAAAATAGTTGCCGAGGCAATTAGCAAGATGACACCAACATTTATACAACCAAAAAATATGACTGGTGTACATTCCAAAATTTGACATAATACTCGATTTTGGCCTTGATTTAAGGTAAAATTTCAATCACATTAATAAATTTATTTTATGGCCTCAATAAGTGCACATTTATATTTTATGTGCAAGTTATTAGTATTAAGTTACATATTTCCTATCAACTTTGTTTAAAGACATACTCCTTCCGTTTCACAAAGAATGACCTGATTTGACTTGGCACGGAGTTTAAGTAAATAAAGAAGACTTTTGAATCTTGTGGTCCTAAATTAAAGTTATGTCAAATGTACAAAATTGCCCTTAATCTTATGGTCTTAAACATGCCACGTGGAATGCAAAAAGTAAAATGTTACCAAAAAAGGAAAGAGGTCATTCTTTTTTAAACTGACTAAAAAGGAAAGGAGGTCATTCTTTGTGAAACGGAGAGAGTAATATTTATTTTATGACTTTGCATTGTCTTGGAAGCATTATTTTTATGAAGTGCATTCTATAATGCTTCCAATTTATTTTATGTTCACTAAACTAATATTGATGTATTTTTTTATTTAGTAGGATTATGTTGGTGCGATTGATGGAACATATATAGAAGGGGAGGTTCCTAAAGCGGTGCAACAAGCATATCGTAATCGCAAAGGAGGTTCCTAAAGCGGTGCAGCACTACAATTTATGTTCAATTTTTTTTATTAAATTAAAGTTAGATGAAACAATTACTTAAGTGGAGAACAAATAACTTTGTAATAATATATTATGCGATTTTATAATTTTTTGTGTATTTGATAAGATTGAATAAACAATTGGGGCTATTTTAATATTTTTACAACTTATGAGATTTTTATGTTTATGAGAAAATATACAAAACAAAAATTTCATATCGCATGTCCAAACAAACCTTCAATTTCATCTCATGATTCCATATCATGATACCATATCATGATTCCATATCATGATACCATATCGCATGGCCAAACGGGCCCTAAGTTTCACGTGAGTACCAGGATCTTTCTGAAACGACTTCCAAACTGAGATGTAAACTGAATACCACGATTGAAAATAATGGACAATGACACTCCATACAACCTTACCATTTCACGAATATAAATCTTCACATCTATGACGAAATACCAAGATTTTAAATTGACGGAAAAATCTTCTCTTATCGCAATAATATCCATTATTTCTTTCCAAATCCCGATGGATCGTCAGAATTTGGCCATAAATCCGGACAAACTTTAAACTAATGCAGACTTTTGCCTTGTCACTACTCCTGATGAATCACAAAAAATTGTTCTCAATTTATGACGGATTATCAAAATTATAATCACAGTTCTGACAAATTGCCAGAATTAGTCACAAAACTTTGACTGGTCACCACAACTTGTTGTGTAAATTTTTTTTACCAATATACTCTTATTCAGAATTGGTCTGAATCAACTCCAAATGACTCCAATTTCGATATACAATCTTCTATTACCAATTTGATAATTTCAAACATCTAGATTCACCTTAAAGCTTCAAAAATTGATAAACCTATTTTGTTTTCTTAAGAAAAATTCAAACTCAACAAAACATAAATATTTTCTCCAATCAAAGCTAATTTCTCTTTTATGAACTGTGGATGGGAGTTTATAATTTTAGATAAAACTGGAAGAAGAAAATAAATAATTACTCTCTCCGTCCACAATTGTTTGTCAAGGTAAGATCATGCACACCCCTCAAGGAAAATTTAATAGAAGGTGTAATTTGACTAATATAACCCTATTATACCAAGAATATCAAAAGTCTATATAACTTTTCAATTGAACTACACTATCATTGGCAAAATTGGAAAAAGGTGATTAATTGTTTCTTGATTGTTTAAATTGACAATTAATCTTGAACATCTATTTTTAGTATACCTGTCAAATAATTGTGGACGGAGGGAGTATGTGAGAAGCGAAACTCTTTTTTCATCCCCAACAAATAAATAGGTTTAAAAAGCTATATCTCATGCCTTTGTTTTGCCCTTTTCCCCCACTAATTTTCCTCTCCAAAGAAAACACAGCTCGTAGAGTAGCGAGAACCTCCTCTTGAGTTTTCATCTCAGGTAGCAGTTGAAGATTTTTTTTCCATATATTCTAGCTTAGTAAATGTAGTATGAGACTCTTCAGTTGCATTTATACCTTTTTTCCGTTTTGGGTATGTGAAATTTTTGTTAAATTTAAAAAATATGGAGAATGTACTCAAATAACTAATTGCCACAGTTAGAACAGCTGTTGAATTCGACGGATCCAAAATTTTAAGTCAGTTGAAGGAGAGGTCACTGCACCCACTGCTACTGTTGTGGCAGTGAGTGCGAACTTCGTGTTTAGTTATGAGTATTTTAAGCATTGTCCTCTTTCAGCTGTAAAAAAGTTATATAGTTCTAGCCAGTGGCTGTTGGTTTCATTTTAAATATTCAGTTTCAGATCTTGGTTAAATCAATAAATAGAACTGAGATTATAGTTGAAACAACTAATAGAAAACCAAAATAACTTGTTATAGTAAGCTTGAAAGAGCTAAATCAAAATGAAATGTGTTCTCTTTATACATATCTGGAGAGCTAGTGGTGAACGGTTCAAAACTCGGTAGATAATGGTGTCACCCTTCTACCCTTCTCCAATTAAATATGAGTTCTTTTTTTCTGTGGCAGGGGTTTGAACTCATGACTTGCGCCTAATCCACACATCATCTGTTGCCCCCTTCCCACTAGACTATAGTCGTCGAGGGTACACTATGTTTGGAATGCACTTAAGTAAGTTTCCATTTGCAACATAGGAGGATATGCCAAAAATCTTAAATTCAGCAAAAGATCCTCACCCATGTTAATGTAGGAATGTGTTAGTCTTTGGTTTATCAAATATGACACTAGTAAATGCTTAGTTAAGTGGTAATCAGTTGTTCTGTAGTTGGAGGATGTTTCTCCTCTTTTGGTGGGTGTCTTTCCTTCTTAGAATCAAATAGATATTTATTGATTACATTGTTATTTCCTCATACATATAATTCAAGTGGCCTTGAATCTTTTGAAACTAAGAAGGGTAAACATGAGAAGAAGATATCTAGCTATAGTTTGTATTCATTCGCTTATTTATTTTATTTTTAAATAAAAGGATCGAGCACTTTATGCTTTCTACCTCCAAGTCCTCACTGAAGCTTAGCATAGAGGCAAAACAGCTGCATGTCCACCCTCTAACTCTTGAAGTACAGCGTTTACTAAAAATACAACTTATTTGTGTTGTATAATGCATATTCTATTTAATTCTTTCAGAGGACATCTTACATCAGAGTTTCTTCTTTGCCTCATTTCGCTCCTAACATTTCTTAGTCTTGTTAATACTTGGTTGGCGTACTTTTAATATCAATCTGTAATGTTTAAAACTTTTGCGATTATATTCTTATTAACTTGCAATTAATGTGGAACATGTTTCAGTCATTGCAACTTTGTGAAAAAAATGTCAAGAAGGCCAAATACCTCTCGCCGTCTTGCAGATGCTGGGAGCATTCCGTTTATCGGCGCCTTTCACCCGAAATCACGTCCATCTCCTTTATTGTCTATAGGACTTGTGGTTGTGGTAAAGGACAATTTCTTTTTCTTATTACCTGCCATCTGTTGACGTGCCCCAATTATTATTAACAATGTTTTGACACTTTTCATGAGAAGTGCTTGTACATGAAGACATTGTAAAGAGATATATTTCTGGAAAAAAAGTCAAAACAAAGAAAAACATTTGCATAGATATGAATATAGAACTGCTTGAATTGAAAAGATAATTCTAAGATACGATTTATTCATGGGAAGCTTTTATTCATAGGCCGCAATGCTTAAGTTTAAGCGTGCATTGTGGATACAAGATTGTATGTTAATGAAGGGATCTTTTCAAGTGTCAAAAGACCATAATTTTCTTGCTACTAAATCATGCTCACAGTAATGGAGGGTTGAGCTCCTTGTACTATCCTTTCTTGTACCATCAACCCAATGATGACTGTGGAATTGTGGGATTAAGATGCCATTTTAACCATAAAACAAAATCATGTAGAGCTATCAGGCTTATGTTTGATACACAAGAGGGCTTTATTTTGGTGATAATAACAAAAAGGGGCTTATTGTTGTTACATAATCTGTGCAGAGCTTAGAAGCTATTCACTTTTGGTATCTGATCAATTCATCCCACAATAACAGAAGCTTCAGCAGATAGGGTGAGAGAAGCTACCAAAAATGAGGGCTTGACTTGCCTGTTTTTACATAATGCAAGATCATGAAGAAACACAAACATCATTTCAACGTTATTTTGATAATTCAAATATCAAAATTTGTCATTTCCCCTTCCTGTATCTCATTGCTCATCAGTTTATGCCTTCATGGTAGGGTGTGATGTATTTGAATTAATACATATCTTATTCTGCATATAAATGTCTTCTCTTCCACACTTACTGATATATCTACCATTCCATTGGTGGGCACGTTTTGCATAACCGCCTCTGCTTTTAAGGGACTACTCTTTCTGGAAGTTTGAGAAAGTGTTGCCAAATCAAATTATCTGTTCATGATCTTATTACTGAATCTTAAATGATCCCAATGCAATAGTACCTGTTGATCTGATCTTTTATCATGACATTTCAGGGAGCATTGTTGATTATTGGTTATTTGTATCACGGTTCAGGTGAATTTTGTCTTATAGTTTGGGTATTTCTCCCTATGGGATCATGTGTAGCAATTGTTTCTTCTTTTATTTTATCTTCTATAACATAATCTGTACAAAGAAGATTTCCTACTATCATCATTTTCATAGATTGATTGCAGGCTTGGTATCTTTTTTCTGTGCCTTCTGATGTACTTTCTCTTTGTATAGGTGGAGCTGTTGATGCTTTCAGTAGACTTGAAGGTAACCAGCTACAACTGAATCAATCTTGCATTGCTACTCAACATGAAGATGTATTACCTATTTACTTGAACATTTTTTAATCTTCCAAGGGAGGTGAAGTAAAAGGCTATAATTAGAATATTATCAAGATTTTGCTACTTAAGTCCGTTAGACGTACCTTTCCAGTGAGATAAATAGTATCTCACATATTTTTCTCTTGAATTTTTAAAATCTTTTTCTGCAAAAGAGATTCGGGGTGTGGTGCCCATGAAAACACTAGATTACTCATTTATATACATTGTACTTACTGGAAAGACTAAAGATCTGTCAAATGTCAATCTTGTTCACCCTGGAAGAATCCTCGGAGTAATATTATTGTTAGCTTTTCTGTTCCTCATTTTTCCTATGAACTGTTTTTGCATACTTGCAAAGGAATAATCTCTGCTCTTGGTTATTCACCAGTAATCTTATTTAGAATTTGACTTTCTCACTTTCTTTATCTTTATAAATAAAACTTTTTAGGTGGTGTTTCATGCACATCAGAACTTCAAAGAGCATTACCTATATTACAGAAAGTCTATGGTGACAGCATGCGAAAAGTATTGCATGTAGGGCCTGACGCTTGTTCAGTGGTGTCTACACTGTTAAAAGAGGAGGGTACTGAAGCATGGGGTGTTGAACCCTACGAGTTAGATGAAACTGATGAAACTTGCAAGAGTCTTGTTTACAAGGGAATAGTGCGAGTAGCTGATATCAAGTTTCCTCTTCCCTATCGTTCAAACTCATTCTCTCTTGTCATAGTGTCGGATGCAGTGGATTACTTGTCTCCAAAATATCTCAACAAGACTTCCAGAATTGGCGAGGGTGGCAGCTGATGGTTTGATTGTTTTATCTGGTAAATTCAAGAACAGTCTTGGCTTCTTCCACACCCCCCCCCCCCCCCTTAAATAGTTCAGCTAATATAAAATTCACATATAAACTCTGAGTGGGTCATTTAAATGTGAGGTAGGGTAAGCTTCATGTTTTTTTGTTGTTAGAGGACATTTATTTTCGAGTGATATTTAAGCGTAAGATAGCTATTTTACATTTTGCTAAAATAACTTTCGAAATTTGGCTGCCCAGTAAGTCACTGATCTTTGCTTTGTAGCTAAATTTCTAAAGATGGTATGTTTATTTATTTGTTTAAAATTGGAAAACATAGATCATCTTTATTAAGATAGAGCTGTCCGTCTTATTGCATATGCGCCGTGTAAACCAAATTCCTACAATTGTTTTTGTGCTATAGATTTTTATGTTGAGTTTGCAAATAGTGTATATCTTTTGTATATTTGGCTATTGAATGTAGTTATTTTTAGCTGACCAGCCAAATGTGTAACTTACTGTTAAAAAAATCAAAGCATTCAACCCATTTTAATTTGGTGGAGGGGGGTGGGAGTGAGAGAAGGGTTTGATCGATACTTTTTATCTTTTTTTTATCCATTTTGCCAGTACTAACAGGTCTAGTAATTTGTGCCAATCTCTTCTGGCAATGCTGGTGAAAACCCATTGTTCGTGGATTCAGTAAAATAAAGATTGATGCACATAATTCCATTATACGTAAGCTTTGGCTTTTGATCACCTATACTTCTGATCTATTAGGAAAAAGAAGCAGCACAGAGAATAAGGTGCTCCCCTTGCTTGTTTGCTATTTGATTCTTCCTAGTCACTTATTGCATAATTTGGGTCATCTGTTTAAAGGTGTTCTCTGTTTTGGAAGATTGAAACTTGCTTATCTTCTCTGTTTAGGACAAATTGCGAAGTTCGTCCTGGTGGATTGGATTTTTTGCTCAATCCAGCTTAGAAGAGAATGAAGTTGCAATCAAGAAGTTTGAGCAAGTGGCAAGCAAGAGGTTTTATCAGCCAGCTTGCCAAATTTTCCACCTCAAACCACTCCATTGAGAAATCCTTAGTTGTTCCAAACAGATATAAAAGCGTCTGCAGCTGTGTTAAATTATCGTTTGCCAATTGCCACGACAATCCGGCGTTCCAATTGTGAAGTATCAACCTGAATCAAAAAAGAGTTGTGTAATGTCAACCTGGATGGTTGAATTAACAATTTTGTTGGAGGAATTTGGTTCTGTAAGATGGTCTCCAGAATATAATATATGCATCCCACAATAGGAGCTTTCAATCAATTAGTATTGCTTGTGGTTGCAGCACACAACTTTTTTTTTGTCTTACAATTGATGGTTGAGTATTGTGTAAACACGAAACACAGTAATTTATTATTCATTTATTTACTTTTGGGAAAAAGGACAAATATACCCCCGAATTATCAAAAATGGTATACAAATACCCTTCGTTATACTATTGAGACACTAGAACCCCTGCCGTCCAAAAAGTGGAACATTTATACCCTTCACTCTGTTAGGGTTTTGCCTTGATTTTCTTACCATAATTTAAGATTTATTTTTCCTTAAAGAAAAACCAAAACATTACCGTAAATGTTTTTACTTTTTCCTGAAAGGAAAATATAATATACTTTCATATTTGGTTTATTCTCTCCTTTTAGGACTCCTTTTCTAGTAGGAAAGGTTTTAGGACTCTATAAATATAAGTTTGTTTCTTCTAACACAATAACAAGAGAATCCACAATGTAGTCGTTTAAGACTTTTGTTTATGGGGAGATTTATTCTCTCTAAAGTTTCAATGTTTTTCTTTATATTAATTTTGATATAATAATATTTTGATTTTTAGTATAAGTTTTTGTTATCTGATTTATCAACTATATGATTTGTAAATTGTAAGCTTACTCATGACGTCATTATCACCCCTTCATAACCCAACACACTCTAATGGAAGGACACGTGTCGTCATCCTATGCATCTACCCTTATTATTCGCCATATTTTAAACCCACAAAAAAAATCCACCCGAATTAAAAAAAAAACCCACCCAAATAGTAGAGCAAAATTAAAGTGATATTTGGGTCCAAATTTCACATTGTAAAAGCACAGCCACTGAGCCACCACTGTGACCGCCACCACGACGGCCATAGTCATCGTCATCCTCATTAGAATCATCGCAGCTTCCATACACATCATCAAAGTTCTTCGATTTCCGATAACAACTGTGCAAGTATGGGATGCGTGGTCCATCGGAGCTGAAAGTGATGAGCGTATGAGGTGAGAATGTTGTGTGAAGTTTTCTGGAAAGATGAGTATTGTTGGGCCGGTGCACCAGAAAACTATTCCATAAGAATAGTCGTTATGTGTTGGCGGTACGTTTGTTACACTCATTGGGCGAGTGAGATTTTTTTCGGACATATTTAGATAAAATCATCTTCATCGGCAGCGGCAGCGGCGGGGCGGAGGAGATGGCGGTGAATGAGATTTTTGAGTGAAGTTTTATTGATTAAGCTTTGAAGCCTAGATAGAACAACCATGGTTGCTAAAATTGTTTAGCTCTCTTAAACCTTAGCTTCTCCCCATCCTCTAATTCGTCCTCAACTTCTTGCTCAATCACGTCATCTTCTTCTTCTCCACTCAAATCCGAGGTTCTATCCCACTCCATCACGAGATTCGCCCCTGTATATCTTCTTCTCCTTCACCCATCTTCATGTTTGAACTTGAATTCAAAATCAAATGCTTACCCTTCCTTTCACAACCAATTTTGGGTTGATTGTGTTTTTAGGTTTTTTTTGAGGAAATAAAATGAGTAGTCGGCAAAATTGCGTGAGATTTTTGAAGAATAAATAAGAGGATCAAGGCGTGTATTTTGGTTGGTTTGAGTATATTATTAGGTGTTAGTAATGGGTGGGTTAGGGATTATTTGGGTGGATCTTTTTAATTCGGGTCGTGGGTTTAGAATTTAGTGAATAATAAGGGTAGATGCATAGGATGACAACACGTGTCCTTCCGTTAGAGTGAAGGGCATAAATATTCACGAAGAATATTTGTATACCATTTTTTATAGTTCGAGGGTATATTTGTCCTTTTTCCCTTTATTTTTTCCCACAGAAGTAGATCTTTGTTTATCCAAACATTGTCAAATACATCCATGAAAGCAGATGTGAAATAGTTAGGTTAAGCAAGTGACCTTCCAAAAATCGTCTAAAGTTGGAGAAGACCATAGAAACTTAGAAAATAACAACCATCAGGGTGGTTGGTCTAGCAGAAATAAAGGAAATGTCTTACAAGAGAAACCATGAAAAGGAAACAGAAAGCAAAAAACAGCAGGTCTTGGCAAACAGGCCAAGAAACTGGAAATAGAACAAAATGAACCCCATTTTAAAATTGATTTCCATTTTAGCCCACACTAAGTCATTTGTAAAATTTACTTTAAGTTGAATTTAAGTTTAAATTGCATCATCTTTGTTTAGCATTATCTACTGGAACAAGTCCCTCATCAGGTTCATAATCTGCATCAACTTCTTTGGGATTGCTGGATTCGTGAAGTGGATATTCTTTAGCAGGCTCACTATTTAGACCATCTCTCTGAATCTGAAGTAGCTCTTCTATCTCAGAATCTTCTTTGTTTTGCAACTTACTTCTCAATTCGACTCATCAAAAATCACATAACATCTTCAATGCACACATTTTCATACACCAGATAAGCCTCGTTGGAGGAAGAATATCCCACAAGTACTCTTTCATCATTATTGGGATCAAACTTCCCAATATCATCCTTTTGGTCACAGAACATGTAGTATTCACCACTTCAGCCCGAAAGTTCTTTGGAAGATTAAAATCCTGCTTATTCCGCTTGATGGATGGTCTGATCTACTTCTCTTTAACACAAGCATCACAAACTTTGTCATAAATTTTATTTTGGGCCGACCGTGGACCAGGTCCCTTGACACAAGTTTGTTCAGAGAGAAGAGCTCAACTTTCATGTATCATAGATCAGTATTCTCACCTTGAGTATTAAGGGAAGTGAGAATGTTACAACGAGCAGTGTTTAGATCAGCAGTACATATTCTTGCATCTCTTTTCTGTCAACATCATCATCCGAGAAATTAAGTTGTGACCACCCATTTATTTGATAAGAACTAAACTCAATTTCCTTTATCATAAATCCGTGAAACACTTAATTAGATTGTACTTCAACATATTGACATAGTACACAACTTCAAAAGAGTGTTCCACGGACTTTCAAGTCCTGCCTACACCAAAAACTGTACTATTTCTTGTCATTGCCAAAAGAGACACCTCTACCTTGAAGTGCCTTGAGACAGAGGAAGTTTTTAGTTTTCTCAGTCATGTGCTTTGAGCATCTACTATTCATAAACCAACACTGACTGATGCTACCTCCTCTCACTTGCATAGCAAATCACTTGTTAGTCTTGGGTTCCCAATAAGTAGATAATGGAGTGATAAGAAAATCTTTTGTCTAGTGAGGTAGACTAGTTTTCTTCAACTTAGGACAATAAGCAAGACCATGTCCATTCTTCTGTTTGTTCCTCTGTTTGGAATAGTTTGAAGAACTTCCTTCATATTTTTTTCCAAACAGGACAATCTTTCTTAAGATGTTCATTTCGACCACAATGCACACATAACAAATTATCAACAACAAAAACATTTTTACACAAAGGATTGTATGGGGAATCGATCTTCTCACAACCCAACCCTCTTCTACTTTTGTTACCCTGACTGATTACATTTGTGAGCATTTTAGAGGAAGTGTCCCATTTGAGGGATTTGTTCACTTCCTCTTTCACACGGACGAGGTCCCTCTCCAACAGAAGATTTTTTTTCTAGCCCCAATTCCATCTTCATTTCAGCAATGTGCAACTTATTTTCAAGCTCCAGTTGCAAGCCGTTTTCCTCGTTTTTTCCTTTAGAAACTATAGTAGTCACCATTTTTATCTTTTCCTTCAGTTCTAGATTTTCAGCTTCTAGAACAACCAATTGTTTTTCAATATCGTATATTTGGGTAACTAGAGCAATTTTTTCATCTTGAAATATCTCAAGGCTATTGTTCAAGAGATATTTCTCAATGATTAGCTCACTGATCAAATCAATTAACACAACAACTAGCTTCTTCAATTTTCTAATGGAAAAGCTATTCATATTTTGCTTAAAATTAGATAGGGTTACCTTTTCATCATCATCTTCATCATCTGACTTTGTCATGAAAGCAAACATAGAGTCAAGCATTTCTTCGTCATCTTTTACTCCAAGCATGGAAGCACCATCAGCGTGTTCAGAATCATCTGAGCCACTTGAGGTATTTTTCTAGACAACCAGAGTTTTCTTCATCACACAATCAACAGTTTATGTTCTGCATGACTTGTCATCGACCTGGTCCCTTCTTTTGTTTTTGCCTTTGAGAGTGAGACTGTCCTTTCTTCTATACATCTCATGAACTTGAAGATGTTCAACAACAGTACTTTAGGGTCCCCTGCCTCATAGACAATATCAACTTCATCAGTCTAAGATATGGGAAGAATCTCCAATATTTTAGTGACCTGCTTCCACGCAGTGACAGGTTCTTCTAGGAACATGAGCTCATTTGTAATGATGGAGTACGCATTTCATGAATAGATTCACCTTCTTTCATGGTGAAGTTGTCAAACTGAGTAGTGAAGAGATCTAACTTAGATTTTTTTATTTGTTCAGTACCTTCGTACACTATTCTCAAACGATTCCAGATTTCCTTGGCTGATTCACAATATGAAATCAGATCATATTCATATGCTCTGATTCCACACATTAACAACTTCTTAGCTTTGTGATTTTTCTCAACTTTTTATTATCAAAGTCATTATATTGTTGTCAGATTTTGAGAACAACCTTTGTGACATCCCCATCTCTTACTTTTATAGTTGGCACATAGGGACCCTCACAAGTAGCGTCCCACAACTCACAATCCTCAAATATTATATAGTCAAACATACACGTTTTCCACCACCTATAGTACTGACCATCAAACAGAGGTTACTTCGTTGGAGACCGGCCTTCTTTCAAGTTTAGTGAAGCCGCCATTCTTTGCAGGAATCTCTCTCTTGGTGTAAACCAGATAGAGAGCCCAAGCTCTGATACCAATTATTGGAATGTATGCGTGTAACACCCCGAAAATTTTTTGAGCTAAAAGTTGAACCATCCTTCGTATGAGTAAGTTTTTACCAATGAATTTAATTTTTTCTTAAGTGTTAAGGTCACTAGATGTAGCACCTTGAGTTCCAAAAAAAAAGAACTAAAGAGAAATCATTCAAGTCATTCCTAAGTTCTTTTAAGTTTTGGGTCAACTTCAAATGACCATAACTTTCAGTACAGGATGAGTTAGGAGACCCATAAGATATAAAATGAAACATCTTTGAGTCCTATTTCCAAAGCCACTGAGTTTGCTAATTTTCAAGCTCGTATGAGGGAGATATGCCTTTTTGAAGTCAGGATGTCCATTTAAGAAAAGTTACCCGAATATAGGAGGGGTATTTTAGTCTTTTCCTTACCCCACTTATTCTAAACGAAAATTTCACCCAATTAAGGGTCAAAACTGATTAGAATCAGTTTCATTCATCCCCAAAAGCGTTTAGGGTTTTAGAGAGAAGATTCAAGAGGAGAAAAAGTTTAAAGTTTCAAGTGTTCGTTCAAGAAATTCAAGATTTCGCCAAGAACCTAGTTCTTTGAGGTATGTAAGCTTCCATAGTGTTGGGTTCGTTCACTCACACGTCAATCATGAGTTTCTTTTGCGAACTTATCCATAAATATTGAGCAATTTAATTTCTTGATGAGTTCTTGATAAGTGTTCTTGAAGTTTCCTTATCGATTAAGTTTTGATGTAAGATTCTACTTGGGTCAACTTCAAACGACCATATATCTTAGAATATAAAGAGTTATGTGGGTCATAACCTATCAAATTAAAGGTATTTGAATCTACTTTCCAACGCCATAAATTTCGCGTCAATCCAATTTTTGAGTAAAAGGTTATGACTATTTTAGTAACCTGATATAGTGATGTTACGAATTAGCCGACAGGAAAACATTAAAAAGGGTCATTTTTGTACCTCCGAGAAAACCCTAAACAAATTTCTTGACTAATAAAATTCTCAAAACAATAAGATTTTTATATTTTAATCCATTATTCTCTTCTCTCTCAAATCCTAGGGCAAAACCCTAAGAAAAAATCAAAGTAGATGACTCCATTCAAGATTCTTTCAATCCTTTTTCAAGATTCTTCTTCAAGGTAAGTTTTTCTCCAAGAATTCCATTCTTTCAACTCAAATTCCTCCATACAATTATGAGTTACTAATGAAAATCATAATTCTTGGCCATAGAGATTTCAAGAAAGTAATTCAAGAATCTCTAGGAAGGTTTTCTTGATTGTTCTCCTTCAAACTAGGATTTCAAGGCTTCTAATCAAGTTCTTCTTTAAGATTATTCAAGATTTCTCAAGAACCTTGTTCTTCGGGTATGTAAGTCTATCATAGTGTTGGACTAGTTCGTCCTCACGCACTACATCTTCTTTCAAATCAGTAAAAGAAAAATCTAGGATTCTACCCCTAGATTTGAGTATTTTTGAGATAAGTTCATTTGAGTTCTTGAGTTCATGGTTCTTTTAAAAATTCTATTCCTAATTATTGAGTTTCTATATTTTTATTGAGATCCTTGAGTTGATTTGTTCATGTCTATAATTCAGCATGAAACCTATTTTGAGTTATAAATCTTGGGAAGTTTTCAAAGCCAACACTTGAGTTTTAAACTAAGCTTTGAGGAAGTAAGTATGAGAATGAGAAGAGTCGTATACATGAGTTCCATATTGTTATTTAGACTCTTGAGTCAAGTCGTTCATGCCCATAAATTCTGCATGAACTCCATCAATTGAGTATCTTTGAGAGGAGTAGTATCTTCAAGTTCTAAGTCTTGAGTATTGAGTTCCTAATCATTTTGGGATTATGTTCCTAATCATGGGGCTACTACATGTTACCCATGAAGGTCCTTGCGTTGAGTAGTTCATGCCCATAATTTCGCATGAACTCTCTGAGTTGAGCATTCTTGAGATGAGTAGTATCATTGACTCCTTGAGTTCCAAGTATTGAGTTCTATGCATGGTTATTAAAAACCTTGAATTGAGTCGTTCACGTCCATAATTCGGCATGAACCTATTTTAAGAAGTCTTTTTTTACAAATTGTTTTAAAACTTGTTTTAAAGACTTGAGCACTGAGTTTAGGAAGAGTAGAGCTGAGTTCATTTTCTTTAAAATGATAAATGGGAACTAAGTATTCCCAAGAGTAAATGATTTTACATTTAAGATGAGAGGAAATTGAGATTTCCAAAAGAGTTTTGAGCAGTTTGAGTACCATCTCTTTTAAAAGAAATATTTTGAGTAATAATCTCAAACCACAAAAAGAGTTATGTTTTTAAACATATGAACTGAGTATATTTTTGGGAGTAGTATTGAGCACAGATCTGGAGACGAGTTCAGATAACTCAAGTCTCCATAAACCATGAGCCAACGTGGGTAGAAAGGGTCATATTTTTTAGATGATTCCTTAATGCTTTTTAGCATAGACTAGTATCCACTTAGTTGAGACGTTCTATACCTCAGCAAAGTATAGGACAGTTCTGGCAACGTGGGCGAGACATTGTATCATCACATAGCTTATAGTGATGGTTATCGGTTAGAAAAACTTCCACAGAGTTATATTGTATTTTTATATATACAAACTAAGTTATTATTGTATTCTTCAATACATTGAGTTGATATCTGCTGTTTTAAAAGCTTTCCATATATATTGCATCTTTTACTGTTGCGTTATCCTTGAGCATCATAAGTTGAGTATCTTATTCGTGAGTTGATTTGAATTGAGTGAGTTGAGAAGAGGTAAGTATGTTTCTTTTTTAGCAAGTTCAAGCCTATGTTTATTCTTTAGAATACCCTTTACATGCTCATACATTCTACGTACTGAGCCATTTGTCCTGCATCGTTTCATGATGCAGATACAGGTATTCAGGATCATCAACAGGCGTTTCGTTGAGGTCATGTGATATTCCAGTCAGCTTTGGTGAGCCTTTTTATATTCTGGAGGACTTCACCTTTATCTTATAGTTAGTAGTTTTGAGATGTTGTGGGTCTTGTCCTAATATACTTCTGTAGTAGTAGAAACTTCATAGATAGACAATAGAGTTTAAGAATTATGTTCGTTTATTTTGTTAAATTTTTTTAAGACTTGAGTTGCCTATTTGGGCTAGTTGAATATTCTACATTTGAGTTAAAGCTTTGTATCTAAATTCTATGAATTTTTATCCAGTTTTAAGCTTTTGTATGCTTGAGTTAGTCTTCCATTTGTAGTCAGCCAGGATGAGGGTTCGCTTGGGGATCAATAATGGTTTTCAAGGGCCGGCCATGTCCAGGGTGTAGGCTCGGGTCGTGACAATGCGTCCACTATACGTCAACGACTAGGTCTCTTGACTCAGCAAGAACAGTAACTGAAATAAATGTGGAAAATAAATAGCTCAAGAAAATCACGCACAAGGATTTTACGTGGAAATCCCCTTGCTCAAGGGTGGTGAAAACCACAACCTATACTCACAGGATTTCAACCCAAACTCCATTTCACTCAAAAAGGAGCAACGATTCAGATTACAACACTTGTAACCTAGGAATTTAACTCTAAATCCCTTCCCCTTCTAAGCAACAAATCTGCTGCCCACTGAATCAACTAACTCTAATTGACTCAGACTTCTTTTCAAACTAAGCAACAACTATGTTGCCCACTGAATCAACTAACTATAATTGACTCAAACTTCTTTGCAAACTAAGCAACAACTCTGTTGCCCACAGAATCAACTAACTCTAATTGACTTAGAATTCTTTTCAAACTAAGCAACAACTCTGCTGCCCACTGAATCAACTAACTCTAATTGACTCAGACTTCTTTTCAAACTAAGCAACAACTTTGTTGTCCACTAAACCAACTAACTCTAGTTGACTTAGACTTAATCCACTAGCCATAGCTAACTTTAGCAATGACTCAAGATTGATTCTGAAAGAAGACACTGATCTAATTCCCTTATAACTCAGGAATAAATCTATAATTATAAGCACTGAAATATAAACCATAAGACAACTAAAGACACTAACAGCTCTATCAGGTCCATGTTGTTCTTGAGGAAAATACTTCTGGAAAGGATGTTTTTGCTGTGTTCTTGAACTTTTCAGGAATGCAAAAATTGAGGTTGTGTCTATTGATAAGAACCTTATATATGATAGACACAACCTTAAAAGCCATGCTATTGGCCAACGACGCTGCCACGCTATACGAAAGACGCGCACCTTGTCCTGCAGACCTACAGGTGACAGAGGTTGCAGTGTACTTTTTCCAGTTGTACCTTTCTCACATAGGAACACCATCCTCATATAGGATCAGGTCCCGTATCACATCCCATGGCTTGTCAAATAATCAAAACTACATGTTAACATTTTTAATCTCTCTTTGATGGTGACAAACTTCTCTTCTCTTTCTCACTTCTTCCCCTTGTCATCCACATCAGGTACCTATCCCCAGTGAACTGTCAAAATCTATCATATGCATACCAAATTTTAGGAGTAGATTTACAATCTAAGCACATAAGACACAAAGCTCAATATCCAACAAATACTCTTTAGCACTCCATCAGGTCCTTTGTTGAGTATGAGCAGTGTTCTTTCTTGAAGATGGCTTTTTCTTTGTAAGCTTGTGAATTTTCATAAATTCAAATCTTTGTTTGCGTCTTGTGAGAAGAGACTATACCAAATGAACACAAGCCTCTTGGGACTACATCATTGGTTGAGAGCCTGCTATTCTAAAAAGTTGTGCACCAACCATGTCAGATGTGATAACTTTTAGACATGTGTCTCTTGACTTTTCCATGCATGAAGTCTTTCCGGGACCAGGTCACTTGCAGTGCGTTCTTTGTGAATTCATGAAAAGACTAGCTATCTCTCTCTCTCTTTGAATGAATAATGTTATTTGTTTATTGTTGTATAAATCAATCACCAAGAAGAGTTTTGACAACTGAAACAAACAACCTCATCCGTCCTTCCTATTGGTGAAGTACACTCACTTTTCACCAACCAACCTGACAAGATAGCTTTACATTTGTACACCATTTTTAATCTAGACAGAAGTACTTTGCCAAGGACCGGGTCCTTGTATTTGTGAGGATCATCAAAACACCTAGAATATAACAGATTGCTTCTTTTAGATGAGGTTCATGTAGTTCCTACACATATGTTTAGGAAAGTTATCAACATCACAAAATCTCACTGTAAACTTGGACTTAATGCAACATTGGTTAGGGAAGACAAAAGGATTACTGATTTGAATTTCCCTATCGGTCCTAAGTTGTACGAGGCTAATTGGTTTGATTTAGCCAAAGGAGGATTTATTTTTAATGTGCAGTGTGCTGAGGTCTGGTGTCCCATGACTAAGGAGTTTTTTGCAGAGTACTTGAAACAGGAAAATCAAAGGAAGAGACAGGCGTTGTACGCAATGAATACTAATAAATTCAGGGCTTATGAGTTTCTCATCAGGTTCCACGAGCAGCAGCGTGATGACAAGATAATCGTATTTTCTGATAACTTGTTTGCATTGATAGAGTATGCAATGAAGATTTGGAAGCCTATGATCTATGGTTGTACCAGCCACATCAAGAGGATGAAAATTCTCAAGGCATTTAGAACTAATCCTAAAGTGAACACCATTTTTCTTTCAAAAGTGGGTGATAACTCCATAGACATCGCTGAGGCAAATATGATCATTCAAATTTCATCCCATGCTGGTTCAAGGCGCCAAGAAGCACAATGACTAGGCCGTATACTAAGGGTAAAAGGGGCATGTCCTCAACGGGGAAGTGAAGTTAGTTATTTTTGTAGTATTTTGAGTAAATTAATAAATTTGTAATAAGTGCAATTTACCTTTGAAGGAAAAAAATTAATTATGTGATCATATTTTTCTCAACAACATCACGTACATAAATAGTTTATGTAGTATGCAACAAAACTATAAAATTGTGTTGGATATTTAAATTTTGAAATCGTTCTTCAATTATTGTGATGAATTAGATTATATATATTTATTATTATAGAGAATGGAATTCGATGACAAATTAGGAAGTTCATTTCAATGATTTTCACCAAACAAAACTAAATTTTATATGTATTTTCTGGTTAAATGGTAAGTTAATAATTTTTATTCATCTAAAGTAACACGCTTCTCAAGATCATTAGGTTGTAGATATTTGATAATGTTATAACCCTTTGCAAAAGTAATATAAATATTGTTTATTTCTAATAAATTATTTACAAAAATGATAAAAATGAAAAAAAAATAATACACATCACATATAGTAAAAGGCTAATATCAATTAAACGATGCAGGATTAGATGAAAACAATTGATGAATAATCAAGTACAACGGTCTAAGTTTTAAATTAAACAATTTAAATTCTGTAATTCTATTAAATCCACATATTAACTGTAAATTTGACCCGAATAGCACGACAAAAGCGCTATATGTTACTTCATCGATTTTTTATCACCGTCCAAATTAGACAACAGATTAGTAGTAACTGAATCTGGCAAGAATCCAGAGAACTCATCTAGCAAATCTGGACGGTCATTGAGAAGTACGGCAACCTACAAATATAAGAAAATAGTAGTAACGAACAAGAGCATAAAGATCGTCTATAATATCTATGTACTCAAATTATAAAAAAAATGGTCACCTCATGGTACACCTCTTTGACATCATTGCGCTCCTTCCTACACTTGTTCATAATATCTAGGAAGGATTTGTACTCATGGTTGTTTACTAAATGTTTCTGCAATAAGGTATAAGTCAATAAGGTATTACTAAAGTGTTTTGAACAAGAAAAAGGAAGACTTTAATTAGTAAAATCATGATGTAATAGAAATGTAACCTTTATTTTGTTCACAAAGTTGAATACTTGTTCAAAGTGAATTGATTTCTTCAAAGGAGGCTTGACTTCATCGTTAAGGATTATATCATAGCCACAAAGCAAGAGTGGATTTAATACAAGGAGTAAACTAGCTAATGGATTGGGAGTAACTGAATCTTTCAAGAATTCAGTGAACTCATCTAGCAAATCAGGATGATCATTGAAAAGTACCGCAATCTACACATATAGTAAAATAGTAAGAAACAAGAACATAAAGATTGTCTATGATATCTATGTATCCAAATTTTTTTTAAATTGTCACCTCATGATACACTTCGTTGATGTCCTTGCTCTCTTTCTTATACATCATCATAATATCTACGAATAATTTGTACTCGTGGTCATTTCCGAAATATTTCTGCAAGAAATTACAAGTCAGTAAATTAGGACTAAAGTTTTTAAACAAGAACAAGTCCTACTTTTATGAGTAAAATCATAAGATAACAAAAATGTAACCTTTATAATTTCCACTAAATTGCATTCTTCTTCATAGTTAGTTGTTTTCTTCGAAGAAGCCTTGTCTTCATCATTGAGAATTATTTTATAGTCATTGGGCACGAAAGCATTAAATCCAAGGAGCAAACTAGGATGCCCTTTAAACAATTCTCTCACTCTTTCTATGACACCAACAGGATCAATTCTGTGAGGAATATTTAAAGAAATAGTCCCATTATAAATCACCAAATTAGAATATATTTTAATAAAGATCATGACAATAGGTAAAATTTTGTTGAAAACCTTCGAGCCTTTAAGTCTTTCATAACATCAAGGAACATGTCATACTTTTCTACTTGGTCTACAAATGTGCCCTTAATCTCCCTCACATAAGACAACGCTGCACCTGGATCTATGCTGCTGTCATACCTAATTCATCCATGGGATAGAAAAAATAAATGCATCAGAACCATAGCCATAAGTAGCCAGTGAAATATATTGCGGCAAAATCAATGATGTGGTCTAACATTAGGTAAAGTGAGTGAAAATGTAAAAGATTATAGCTCAAATTCTAGTAAAGACTAGTAATATATCTTCACACCTAACTAAATCTTGAAAGATAAAGTAACTACATATGTAGTGTTTGGACATAGAAAATGAAATATTTTAGACACACACAAACATGGAAGGCTTAACATTAATTTTGTCATTAGATTTTATGTAGACACTCGATATACCATCTGTCCCAACTGATCATTGAAACACTTGCTCATATGTTCTGATTTTTTTAAAAAAAATTGTGCATTCTCAAACATTGCTAGCTACATAAGTTAACTACGTTAAAAAAAAATTATCTCATTTAATTATACACATCGATACCTATTGGAACATGCTTGAGGTTTTAAGTCTTACTAAGGTCAATATGTATAATTAATGGAGGTGACATATTTTAAGAGTTTAACGAATCTATATTATTGATACTTGTAAACAACGCAAAATGTTTCTAAAATTCAAACTCAACGTGTCTAATAAAAAACATTTTATCATGTGTTCAATATAATTTGAACACATTATAATTCGAGTATCTAAATAAAATTTTATTTAAGGGGGCTATTAATGTATTAGGTCAACTTGTAATGTTCTTCAACACAAGTAGTAGATAAGTTACATTCTCAACTTTAATCCAACGCTTAATTTTGGCAAAAACAAATTGGGGATAGTCATGTATATAAAAATTACCACAGACATAGAATAAAATTAATTGAATACATGAACTTACGATTCTCCATGAGAAGAACAAATTGGCCGCTTAAATGGTGGTGTATCAATTACATCGGATCTCAATCGCTTCATGCTTCAAAAATAGAACAAAACAACATCAATTTTTACTATAAAAAACTGAAAATTGAAGAAAAAAAAGGAGAAGACAATTTTCATTCTATAAAAGAGCTTACCTTTTGAGGCTCTCTAGAAAAAGAAAAATCAAAAGTCCAAGAAGATCTATCAACAAAAAAAAAGAGAGTTAAATCGATGGGTTAGATCTAGAAAAAAAATATTATTTTAATTCATTTCTCGCTACCTTTTCCTCTCCTTTCTTCTCTTTCCCTCCCTATAACACACACTTAACTTTGAGAAACAAAGAGGTGAGAGGCAATTAAATGAATTGAGGAAAAAAACTTATTGATGTATATCTTATTTAATGCAACTTAGTATTCATTAAATATTTAATTCCAATGCAACTTAGTGACAGTTGTGCACAAAAGGTTTAATTTTGAATGGGCTGAAAATTAGTGACATGTGTGCACATATTGAAGTTCATGAATGAGCCCAAACTTTTTTATGCCCCAATTTCATTTATCAAACAATTCCCCAAATTGAATGTAAATTAGGGAACTAAGTTCATTACAAACAAGTAAGTTTTTCATCTTAAAACCATATTAATTTGACCAAAAATATTAGTAAAAAATCACCACCTATACTATGATTGATTATTTTTTTTCATATCTAAAAGATATTTTATTTTATTTTACATAAATTTCCAAACTTGAAATAAACTGGAGTCATGCTAACTAGATACTAACATAACCTTGAATATTTTGAATTTTAAAATTATACGTATCAATTTACTTGCTAAAAAATTAGACTATTTGAGATCATACTATATCATTCTAGGTTACATTTGACTTCAATTATAATATTTACTAATATTTCAAAAAAGAACAATTGACTTTTTGGTTAAGTTATAAATTTGTTGTCGTTGTAATCCATCTCAAAATGAAAAATAAATCGTGGTCAAATCCCTTTTCACCAATATACATATTGGTATAAGATTATTTAATTTGCTATAGAATAATAAAATTGATGAACGTTTAATTTCAAGTTATGATCCTCATCGTAAACTTGTTACAACCAAGTAAATACTTTCATCTTTGAAACTAATTTACTTCTAAGATATTAGATAATAATGGTAAAGTTTTTTCATCGACAATTGATTGTGATTTTATAGTATATTTAGAAAATCCTTTTAATTTATTTGCAAACTTAGATGTTATGAAGTTATATAAATAAGATAATAAGACAATCTTAGATATTTGAATTTCTAAGTTACACTACTCAATATATAGAGTTATTTACATTTCGACCCCTAACAGGTGCATCCTTTTGGGATTTGTATCTAATACTATTACTTTTAATAATTTACGCCCAAACTTCTTTATTTTCTTGAAAGTAAAAAAAACTTGCAATATCCATGGCTTGTGGGCCTATTTGAGAGGATTCAGGTTTACATGACCTCGATGGGAGCACTCCTGAGGGACTTTCCCATGCCTCCAAGATAGCCTCCCACTTCCAGTGTTGTTGCTTGTACATAGGCCCTTTAGGGAGCCTTTGAGTCCCTTGCATTGGCCTACATAAAGCTCTTAGCTAGTTTGGATGTTGAGAAGAAAAAAAAGGCGTTTCTGTGAAAAATTGCTAGTAAGAATACTAATGGGGATGAAATCCTTTCGGAGAACCTTGTCGTTGTGTTTGAGATCTCCAAAGGAGACTATGAGAGATGTTTAGGATTTCTCATTCTTGAGCAGAGAAAGAAATGAGATTCCAGCGGGTTAGGTGGTAGCTAGTATCTCTCCCTCCCCTCCTTGTCCCCTATTTCTCCTCCCTTTTAGCTTTTGATATAGGGTGGTGGTTGTTTGCCCGCATAGGCCTTGTATAAATAATTATATTTCTGCATTTTCATGACTCAAAGTATAGCTTAGGAATAACATGACGTGTAGAACCCCGAAAGGGCCTACACATGCCACTTAGCATGTATCATACAAGTTAATAGAAATAAAGAGAGTTCAAAAGAGTATTTTTATATCATAAAAGAGTTTGACAAAGTGGAAGTCTAACAAAGTCTCAACAATTCATCTTATACATCAAAAGAAGTGGTTGTGACATAACCCATACACCACAAACAATGTCTAAAAACTGAAATAAATAAAACTATAGAAGTGTCTCAGTCCACGGAACATGAGGACTCACCAATCTTCAAATGCTAAGAGAGAGATCAACTAGCCACAAGTATGCGAGGTAGGAGCGCCAGACCCTACATTAGTGAAACAATGTAGACACAAGTATGAATTAGTACATGGAATGTACTAAGTATGATAGCAATGCATAAATGATATAAAATCATGCTAAAAGGACTTTACATGACATTAAACGCAACACCCCAGAAAAGTTTTGAGCTAAGACTCGAACCATCCTTCATTATGAGTAGGATATTACCGAGGAATTTAAATTTTCTTAAGTGTTAAGGTCACTAGATATAGCACCTTGACTTCCAAAAAGAATTAAATTGAATTTGTTCTTCTAAGATTTGAGTCAACTTCAAATGACCATAATTCTCAGTACATGATGATTTAGGTGTTCTATAGATGGAAAATCAAAGGTATTTAAATTATCTTTCCAACGCTATCAAGTTTGCTAAATTTTGACATCGGATGAGTGAGATATGCCCTTTTGAAGTCAACTATCCATTTAAGGAAAGTTGCCCAAAAATAGTGAGGGGTATTTTGGTCTTTTTCTTATCCAATCAGATTTAATTCATTTTTAGTAAGGTTTTGAAGGGTCTAATCCTATTAGGTTCAATTTTATAATCCTAATATACACCTAGGGTTTTATTTGAGAGTTAAAGAAGAGAAAAGAGGAAAGGATCAAGGCATTCATCGAGGTTCTTGAGTTTTGTTGCGGATTTTTGTCATCGGTTTGATCCCTAATGTCACGCCCCGAGCCTACACCCTGGACGTGGCTGACACTTGAGAACCATTATTGGCCCCAAGTGAACCCTTGGTCTGGCTTACTTACTCAGCGGAAGACTTAACTTAACACAGATACATCTATGAAATAAACTGGAATGTTATAAAGGAAACATTCAACTGGCCATTAAGGCAAACTTAAATCTCAACATAAGATAATGACAATGAAAAGACTAAAGAACTAGCATTTGACTGTCTATGAAGCCTCTAAAACAACTGAGATGAATGTTGGGACAAACCCCACGACATCCTAATGAACTAACAAAGTAACTGAAAGCAATAAAAGAAGTCCTCCGAAATGCAAGGAGGCTCACCAACTAACTCTGGAGTGCTCACTGGATCAACGATGCGCTGGATGTCGATCCTAGTTACCTGTGTCTGCATCATAATAAGATGCAGGCCAACTGGCATCAGTACATTGAATGTACAAGTATGCGAGTTGGAATGCTAAACTCCACATAGGCTTGAAAGGAATCTGAAGAACTTACCTGGCTCAACTCAACTCAGCATAACTGAACTCATTTCAATATAAAGCAGTTTAAAACAAGTGCAATATAAAGAAAAGTTGTTTAAAGCATGATGTCAACTCTGTGTGTATGCAAATATACAGTAAAACTCTGAAATGTATGTAAAAATACAATAAACTGTGTATATAAGAATACAATTACTTCTGTGGGAGTTTCTCCAACCGAAAACTATCACGTAAGAGCTATTGTGATGATACAACATTTTGCCTCACGCTGCCAGGGCCGTCCTATACCTTGCCGGGGGTGTAGAACATGAACTACTAAGTGGATCCACTAGTCTATGCTAAAAATCACTAAAGGAATCATCTAAAAAGTATGACCATTTTCTACCAATGGTGGCTACATGGTTTATGGGGGCTGTGAGTTGTATGAACTCTCCCCCATATTGGTGCTCAATACTACTCCCAAAAAACTTAGCTCAAAGGCTAACTTGGAAATCAAATTTTCCTCTTTTTCTTAATTTAGAAAGCGATTACGCTTTTCCGAAAACTAGCCCGAAGGCTCTTTGGAAATCAAGGTTTCCTTTCTTGTTTAAATGTAAAAACATTTTAAACCCTTTGGGAATACATAGTCCCCATATACTTTTGAAGAAATGAACTTCAAACTTTACTCTTTAATCTTTACTCAACTTGAACTTTAATTCTTAAAACAAAGTTCAAACAATTGGAAAAGACTTTTGGAAAACTCTAAAAGAACTTCTCTTGACTTGACTCTTACTTCTCTTGATTTTGATTTTAACTTTCCTTGAATTGAATTATGGATTCAAGGTTTATGATCTCATGTTTATGGATGATTTCATGATGTTTAGATGTACCTTAGAGTATTAGAATCAACTAGAAAACATAGGTACATTGCTAAGGAACAAGTACTAAAAGGTGGGGAACGAATGGGGAGAACTGGCGTCCCTGGCGCTCTGAGAAGCGCGGGGCGCCAGCCCTCAAACTTCAGAGAACATGTTGGGGTGTGCTGGCACGTCTCCCCAATGGGTAAACTTCAGAGACCCTTTTGGGGCGTGCTGGCTGGCGCGACGCCCCCACCCCCTTCCCCTGGTGTTTGACGACTTTTCTTGCTCGTTTTTCATCTCTAAACCCTCTAAACTTCAATGGTTCTTTCCCCAAACACTTAAAATCATCTATACCCTCAATATATGATATATTCAAATAGAAATTACACCCGAAAACACGAATCAAATCGCAAGAACCATCAACAACACAACCTATAAGAAATTCAAACGAAACCTCAACAATATTCATAAAGAACTCAATTTCTAAACTTTCAAAGACTTTAATTCGCTAAATTGAATAATGGTTGGCGCGTGGGTGAACTAACCCAATGCTATGTGATCTCACATACCTTGTAGGGATCACCCCCGATGAAATCCACAAGCTAACCTCGACGAGATCGACGAATCTTGAACGTTCTTCTCCTTTCTCCTTTTTTCTCCTCTTCTCCAAGCCCTAGCGTAAAATTCACTTTTCTAAACTGACTAAAATCTGACTTTACCCCAATTAAACTCCTAAAAATGAATTAGAATAATTAGGTAAGGAAAAGACTAAATTACCCTTCCAAAATCCGGATTGGACTTTCCTTATTCCAACAGCCCAACTTCCAAAGAGCATAACTCATTCATACGAACTCGGAATCGCGCAAACTCAGCAGCGTTGGAAATATCATTCCAATAGATTTCCTAACATATTTGTAAGTACCTCTAACTCATCCCGAGAAAGAAGTTATGGCCGTTTGAAGTTGGCCAAAACTCACTTTTCCTAACTTAACAAAATTTCCAGATTTTTCATTCTTTCCAAAAATGACTATTTCCAATTATAAGCTTCTTCCTAGTTATTTCAAATTGCGAGATGTTACACCTAAGAGGTATGTAAGTTTCCATAGTTTTGGGTTTGTTCACCCACACGCTAAACATGATTTTCATATTTGAATTCGTCCATAAAGATTGAAAGATTTAAGTTCTTGTTAAGTGTTTTTGAAGTTCATTATAAATCTTGTTTTGTTGGGGTTTTGATGATTTCTTGAGATGAAATTTAGTGATTTGAGTATATTAGAGTGTAATTATGTTAAGTAATCGAATCCAAGTGATTTGGGAAGAAACCGTTCGAATCTAGGCGAAATAGGGTGAGAAAACGAGCAAAGAAAGTCATCGGCATTTTCTGGGTTGGGGCCTGACTCCCCACGCCAGCCAGTGCGCCCCAACCACACCTCTGTAGGTAGAGGGCTGGGACCCCATGCCACTCAGTGCGCCAGAGTCGCCTGCCCCACCCGTTCTCCGTCATTTTCGTTCGTCTGAGTTCTTTCGAAGGGTACCTTTATTCTCCTTCGATACTAAACAATCTAAGCTATTTCTAAACACCTAGAAATCATTCATAACTTTGAATTCATAATTCATAATTCAAATTCAAGGTAGAGTAAGAGTTAAGTCTTGAGAGTTTATTCGAACATTTCGAGAAAGTCCATTTGAGTCTTTTTGAGGAGTCTTCTACAATTTCTAATAACTTGTTTCAAGACTCAAGAAAGTGAGTATAAGAGTGAGGATAATGTATTCATGAGTCTACATTATCATCAAGATATCCTTCATATTATGAACTATAACTCTTGAATTCATAATTCACATTCAAGAGAGAGCTAAAAGTAGAGTTCAAGAAAGTCCCTGAGTTCAATTGTGAATCCTTTGAGATCAACTATCGATTTGAACTAAGTTTTGAGGAAGTAAGTATGAGAATGAGAAGAGTTGTTTATACAAGTTCCATGTCATTATGTAGACCCTTGAGTCGATTCGTTCATGCCCATAAATTTCGCATGAACTCCATAAGTTGAGTATCTTTGAGATCAGTAGTACCTTCAAGTTCTAAGTCTTGAGTTTCTAACCTATTTGAGATTATATTCGTAATCATGGGACTATTGCATGTTACCCATGAAGTCCTTGAGCTAAGTAGTTCATACCCATAACTCTACATGAACCCTATAAGTCGAGTAGTCTTGAGATGAGAAGTATGTTTGAGTCCTTGAGTTAAGTAGTTCATGCTCATAATTCCGCATGAACCCTCTGAGTTGAGCATTCTTGAAACTATTAGTATAATTGAAGTTCTTGATTTCCAAGTATTCAATTTTATCTATGGTTAATGAAAACCTTGAATTGAGTTGTTCACATCCATAATTCGGCATGAACCCTATTTTAGAAGTCTTTTACGGATACTTTAAACTTGTTTTAAGACTTGAGTTTTGAGTTGAGTAAAGAGTAACGAATGAAGTTTATTTTCTTCAAAAGAGTGTATGGGAACTATGTATTCCCAAAGAGTAAATGTTTTCATATTTAAGCAAGAGAGGAAACTCTGATTTCCAAAAGAGCCTTTGAGCTAGTTTTACATTAAAGAGTAAATGCTTTCACATTTAAGCAAGAGAGGAAACACTGATTTGTAAGAGAGCCTTTGTGCTAGTTTTGAGTAATTATCTCAAACCACATAAAGAGTTATGTTTTTAAACATATGGGCTAGTTATATTTTGGGAGTAGTATTGAGCACCGATATGGAGGAGAGTTCAGACAACTCACAACCCCCATAAACCATGTAGCCAACCTGGGTAGAAAGGGTCATACTTTTTAGATAATTCCTTAGTGTTTTTTAGCATAGACTAGTGGATCCACTTAGTAGTTAGGTTCTATACCCCCGATAAGGTATGGGATGACCCTGGCAGCATGAGGCAAAAGTTGTATCATCACATAGCTCATAAGTGATGGTTGTCAGTTAGAAAAACTCCCACGGAGATATTTTGTATTCTTATATACACAGAGTTTATTTTGTATCCTTGCATACAAACTGAGTATATTTTATTCTAAAATACATTAAGTTGATTTCTACTGTTTAAAAGTTTTCCATATATTGCATCTCTTATTGTTGCTTTATATTGAGTTGAGTATCCAGAGTTGAGAATCCAGAGTTTGAGTACCCAGAGTCGAGTGTCTCATTATTGAGTTGAATCTTATTTCACTGAGTTGAATATTCTATTATTGAGTTGAGTCTTATTTCACTGAGTTGAATATCCTATTATTGAGTTGAGCCTTATTTCACTGAATTGAATATCTTATAATTGAGTTGAGCCTTATTTCACTGAGTTGAATATCTTATAATTGAGTTGAGCCTTATTTCACTAAGTTGAGCCTTATTTTCTCTGAGTTGAGTTGAACTATGTTTCTTTGAGTTGGGTTGAGTTGAGTTGAGTGAGTTGAGAAGAGGTAAGTATGTTTCTTTTCCACCATGTCAAGCTAATGTTTATGCTTTAGAATTCCCCTTACATACTCGTACATTCCATGAGCCATTTGTCCTGCATCGTTTCATGATACAGATACAGGTATTCAGGGTCATCAACAGGAGATTCGTTGATACCACATGGAGTTCAAGTTAGCTATGGTGAGCCTCCTTGCTTCCGGAGGATTTCATTTACTTTTCAGTTTTGTCAGGATGTCGTGGGTCTTGTCCAGACTTCCACCTTGGTCATTTAGAGGCTTCATAGACAGACAGTAGAGTTTGAAAAGTATGTTTCATTTATCTTATTAAATTTTTTAAAAGACTTGAGTTGCCTGTTGTTGGCTAGTTGTATATTCTATTTATATTCATAGTAAATCATTGAGTTAAAGCTTTGTAATTGAGTTTTATGAATTTTTATTCATTTTTTAAGCTTCGCATGCTTGAGTTAGTCTTCCACTTGTAGTCAGCCAGGATGAGGGTTCGCTTGGGGACTAGCAATGGTTCTCGAGTGTCGGCCACATCCAGGGTGTAGGCTCGGTCGTGACATTTAATGACCAAGCTAGAGCATAAGATAAAAGGTTATAAAACACAAGTCATACTCATGGTCAATGAAAGCTCAACATATTTTAAACTCTTTGTGTGATACTTAAAAAGTAAACTAGTTCATTATTTTGGGATGTTTGCCATTAACCGACATGGACTATGTGAGGTACACATGCAATTCGGTGTCTATTTCACACCTAAAAGAGATATCCTACTTACCAATGTAAGTACCATAAACTTCTAACTTACGTTGATTCACTAGCTAAGACATCCTACGGGGGCACATAGTTAAGGACAAGGAGATTTCTACTAGAGATCCGACCTTTAATAACGGGAAAGCCTCTATCTCAATATCCTCAAGGGGCTAAGTAAAATCCCACAGAATAGTGATTAGTCCTATTCATTTCATCATCTATGAAAGACACAAATAAGTTATCAATCCAAGCTAAAGTCATTTAGAATAGATCTTTAAATCTTGATTTATCTTAGGTGAGAAAACCTTTCAACTTTAACATGTTACTAATGGCCAAGAATGATTCGGCAAGGCAGTGCATGACTAGGAAAGCAGTTGAATAGGAACAGATAAATTCGAGTAGAAAGAAAAGACAATAATTGAATAATAAAATTATATACATAAGCTGGATATTACACTGACTATATTGGTATTGAGTGTAATTGTGTGTATAAAATTAAACATGAACTTGAGTTAACCTCTTTAAGAAGATGAGGGATCGTATAAGTAACTAATGAAGTAGTGAAAGAAGTTTGGGGTATTGTGAGTAATAGTACTCTTATATAAGTAGTGAATTCCTTTCACATGTGATTGGATTCCTATGTGAGGCTTGTAAAACCTTAAAGGTAAGCTCTTAATGTTCACAAGTCGCACAACTATTTGTCGTATGAATTGTGTGTTTAGTTAAAGTTGTGTTGGCTTGGGTATTGTCCACCATGTGCGAGTGGAAGATGTAAGTTTTTTGGGTCGTGGTTCGCCCATGTGGACCGACCCGGTTCGATTGGACCCGACTCAACCCAATATTGTTTTCTGAAAGAAAAGATAAACTACAATTTTTTTTCTAAAAAGGGAACAATAACAAAGTAAATGCTCCAACATAAATAAACTCTCTTTTTAGATGGTATTATCTAACGCTTCTCTCGGAGTAAGAAAGTAAGAAGAAAAAGTGAACAGAGAAAATAAGACTGAAAAACAAGGAAAACTTTCTTTCTTCAGAAGAAAATCAACAAACAAAATTGACATTTAATTTATGAAACATAACATTTGTTTCCTAGTGATTTGAAGAGTGATTGTGGAGCAATTCGTTTTGGTAGCAAAATCAAGGATATCCGTTGAAAGTATAAGGTACACAACTCGTCGATTTTGCTCAATATTTCTAACATAGTGGGAGTGTAATTTTAAATCATTTTCATTAGGACAAGATAAATTCAACCATTCTTTTATGTATAAAAATGTCCATATTTTTCATATTACTTTAATTAAAACAATATCATATAAAATTGAGTAAAATAATTACTTACATTAAAATTCATACTACTGTAAGAAAGATATTATTTTAATTAGTGCATTTTTATTTAATTTTTAAAGAAAAAATCAAAAATAATTGGGTCAAATAAAATGAATCCTGATTTAACTCATTTTAAATATATTTTAATTCAATTTAATTCGATCAAGGTAACTTTTGAGCCCATTTGATACCCCTAAAAATTTGGGGAAACTAAGCAAATATCCCATAAAAACAAAATAATTACACATGTATACCCCTTTACATTCATACTCCATTACACTATATACTCCCAACTAATTTTGCTTAACTGATACTAAATAAGTATCATATACTGTATTTGTATCATTAATACTGATAATTTCTCTTAATATATATATATATATATATATATATAGTTGGTATCATAAAGGTATCTTGTTCAGAAATTACTCAATAGTCAATGATACTATACTCTTATATTATCATTGACTAATGAATAATTTCTGAACAAGAAACATTAACGATACCACAAATAACATATACATATATATATATATATATATACACACACACTCTTATAGTATCATTGATTAATGAGTAACTTTTGGACAAGAAACCTTAATGATACTGCCACAAATGCAATATACATATACGCTTATAGTATCATTCATTAATGAGTAATTTCTGAACAAGAAATCTTAATGATACCAATACATTATATATATACTAATTTAGTATCAGTTAAGTATAATTATCAGTCTTAATGATACCAATACAATATATTATACTAATTTAGTATCAGTTAAGCAAAAATTATCAGTCTTAATAAAGGAGGTATGGGTGTAACAGCCCGAAAAGTTTAAGCTAAGGCCCGAACTATTCTTTATTTGCACATAAGGTCTTATCGGGATACTCTTAAATTGCCCATATTTGTAAAGGAAAATTCTTTAGTATAAAAATGATTTTGGATATCAATTAAGGTCACTAGAAACTCCTAGCACAAAGTAGAGTTGAAAGTTTTCTTATCAATTAAGTTTTGATGTAAGATTTTACTTAGGTCAACTTCAAACAACCATATCTCTTAGAATATAAAGAGTTACGTGGTTCATAACCTATCAAATTAAAGCTATTTGAATCCTCATTCCAACGCCACAAATTTCTAGTCAATCCATTTTTGAGTAAAAAGTTATGACCATTTAGTAACTGGTGTAGTGCAGTTCCGTTTTAGCCGCGGGAAAATTCTAAATAAGGTAATTTTCTTTTACTTATACCACTAGGAAAACCTTAAAAACGGATTTCTTAACACTTATAAAGCCCTAAACAATCCTATTTCCATCTTTTAATCCATCATTCTCTTCTCTCTCAAACACTAAGGCAAAACCCTAAGAAAGAATAAAAGTAGAAGACTACATTCAAGATTCTTTCAATCTTTTTCAAGATTCTTTCAACCTTTTTTTAGATTTTTCTTCAAGGTAAGTCCTTTTCCAAGAATTTCATTCTTTCCAGCTCATTCGTCCATACAATTATGAATCACTAATGAAAATTATAATTCTTAGGCATAGAGTTTCAAGAAACTAATTCAAGGATCTCAAGAAAGATTTTCTAAATTGTTTACCTTCAAGTTAGGGTTTCAAGGTTTCTAATCAAGCTCTTCTTCAAGAATCTTCAAGAATCCTGTTCTTCCAGGTATGTAAGGCTATCATAGTGTAGGACTAGTTTGTCCTCACGCCCTACATCTACTTTCAGATCAGTAAAAGAGTAATCTAGGATTTTCCCTAGATTTGAATATTCTTGAGATAAGTTGATTTTGAGTTCTTGAGTTCATATTTCTTTTGAAAATTCTATTCCTAATTATTGAGTTTCTATATTGTTATTGAGATCCTTGAGTTGATTTGTTCATGTTTATATTTCAGCATGAACCCTATTTTGAGTAAATCTTGAGAAGCTTTTTAAAGCCAACACTTGCGTTTTTGAGAAAGTTAAGATGAGTTTTGAAAAGAGTTTCAAAAACATGATTAGTATGACAATAGAGTATGAAATCAATGTTTTTAGATGATTCCTTATTGCTTTTAAAGCATAGCTTAGTGGATACACTTAGTTGAGGTGTTCTATACCCCGGCAAGGTACAGGACAGTTCTAACAATGTGGGTGAGATGTTGTATCATCATGTAAGTAATAGTGATGGTTGTCGGTTAGAGAATCTCCCAATAGAGTTAAAGAGTATTTTTATATATCACTTATTATGTTAAGTTCAGTGATGAGAAAGTATTTTGTAATGGTTTAAATGATTTAACTCTTTTATTTCTTTACATTCAGCTTGAGTACATTGTTATCTATTTCAGTCTTTTCTTTCAGTTATTTGTTATTCAGTTATATTACATACTCGTACATTCAATGTACTGATGTCATTCGACCTGCATCTTTTAATCATGCAGATACAGGTTCTTAGGATCCTCAGCAAGAGTCCGTTGAGATCATTTTGTCTACTTATGAGTGAGACCTCCTTGCTTTCAGAGTACTCCAGTTTTATGAGTTGTTAGTAGTAGTTCTTTGGAGGATTCGTGGGTCTTTTCCCGACACTCATCTTTTTATAGTAAAGGCTTCATAGATAGACAATTTTGGAGAGTTCCAGTTTCAGATGTTTTACTTAAACTTATGTTTCATACTCAGTATATTCAACAAAGTTTTGAGATTCAGTAAACTATTTTTCTTTCAAAATTGATGCTTGTATGCTTGATTTAGTCTTCCGCTTGTAGTCTGCCAGGATGAGGGTTTGATTGGGGACCAACAACGGTTCTCAAGTGCCGGCCACGTCCAGGGTGTAGGCTCGGGTCGTGACAAACTTGATATCAGAGCATAGCATTCAAGTGTCTTAGGGTGTCTATGAAGCTGTGCCTATAGGATCTAGTTTATGGTTGTGAGGGGCCCACTTCTATAAATGAGGGACTATAGACATTTAAGAAAAGTTTTCCTTCTTTCATACTCTAAATCGTGCAATAGAAATATGTCATAATGAGCTTATTCACACTCGTGCATTTCTTATATCCATTCGACTACCCCTCATATTCAAGGGAGTTGGAAAGCTAACCTAGATCCTTATCAATGAGTTAATCTCAGAAAAAGTCTTGAGAAAGTCATGAGACTGTAGAGGGGCTTAAGAGAGGCCCATGAGTGAGCTTACGTATTGAGATTCACAAGAATGCACTCATATTCATATGAATCATGCATTCAAGCTAAAAGTGAGATGTACTCTCTTCTCTAAACCTTGTTCCAATTGAGACCCTTATCAGGAAGTATGTTTTAGAGCTTGTGTAGTATTTCCATCTGAAAAGAGAGAATGAGTACGTGATTATAAGCAGTATTAGAAAAAGTTCCCAAAGATAGAAGAATGCATGCAGAGGTTCAATAATCTAAGAAAGAGAGATAGTGATCAAGCAAATTATGTTGTTGTAGTCATGCACCCAGTAAGTTATTAATGAGGAGTTTTCCCTTATGGGTAGAATAAAAAGTGATTATTTTATGTAGATTTCATGATAGAAGGTAGAGTAAGAGTTACTAGTATGGATGGGTAGAATATACTTTAACCAAAAAGGAGTTTATGATGATGTGTCATTGTGTTGGTAACGACCAAGTGTAGGTGCTAGATAGAAAAGCAGGAGTATTCATGAGGTGCTAGATCTAATCTAGGCTTATGATTTTTTAGGAAGAGTCCATAATATTCAAAGTGTTATAGAACTTATTAGTTAATGATGTATAGTGAATGAGTAAATAGTACTTAAGTTGTGAAGTGGAATGTGGCAGTAATATGTAAGGAAATAGATTAAGAGATAAAAATTGACTACTTTTCATGAGGTTTTAGTGGGAGAGTGTTTCTAAAATTTTATCTAGTAGTTGTAAGTTGGTAAGGTAAGCGAGCAATCATATTGATATCCGGGTTTAGTAATAAATATTAAGCTTGAATTTGAGATGAGAATCGTGGTAAAAAAGAATGGCAACATGAGGGTGATGATGTTAGTTTTGAGATCTGATCTGGTAAACTTGACATAGAGTAGGTAAGAAATTATGGTGTTACCTTTTACAAGTGTGAGTGGTACAAGTATGAAATCCTAAATTTTAGTTAAGGGCAGTGAGGTGTGGCTAAGTCGTGAGAGTAACAAGAAGCAATAAGAGATGTACCGAGAGTGTATGTAATCAGACGAGGTTCCAATCAAGTTAATGATTTTCCATGTGTGCCTAGATAGTATATTTGAGCTGTCAATGTTGAATAGGTTGATGTAAGCATTATTTTTCCCTTAAAGAGTTAGATGAAGCGACCTTATAAGCCAATGAGAAGAGGTTAATAGAAGCATCTTAGAAAGAGGTCCTAGAAGGAGTCTTAGTACCTGCTTATGAAGAGTTATGTAGCCATGAGATAAACCTTTTCGAGTATTAAAAGAAATGTGCGTAGACTAGTTTAGAGATGAGGGAATAGGTCCATTGTTTTCAAGTGTCAATTTTAGACCTAAGGGGGGAGATGATAAGATGAGAAATCAAGTCAAGTGTTGAGGATGAGACAGTGATGTCTTCGGAAAGAGTTTTAGAGATATATTAATTCGGTCATACTCTTACATATTCCTCAAGCAAAGTTATTACAACATCTTGTGGATATTCCTACTATCAGAATTGTGTCTATGACCTATGCTCATACACTTCAAAGAGATTCACATCTATGCTTAGTTTCCAGAATGAGGGGTAAATACTTTAGCCCATTAACCTCGAGCTTAATCCATAAAGTTATGGATATCAGTCTCATGATATAAACCTATTCATGTCTCATAGTATGTTCAGTCTCACAAGTTCATGATTAACTCTCAATGGCTAGCAACATAATGTTATGTCATGCATAATTTATATTAGAATTCTCGAATGAATCATGCTTATGATCTTTCGCCCTAAAGTCCTTTCAGTAATCCTTTTTAGTTTTGGTTGAGATGATGAGAGGATGAGAAGTTCTTAAAAAGTGGGTTAGTAGGAGTCTATGGAGTAGTAAAGGTTCTAAGCTTGAATGTGGTATTGTAAACATGTGGACAATGTTTGATACATTAGGTGTTTTGTGATATGCTCAAGGTTAGCTGAATGTAGCGGTAAGGAGTAGTGTTCTTGGGATGAGATTTCCTATAGAGGTATAAAACCTGAATCTTGTGATTTAGATCAAAATAATCACCCTATGTTTAGTAATTTGTGAGTTTGAGTTAAGCTGGAATATAGTAAGAGTAACTCCTTTCCCTTCCATGCTCAGTTTAACCGTCATTCGAGGACGAATGATCCCAATGGGGAGATATTGTAACACCCTAAAAATTTTAAGCTAAGGCCCGAACTATTCTTTATTTGCACATAAGGTCTTATTAGGTTACTCTATAATTGCTCATATTTGTAAAGTTAAATTCTTTAGTATGGGAATGATTTGGGATATCAATTAAGGTCACTAGAAACTCCTATCACAAAGTAGAGTTGAAAGTTTCTTGATTGATTAAGTTTTGATGTAAGATTCTACTTGATTCAACTTCAAACAACCATATCTCTTAGAATATAAATACTTTTGTGGCCCATAAACTATCAAATTAAAGGTATTTGAATCCTCTTTCCAATGCCACAGATTTCGCGTCAATCCAATTTTTGAGTAAAAAGTTATGATCATTTTAGTAACTAGTGTAGTGCAGTTCCGTTTTAGCTGCGGGAAAATTCTAAATAAGGAGATTTTCTTCTTCTTATACCACTAGAAAAACCTTTAAAAATGGATTTCTTAACTCCTATAAAGCCCTAAACAATCCTATTTCCATCTTTTAATCCATCATTCTCTTCTCTCTCAAACCCTAAGGCAAAACCCTAAGAAAAAATCAAAGTAGACAAGATTCTTTCAATCTTTTTCAAGAGTCTTTCAACCTTTTTCAAGATTCTTCTTCATGGTAAGTCCTTCTCCAAGAATTATATTCTTTCCAACTCAAATTTGTCCACACAATTATGAATCATTAATGAAAATCATAATTCTTGGCCAAAGAGTTTCAAGAAACTAATTCAAGAATCTCAAGAAAGGTTTTCTTGATTGTTTACCTTCAAGTTAGGTTTTCAAGGCTTCTAATCAAGTTCTTCTTCAAGATTCTTCAAGAACCTTGTTCTTCCAAGTATGTAAGGCTATCACAGTGTTGGACAAGTTCGTCCTCACACCCTACATCTACTTTCAGATCAGTAAAAGAGTAATCGAGGATTTTTTTTCCCTAGATTTGAGTATTCTTGAGATAAGTTGATTTTGAGTTCTTGAGTTCATGTTTCTTTTAAAAAATTTATTCCTAATTATTGAGTTTCTATATTGTTATTAAGATCCTTGGGTTGATTTGTTCATGTCTATATTTCAGCATGAACCATATCTTGAGTTATAAATCTTGAGAAGCTTTTTAAAGTCAACACTTGAGTTTTAAACTGAGTTTTTGAGAAAGTTAAGATGAGTTTTGAGAGAGTTTCTAAAACATGATTAGTATGACAATCGAGTATGACATCAATGTTTAAGCAGTATGGTATCTAGTTATGTCATCAATGTTTAAGCAATATGGTATCTATTATGCCATCAATGTTTAAGCAGTATGGTATCTAGATAAACCATCAATATTTATGCAGTATGACTTCCCGAGTCATCAATGATCATATTAAAATATGATTTTGATATGTTTTTGAGAAAGAGTTTTCAAGTATGAATTGAGTAAGAGTATAAGGGGACTATGTATTTCCAGAGGTATCAATTTTTNTAAAATATGATTTTGATATGTTTTTGAGAAAGAGTTTTCAAGTATGAATTGAGTAAGAGTATAAGGGGACTATGTATTTCCAGAGGTATTAATTTTTACATTGATAAAAGAGAAACTGAGATTTCTAAATGAGTTATGAGTTCAAAAGATATTTTAAGAGCAGTTACCTCTTTTAAAAGGGTAGTTTGAGCAATTATCTCAAACCATAGGAGTAGTTATGATTTTAAATATAATGAGCAGGTGTATATATTATTTGGATAAGTATTGAGCATCGATATGAGGACGAGTTCAGACAACTCAAAGTCAACATGGGTAAAGGGTCATACTTTTTGGATGATTCCTTATTGCTTTTTAAACATAGCTTAGTGGATCCACTTAGTTGAGGTGTTCTATACCCCGACAAGGTATAGGATAGTTCTGGCAGCGTGGGTGAGACACTATATCATCATGTAGCTCATAGTGATGGTTATCGGTTAGAGAATCTCCCAATAGAGTTAAAGAGTATTTTCATATATCACTTATTATGTTAAGTTCAGAGATGAGAAAGTATTTTGTAAAGTTTTAAATGATTTAACTCATTTATTTCTTTACATTCAGCTTGAGTACATTGTTATCTATTTCAGTTATTTCTTTCAGTTATTTGTTATTCAGCTATATTACATACTCGTACATTCAAAGTACTGATGTCATTCGACCTGCATCTTTTAATGATGCAGATACGGGTTCTTAGGATCCTCAGCAAGAGTCCGTTGAGATCATTTCGTCTACTTATGAGTGAGACCTTCTTGCTTTCGGAGTACTCCAGTTTTATGAGTTGTTAGTAGTGGTTCTTTTGAGGAGTAGTGGGTCTTTTCCCGACACTCATCTCTGTATAGGAAAGGCTTCATAGATAGACAGTTTTGGAGAGTTTCAGTTTCAGATATTTTACTTAAACTTATGTTTCATACTCAGTATATTCAGCAAAGTTTTGAGATTCAGTAAACTGTTTTTAAACGTTTCTTTAAAAATCATGCTTATGTATGTTTGAGTTAGCTTTCCGCTTGTAGTCAGCCAGGATGAGGGTTCGCTTGGGAATCAACAATGGTTCACGAGTGTCGGCCACGTTCAGGGTGTAGGCTCGGGGTCATGACAATGGGCTGTATTTATTTATGAGATACTGTGTATTTCTTGAATTACTTTGGATTTGGGTATGAACGTGTAATTATTTTGAATTTTATGGCTCATTTATGTAGTTTTTCCAAAAATTGTGATGATCGGGTAGAATTGGGGTGAACTTTTTCCATAATAGGTTCTCAATTTTGCGAAAATTGAATGAAGTGCTTGTATTTAAGAGTGAATAAAACCGAATAAAAAATTAAATCAATTCGTAAATTGATTTAAACCGACAAAAATATCCGACTAATGATTTGACTTGATTTGATAATGAAAAAATCCGATTAAATTAGGTTAGTTTGTTTTCAACTTAAAAAGTCAATATGACATTATATATATATAATTTTTAAAATTTACTTTATATAAATATATTTACTTTGATATAATTTATAAATATTTTTTATATTTCTCGTAGGTTTTATCTCTTAACATACTATTTCATGTTTAAGACTTAGAATTTTGAATGGTCAAATAAAAAGATTATAATCTATGATATTAGTAACACTAATTAAAGCTCAAGTCAAAATCAAATTAATATTAATACTAACAAAAAAATCAATTCAATACTTATAATGACAATATGTTAGGGTTTTGCTCTGATTTTCTTACTATATTTGAATTCTACTTTTTTCTTTGAAGGAATGTCAAAACATTACTATAAATGTTTTTACTTTTCCTGAAAGAAAAATATAGTTTTCTTCTATATTTGGTTATTTTTTTCTTAGGAGAAAAGTTTGGAGATCTATAAATCGAAGATCATTATTCTCATAGCATAACACAATAACATCTACAATGTAGTCGTTTAGAGAGTCTTGTTTATGGGGAGATTTCTATCTACAATTTTAATATTTTTATTTATTTTATAATATGTAGGTCACTTGACAAAACCATATTAATAATATGTTTTTTAGTATGTTTTTATTTGTCGTCTGATTTATCAATCATATGATTTGCAATTATAAGTTTCTGCATGACGCCTTAATTACTTTGGAACCCAACAAGTGGTATCAGAATCAATGGTCCAATGGTCTAGGTTCATCGAGGATGAAGACAGGTTCAACGTGGTTTCAAATCAATTTCCAGCTAATTTGATGATAAAGAAGATTTTTGTCCAACTACATGTGGAGAAGAGATTTAAACCATATTTTCAACATTTATGTTATTGTATCTTTGAAAATAAAAATGAAAAATCTTAAAATCATTTTTTATCCATATATTTTAAACTTTATTTTTAACTATAGCAAGCAGCAGTGATGGAGACCATGTGAAGAATGAAGATTATCATGCATGTGAAGAAGATGAATCAAGTTTTGTCAAGAAAATCCAATCAAAAAGGATGATTTGTTAGGATTTTTCCTTATTTTCTTACCATATTTGAATTCTATTTTTTCCTTGAAGGAAACTCAAAACATTATCATAAATGTTTTTACTTTTTCTAGAAAGAAAAATATAATTCTCTTTCATGTTTGGTTATTTTTTCCTTAGGAGAAAAGTTTGGAGATCTATAAATTGAAGATCTTTATGCTCATAGCATATATAATACAGTAGCATCTACAATGCAATCATTTAGAGAGTCTTGTTTATAGGGAGATTTTCTCTCTACAATTTAAATGTTTTTATTTATTTTATAATACAACAAAGGGTCAAATTCTGCACTATTGGAAATAGTTTAAATATATTCTTTGTTATACTTTAGGACCAAATATACCCCTTTCGTAATACTTTGGGTCCAAATATACCCCTTTGATTATGTGTCACACAAATTCACCCTTAATTTTAACGATAAACACGTGACAAGCGCAAAATCAAATAACGCACCCCGAATTTCAAATACTTAATTCTTTTAGAAACTCATTCTCTCCGCTTTGAATTCTTTTCTTTGCATCTTTTTCTTAAAAGAAGCTAATAATTTGGCATATGCATAAACTGAGATGATTTTTCTTTCTTTCGAATTGAGGTTTTTTTAAAAAAAATATATTGTTTTTTTATCATGCTTAACCTCTTTTAAAAGTGTCAATATTAATGAAAGAAAATACACTACTGAGATATCTTCTAAGAATTTTCAGCATCCAAAAATCGATTACTCCCTATGTTCATTAATTTTCCTGTACTTTTATAATAGTAAGAAGATGTGGGTACAATGATTAATTTTATAGAAATAATTTTGAAGATTTTTAATTTGTGAGGGGAAAATACAGCACAATAATGTTGCGTGATATGCATATTTTATTATTTCTAGTACAAGAATTTTAAAAATAGAATGATGAACGGAAAAAATGAAAAGAAGAGCTCAAAACGGAGGGAATGAGTTGGGATGAGTTATACAAGTGAGCTTCTAAGAAAATTGAGAGTAGATAATTTGATTTTGAGTTTGTCACATGTTTTTTCGTCAAAATTAAGGGCATATTTGCACCAAAGTATAATGAGAGGGTATATTTGGACCCAAAGTATAACATGAAGGTATATATATTTGGACCAAAAGTATCACGAAGGGTATATTTAAACTATTTCCTTTAGTACAGCGGTATATATGACCCTTTGTCGTTTATAATATGTAGGTCACTTGATAAAACCATATTAATAATATGTTTTTATTTGTAGTCTGATTTATCAATCATATGATTTGCAATTATAAGTTTTCACATGATGGCCTAATTAATTTCAAACCCAACACAATAATATTGAATATTTGTTCTTTAATTTTTATTGATTTAGATAATTAAAATACATAACCTAATTTTAGTTTTTCTTCAATGTTTAGTCACATAATTACTACTTAGTAGACTTTTTTTTTCTTTGCATAATTTAATACTTTTAAATTATGATCATTTTTTAATAACTTATTAATTTGCAACATTTGTTTTATGCAATTTTATTATTATTTTATGTTAATTTCTTGTGTCATCGTTCATTTCATATTTTGTGTTATATTCTTGAAAAAAACACCTTAGATAGTTGGTATTTGGTAGGAATAAAGATATATTTAAAGTGCTTGTTAATTGTATGTTTGTATCAATATTTTATGAAAAAAACCTCAAAAAATCCGAAAAACCTGACAAACCACACAAAAATCTGAAGTTGAAGAATTTGAATCTTATTAATTTGATTTGATTTATAAATATGAAATCCAACCATAATAATTTGATTAGATATTTGAAAAACCCAATAATCTACCCCTAGTTGTATTGACTTAAATCAAATTGGCATAATACATATATTGGACCTTAAACTTGGCTTCAAATTTTAACTTTGACCTCCAACTTTCATAGTGCACAAACAAGCACTTTAACTATCCAACCTTTTAATAAATAAACACGCGATTTTTGGAGCCAAGAGTGTGAAATGCAAACGCTGCCACGTGTATTAGTGAGCCACTCAATGGCTGCCAACTAATTAAATACTTTACACGTCCATTTTAGAACTAAAAAAAAAAAAAATTAATTAAGGGTAGAGTTGTCATTTCAGCATTTTTTTTTACTGTTGTAGGCCTCAAAAATTACTCCTACTCGCGCAAAATACGTGCACATCACGCGTTTTGCCAGGTAAGACACGCGTGTTTATTTATTAAAAGGTTGGATAGTTAAAGTGTCTGTTTGTGCACTATGAAAGTTGGAGGTCAAAGTTAAAATTTGAAGTCAAGTTTAAGGTTCAATATATGTATTATCCCAATCAAATTATTCGAGAAGTATTGAGGCGGTTCATCATTTCTTCCCGCTACTTGTACTAACCGCCTAGTTGATACTGGAACAGCACTGATCAGCACATGATATATAAAAGTAAGCGAGGAAATGACAAACGGATAAACTCAAGCCAGAACAGAAATATGGGCGTAGGAGAAAAGGGTCAGCCCCGCAAAAAGATTAAACCTACCATTACTGAAGTTGAAGTTGAAGATAAAGATAGAGATGACGATGACGATGAATTCGGAGGAGAATTAATGAATGATTTTACAAAGTTAGAGCTCAAACCTGATCACGAAAATCGTCTGATTTCTTTATAGCTATTGCTGAACCTGTTTCCCGCCCTAATTCCATTCATGAATACAACCTTACCCCTCACTCTCTTTACGCTGCTGTTTCTGTAGGTCTACAAACTCATACTATCATCTCTGTTCTCAACAAATTATCAAAAACTAACCTTCTCAAAGAGGTCGTTGATTTTATTCAATCTTCCACCTCTAATTATGGTAAAGTAAAACTAGTCCTCAAGAAAAATCGTTACTTCATCGAATCACCGTACCCGTTAGTATTGAAAACGTTGCTCAACGATGATGTAATATCCCGAGCACGAATTGCAAGTACAATTGAAGAAGAGGAGGCTGAATATTCTTTTGAAATTGACCCTGCACAAGTAGAAAGTGTAAAGCAACGTTGCTTACCGAATGCCTTAAATTATCCTATGTTGGAAGAGTACGATTTCAGGAACGATACTGTAAATCCTGATTTGGATATAGAGTTGAAAACTAACGCTCAGCCACGGCCTTATCAAGTGAAGAGTCTTAGTAAGATGTTTGGGAATGGGAGAGCTAGGTCTGGTATTATCGTGCTTCCATGTGGTGCAGGCAAATCGTTGGTTGGTGTTTCAGCAGCTACTAGAATTAATAAGAGCTGTCTTTGTTTAGCTACAAATGCAGTATCTGTTGATCAGTGGGCTTACCAATTCCGTCTTTGGTCTACCATTCGAGATGATCAAATATGTCGTTTCACTACTGACAGTAAGGAGCAATTTGGCGGGGATGCTGGAGTTGTGGTGACGACTTATAACATGGTTGCTTTTGGAGGGAAACGTTCTCGAGAATCTGAGAAGCTTATTGAACAAATACAAAACAGAGAATGGGGATTGCTTCTTTTAGATGAGGTTCATGTAGTTCCTGCACATATGTTTAGGAAAGTTATCAGCATCACAAAATCTCACTGCAAACTTGGACTTACTGCAACATTGGTTAGGGAAGACGAAAGGATTACCGATTTGAATTTCCTTATCGGTCCTAAGTTATATGAGGCAAATTGGTCTGATTCAGCCAAAGGAGGATTTATTGCAAATGTGCAGTGTGCTGAGGTCTGGTGTCCCATGACTAAGGAGTTTTTTGCTGAGTATTTGAAACAGGAAAATCATAGGAAGAGGAAGGCGTTGTACGTAATGAATCCTAATAAATTCAGGGCTTGTGAGTTTCTCATCAGGTTCCACGAGCAGCAGCGTGATGACAAGATCATAGTGTTTTCTGATAACTTGTTTGCATTGACAGAGTATGCAATGAGGCTTCGGAAGCCTATGATCTATGGTTGTACCAGCCACGCTGAGAGAATGAAAATTCTCGAGGCATTTAGAACTAATCCTGAAGTGAACACCATTTTTCTTTCAAAAGTGGGTGATAACTCTATAGACATCCCTGAGGCAAATGTGATCATTCAAATTTCGTCCCATGCTGGTTCAAGGCGCCAAGAGGCACAACGACTAGGCCGTATACTCAGGGCAAAGGGGGCACGCCCTCAAGGGGGATCATCAGGGATAGAAGAATATGATGCCTTCTTTTACTCACTTGTATCCACTGATACACAAGAAATGTACTACTCAACAAAGAGACAGCAATTCCTGATTGATCAAGGTTACAGCTTTAAGGTGATCACAAACTTGCCTCCACCAGACTCAGGGCCCGAGTTGAGTTATTACCATGTAGACAAACAGCTTGAGCTTCTTGGGAAGGTACTTATTGCTGGCGATGATATAGTTGGTATGGAAGAAATAGAAGAAGAAGAAGACTCCGATGGAAAAGTCGCTAGTAGAGAAAATCGTACAGTGGGATCAATGAGTACTTATTCAGGAGCCAAAGGAATGATCTATATGGAATACAGTGGAGGGCAGAAGAAACCTGGAGCTGGAGGACTTGTCCAGACAAAGAGCAAGCCCAAGGATTTGTCCAAGAGACACGTTTTGTTCAAAAAACGCTACATCTAAATTTGGCAATGTATTGGTAGAAAGGCGTTATGTAAAGTTCGTGTTAGATAGTATAGTAGTACTTAGGTGTGGCATTGAGCTGCTTTTCTAGTGACTTTGTGAATAGTTTTAGTTGAGGTTCATTTAGTAGGAGGGAGAGGTAGCTAGATCTTTTGTGTCATTCTGCCAGTGCTATGGTGAGAGTATGAAAATAAAGTTAAACTATTTGATTTGTGTTGGCTTTTAGCAAGGTGTGAATGGAAAATAAGAATTAATGAAAAATTGGGAAATGTAGGGAACCGATTTGGAGAGAAAATGAAAAGTCATTTCTCTCATATTGGTAGATGAAAGGAAAAGGGCTATCTGATATTAAGGAACACTTTCTTTAGCTCTTAAAGGGTTAAGTAGAAGGTGACCCTTGCGCTACCGTCGTCGCTCGCTCGGCTTTGGCTTTGGCAAATGATTTGATTGATAATGTTTTAGGCAAAATTTATTTGATCAATCTCATTAATTAATGTCCTTTTTCTTAAAAAATAATTTAGAATGCTAATTAATTAATTGACGGAATTATTTGAAAATTCGCGCGTAACGATAAAATCGCTCAGAAGGGACCTGTTCCTTCCGAACAAACACTTCTTTTCTCAAAAGATACAAACGTTCTGGAAAGACATGTCTAAACAGATGCGTTCACACTCTTGTCCAAACAGAAGCAATGATCCTTGTTGTAGTTGGTTATAAATAGAGAGATTTCTCTCATTTTCAAACACTGAAAAATTTATCTCTTCTGCATACATTTTCTTACAAATCAAATTGGCAATCGACTGAGTTTGTGTATGCTCTTGTTGTTGTTCTTTGAGTTCACTGAAATTATTGAAGTTTGAGGTGTCACTACTTCTTTAATAGTTAATGTGTTTTATTTTGGGAGGAATTAATCTACAACCTCGGGTACTTGAGGGGATTAAATTTCTTAAGGATACACAGCAGGTTCTGTGGATTCAAATTATTTATTTTCTGTTTATTCCATCTTTTCTGTTTCTGTTTTACTAACCTGAATATAGGAGATAACAAGCTTAAGAAATTTAATATTTGTTTATGTATTTGAGGTTTCTGGAGATTAAAACCTTTCTGGTTTTCTATTCTTTTTGAATTTTATAATTCATTCGATTAACGATTAGAAGAACATAAAAACTTTATCATTAAATCAAAAACATGTTGTATAAAGATTTATTCTTGACTGTTAGTATTTCATATACTAAATTGTCTGTCATTTGTGACAGAAAAATGACAAATTCAAGTCAAGTAAATGTTGGAACAGTGAGTGCTGCAACAACATCAGTTGCACACAATCCTTCAACTGCTGCCCTTGCACCGGCTAAGAAAACTGCAATTTTTTTTGGAGTCCACTTCAAGAGATGGCAGCAGAAGATGTTCTTCTATCTGACTGTGTTGAGTCTGCAGAGGTTAATTAGTGAGAACATTCCTATTCAATTGGATGAAACTTCGAACGAAGGACTATTCTTGGTAACAAAAGCATTCAGATTTTTTGTGTAAAAACTATATTCTGAGTGACCTGCAAAATGATTTGTACAATGTGTATAGTAGTGTGAAGACCTCAAAAGAACTCTAGGATGCTTTGAAAAAGAAGTACGAAACAAAGGATGCTGGAATTAAAAAGTTCATTGTGGTAAAGTTTTTGGACTATAAGATGATAGACAATAAGACTGTTGTCATCCAAGTTCAAGAGCTGCGGGTCATAATCCATGACCTCCTTGTCGAAGGTATAATTTTACATACTACCTATGTTGAACATATTAAGTTTGTTCTTAATACTCACATAACCTTTAATCTAGGATTGATTGTAAATGATGCTTTTCAAGTGGCGGTCATTATTGAGAAGTTACCTCTGTTGTGGAAGAACTTAAAAAACTACTTGAAACATAAATGCAAGGAGATGGTTGTTGAAGATCTCATGGTAAGACTGAGAATCGAAGAGGATAACAAAGCTGCAGAAAAGAGGTCATGTGGTAATTCAGCAATATCTGAAGTAAATGTTGTTGAAGAAGATCCCACAAAATCAAGGAAAAGAAAGAAAGCATTTGGACCGAAGAACAATCCTCCTAAGAAGAAATTCAATGGAAACTGCTTCAATTGTGGCAAACGTGGTCATAAGGCTACTAAATGTCGGGGTCATAAGAAGGACAGAAGAAGGATCAAGCAAATTCGCCTGAATTCAAAGACGAGATGGACGATCTTTGTGCAATGCTTTCAGAATGTAACTTGGTTGGAAATCTAAGAGAATGGTGGATAGATTATGATGCCTCATGTCATGTGTGTGTGATGAGTCCACAAATTGGACTCATTTAGGGATATATTTTAAAAGAAACTGTGTCCTCAAATGCTTATTTTATCTCAATATCTGATGAAAACACTTAAGTTTCAGGTATTTGAAGTTTGATGGAAAGCATGGACACTACATCGCAAAAAGGAACAAAAAGGTTGAAAAGAAAGAAAAAATAAAGGCCTGAGGATCGCCGAGTCCACTTGGCGAGTCACCGAAGGGTCTTACTTTGCCTTTTGTTCCAGTGTGCTGATGAGCCCTGAAGGAAAGGATCAAGTCGGCGGAAAAAGGGAGCAGTCGGCGCATCACCGAGAAGTTCCGCGAAGTAGTACCATGTCGCCCAATGACCCAGAGCACGACGATGCTAAATGATGGTGCAAAACGGCGATGAACTACACCAAAAGGCGAATCGCTGAGTTGATCAGCAATTTCGACTAACGACGCTGAATGATCCGTTGCAGCACAAATCAGTGAAAACTATAAATACTAGTTAGAGTTGGAGTTTTAAGAGTCGAACAATTATTATAATTTTCATATAGAATAGTACTTTTTGACATTTTTGCTCTAAGTTTGAGAGGGTTTTGGAAACTTAAAGAAGAAGAGGGTTTCATCTCCAAGGATTTGGACTTGGCTCTCTTGGATTCTTCATTCTTGGCCTGTAACAAGACTTAAATCTTCATACCCATTTGAATGTAAGCTCATTTAGGTATAAATTTCTATCTCTTGATGTATGGCTAAAAACCTCAATTCTTGGGGTGTGATTTTGTGAATATGGGTTAGATTGGTTGTTGGGTCTTGCTTGTTGATAGTCTATTCGTAGTTTAAATGTGATTTCGTTTAGTGGTTGTGGATGAACTTAATGAGGTTGTAGTTGCAAATATAGTCTCATATATGTGTTTTCGGCTTGCTCGAGAGAGAGGTCGTAAAACTAAGACCACTAAATTGATGGCCAGTGCGAGTGGGTCAACATGAGGTTCAACTCGAGAGAGTGAACCCTAGTCCCATGTCCACACACTCAGCTCGAAAGAGTGAGTGCGTTAAGGCGGAGGCTATTCTTTATGCGGCAAGTGGGTGTCTGAGAGAAACCCGCTTGAAACGAGGTAAGTTGCTCGAGAGAGAGCTTATCCCCTTTAAAGTCTTGCCTAGTCACAAATACTCAATGAATTTACTATCAAAAGCATGTACCCAATGATTTAGTCTATCCCGTATTCCTATCACATCCCAAGAATCCCCCTCTCATTACTTAGAAATTCTTGTTTATTTTGTTGTTTTTACTTACTTGTGACAAAACCCCCATTGTTAATTAACACTCTTGTGTCCCCCTTTAATTTACAATGTTTTTAATCGTTAATGTCTTTAGCTACGACTAGTTAGAACTAAATTTTATTTTTCTATTAATTCTCAAAATCACTCTCTTGGTAACGATCCTAATCCTTGGTTAGGTTACTAAACTATTGTACGATCGTAGACATTTGCATCGGAAGTTGTGTCTTGATTACGCAAATATCAAAATGGCGCCGCTATCGGGGAGTGGTGTTACTTGAGAATTCTTAGATTAGTAATTTTTATTCTTCTTAGTTGTGGTTTTACTAACTTTATTTTTAGTTTTGTTTTCCTGATTTGTGCTACAAAAGCAAAGGAGGTAAATATATCAACCAACACTTGCGAGCTAATGAAATTTCCTCCATTAGAGCTAATGATAATTCGGGATAGAATCCTAACCTTCAAGCAATTGGAGGGAGAAAGGGTCTATAAGTAATGGGCAAGGTTTAAAGAACTGATCACTCAATGCCTAATTCATGACATTCCCGATATAATCCTCCTTGACTGCTTCTACAGAGGTCTTGGCCCCAGAAACAAGAGGGTGGTCGACTAACTTATTCCAGGTGATATTGCAAAGCAGTCATATGTGATGACAGTCCAACTGCTTGACAACATGACTAAAATGAACCAAGAAGTAGAAAAGGACTTCATGATGACCGCACTGATGACTCAGATGGATGAGTTGGCCAAAAAGATGGTGAAGATCGAGGCTCAGTGCAAGAGGAAAGATAAATATTTCCCTTCTCATGAGCGAAGAAAGCCCAAGGACAATGAAGTTAAACGCATTGAGGGAATGCTATCAACCATTCTCCACAAGGTGACTAAGCAAGATAGAGAGTTGGAAGAATTGAAAGAAGACATTGAAGGGATGAAGCGAATGATTTGGTCTTATTCCAGAGTTGTCCAGCTGCTCAAGAACCTTATGGGTCATGTGTTGCCTCAACTCCATTCGCAGAAAAGCAGGGGGTTGCCTAGTGATGATATGGCTAACCCCAACAATGAAGCTTAAATGGTGACTCGCGTCATGCCACGATGTTACTAAGGTGTTGTTTGGGAGGCAACCCAAATCCATTTACTACTTTCTTTTGCTTTTATAAATAATGGTGTGTTGGTTGTGCAGGTTTAAGTGTGGAAAGTGTTTGGAAAATGCAGATTGGCGATCAAAATGGTCAGTCGGCGGATCGCCGAAGAAGTCGGCGGATCGCCGAAGAAGTCGGCGTACCCGACTTGACCCGTTGTTTGGCTCAACACACGTATAAATCGAAGCCTGTAAAACTCGACGAGCTTGAGAATCAGTTCGGCGTGTCGCCAACCAGGTCAGCGACCACGATTAAGATCGTCACTTGGACCTTTTCATTGACTAAAGGTCCTGTAAAACTCGGCGAGTCAAATGACCATTTAGTGTGTCACCAAATGTATCGACGAGTGTGATTAATATCATCGAGTCGACGCGAACTGGATAGTTTATGAAGGCCATATGTCTTAAGAGTCCAAATTCTTCACTTTCCCTCGCTTTTAAACTTCACAAACTCACACCAAGGTAGTATTTTTCTTATCTTTGCATTTTACTAGTATTTCGGTTAGTTGATTTGAGCTCGGAGTTAGATTTCTTTGCCACTTTGCATTTCAGTCTTACCGTTATCAGCATCAAAGGTTGGCTGCCTGACACTCAAAATTATTTTATAGAATTTGTACTCATTTGCAATATATGTATCTTGTTCTTGTGTGTGCCTGTATTAATCTCTAAATGTGGCTCAATTTGTTTATAAGTATTGAGACCCCGTCTGTTTGTGCTTTTAGCAAAAGTATATTTTGTGGGATTGTTTTGGATGTTATGGATCTGAGTTAAATATCACTAGTGCATGTGCTGATTTTGTTTTTGGGGTTTAAGGGGTTGAATTCGAGAAGGTGGGTTGAGAATAGGCGCGTTAGGCTATTTGGCGAGCTAGGTCTAGCCCGCCGAACTACTCGACGGTTCGCCAAATGCTCTTATCTCACTTTAATTTATTGTGGAATTTGATGTTTAATGTTGTAACTTTCGACGAGAAGTCAGAGGTCGCCAAAAGTACTTGGCGACTCGCCAAAAGTATTTTTTATCACCCTTTTTCTGCCCCCTTTGATTTTGCATGCATTTCAACTTTTGGCTGACTCACCGGACCTTTCGAGCCAATCTCTTTGATTCTTCTTAAGGATTTGCAGATATGGCGAAACCAAAAGATGCTGAGAGAATTGTATTAGCCCAAGAGAAAACTGAAAGGAAGACGATGAATGAGAAGGTCGTTATATCCAAAGGCAAGGCTGCTACACCGCCCACATCTGGTGGGAAGAAAGATAAGGGAAAGGGCAAGGGAGTCAGGGAAGTCTATGCATCTTTTGGTCGGATACCTATTTCAAAAAAAAATAAAAAATCCAAGAAACCATAAAGTACCTTCATATGCCCGGGAGTTCTATGCCGTTGTATATGCCTATTGGGCAAATTTACAAGAGGTCACTCCTAATGGACCTAACAGGGTCAATGCATCAGAAATAGCCCCGGTTCTTGATGCCCAAACCTCAAGCATGGCCCCAAGCATTGATGCCCAGATTCAGAGCACTACATCGGGCACTGATTCCCAGATAGATAGAGCGACTGCTTAGACAGGATCCCTTTTTTACCTCCCTCTTTGTCTTTCTTTAACTGTCATTTTGGATATTGTGTCAATTGCATTTGAGGACAAATTGCTTTTATTTGTGATGGGTGAGGCCCACCTTTGTGTGCCACTCCTGTTCGTGTTTTGTTGATATATTTTGGGTTGTTCTGTTTAAAATTGTGTTTATACTGCATTTTTGTGGATGTTTGAGCTTATGGCTTCCTTTTATTTTAAATTGCAAAATGATTTTGGCCCATTCGAAAATTTTTGCCACCTCTCGTGGGTTGAATATGGTTGTTCTATTGCAAAATTTAAGTCTCGGTTCCAATCAATACTGATGACTTGAATAGTGCTCTCAATCGAACGAACATGAATGTACGACTACGATGAGGCCAAATGAAGTTGCATATACAATATGTGAACTCTTTGCATCTCGTTGTGATTAGCCATTTATCAAATCAATTCTCTTGTGATGACCGTTGCACACTAGCGAAAGTGTGGAGTCTTGTTTGACTTAAGTGTCGATGCGTTGTGTGATAAGCTTACCTGGAACCATGCATGACAACACCTAGAATTTTCCCTATTGGTCCGGTTAACTAAGTAAGACTTTCTCTTGATATGATCTTAGGCAACTTCGAAGAGTGTGAACCAATTTGACATATACCTCTTTTGTGACATACCTTGTGAGCGTGTGATTCCCTCTTGAACACCCTTTGAGTCTTACCCTTCTTTGGAAGAAACTTGATGAAAACTAGACCTTTCTTAATCCATTACCTATAATCCTCTTGAATTGTGGTTAGTTGAATAGAAAAAAAGTCTAAGTTGGGGGTGTGGTGAAAAGATAAGGGTAAGTCAAGAAGTGCAAGGAAAGTCTCCTCTTACCCATGGTTTTAAGAAAAATGGAACCCCTCCATATAAAAAAAAAAGAGAGAAAAAGAAAAAGAATGAAAAAGAAAGTTGTGGAATAAAGTACAAAAGAGATGGGGTTCCTAAACAATTCATGGGAAGCGAATAATAGAATGACATATGATGCACTAATGAAAATGATGAAGGAAAAAGAAAGGAAGTGTTGAGAGCACCACATTTGAGGATAAAAGTCTCTGAGCATAAATGACCATACCTTTAAACTCAACCCCGTTACAAGCCTTGTTAAGACCTTTGTGATCTTGAGAAAGTCGAAACAAATGTTGATTGAAAAATACAGGTAAACCTATACCTAAGAGGGTCAAAGTAAGACATAAGATTGTGGATTGTGTATTCATTAGATATGCCACAAACAGTAAGGCATGTCGATTTTTGGTTCATAAGTCTGAACATTCGGATACTCATGACAATATGGTAATGGAATCAGATAATGCTGAATTCTTTGAACATATCTATCTGTATAAAACTAGACTTGAGTTATCTAATGGAGGGTCTAAACGACCTCGAGAAGAACCAAAAGAGAATGTACCTAATGAAGAGAGTCCAAGGCGCATCAAATGTCAAAGGACAACTACTTCATTCGAATCTGATTTTGTAACATTTCTTCTTGAAAGTGAGCCTCAAACATTCAAGGAAATTATGTTGTCTACAGACTCAACCTTTTGAAAGGAGGTTGTCAATAGTGAGATTGAGTCAATCTTAAGGAATCATACTTGGGAGTTAGTTGATCTTCTTCTAGGAAACAAACTTTTGGGTTCGAAATGAATTTTCAAAAGGAAGATGAAAGATAATGGAACTATTGACAAATACAAAGTAAGACTTATTGTCAAAGGCTTTAGACAGAAAGAAGGTCTTGATTATTTTTACACATACTCGCTAGTGACTAGGATTACATCAATTCGGATGTTAATTTCCCTAGTTGCAGGGCATATATGCTTTAGTTTTTGGACAGCAGGGGCACTGATGTCCCAAAAGTATGACGAAAGGTATCTGCATACCATTTACGATAGTTCGGGGGGTATATTTGTCCTTTTTCCCTTTTTAAATTCTTTTTTAAAACGAAAAAGGGCCAAAAATACCCCTGAACTATAGGAAAAGGTCTAAAAATACCCTTCGTCCATCTTTTGGTCCAAAAATATCCTTATATTCATCCTTTGGTCTAAAAATACCCTTTTATTCACCTTTTTAGTTCACTTATACCCTTGAAACTTACAACCCTCTCTTTATTTTTTTTAAATACTTATTATGTGTCATTTTCTTGTTGGATGAAATAAAATCCACCTCTATTAATTTTCCCCATAATTTATCCAAATTAAAACAATATATCTCTTCAAGACCTCAAAAACATATTTTTTTAAATCTAGTAATTTGAATTTTGTATAGTTTAAAAAAAATAAATTGTTTTAGATAATTTATATAATTAAAAGATTATTAGTAATGCCACAATTATAAGGACATATTATACTATCATAAATCCTAAAATCTATCTTCCTTTTATTTATTTTTTAAAAAAATGATCATTTAATTTTTTTACTAAGACTCTTTGTAACTGTTAATTTCAAAGAGAAAAGAAGAAAAAGAATATAGATGCTCGTAGGCCGTAGCCCGTAAGGAAAATTAAAAATAGGGAAAAAAGAGAAAAAATTATAATGTATTATGGATAAGATAATATTATTATGATCATGATATTATTTATTTGTTTATGCAATATTTATTATTTATATCATGTTTATTATTTTGATTTAATTAATTAAATTTTATCCGTTAATTTTTTCCTTATGCCATGTGCCTTCAATCCAAGTAAGAACTTGGGGAAAATAGAGAAAAAAAGGTGGAGAGGAACCGAATCTAAAAGAAACTAAAAAATAAAAAACTACAACAAATATAAAAAAGACTATTAGATTTATTTATTTTTAAATAAAAATAATTGAGGTCTTAAAAAAATATATTATTTTGGCTTGGATAAATTATGTGAAAAAATCTAGTCAAGATGAGGATTTATTTCACCCAATAAGAGAATGATACATAATAAGTATTTTTTTTAAAAAAAAAAACAAAATAAAGAGAGGGTTGTTTGTTTCAAGAGATAAGTGAGCCAAGAAAGTGAATGAAAGGGTATTTTTAGACCAAAAGATAGATGAATGGTATTTTAAAACCTTTTTCTGTAGTTCAAAGGTATTTTTGACCCTTTTCCATTTTTAAAATAACCTCAAGTTACATATTTTGACGAGGATGTTAAACTCATTTCTATATAATATGGAATTCATGTGACACAACTACTTTGATTTCATTTAGACGTTTGAACTAAATTTTGTTCTAATCAAACATCTCAACTCCTAATAAAGTATTTCAATTAGACACATTCATTTCAAATTTTAATTTTCTTTTTGCATGTTTTCTCATTCATTTATTAGGTAGTTAAATTAACCACATAAAATATGTTATTTCTTTTAATTATATACATTTGTAAGCCATAAAGTCTCATTCACTTTTTAGTTGACACTAATGCAAATGATTAAAGAAATGACATATTTTATATAGTTTACTTAACTATCAAATAGACAAACGAAAACATGTATATTTTTTCTTCTTTAAAATTTAAATTGGAAGTGTTTAATCGTAACACTTTATTAAAATTAAAGTGTTCAATTAAAATAAAACTAAATTTCAGTATCTAAATAAAATATATAGACAAATTTAAGAAGATCATCCCATTAAAAAAAAATCACCCACATTTAGGCTCAAGTTTCTTACTTTTAGTAATATGTAGGTAAATGTACCAAGAGAAGTGGTGTATAAAATATAATATACTCCCAATGCCATATTTTATGTGATAACCTTTATCATTATAGTTTTACTATAATTAAAAATAATTTAATTTTGATTCTTTTTTATTTTTAACAAAATAATTTAAATATCTAAACATTATTTTAGATCACTAAGTTTTAATTATAGTATTATTTTTTTTAAAACAGTATCATGCCAAGTTGAAGGACTAAAATGGGACGGAGTGAGTAATAAATTTATTCCAAAGTCTGACCAAATTGGTTTGTGGTTCCAGTTAAATAGTACTAACAGCTGCTGACATTGCCTTTTGAGTTCTCTACTAAAAGCAACAATGGCGGCTGCAACAGTGAGGGTATCAGCAAACAACACTATAACAGCTTCACTCATATCGAAAAGTCCTCTCCAAAAGCCCAGCATTTTCAACCTTTGCTTCCGTAATGGAGGTGCTGCTGCACAAAGGAGGCGACTTTTCAGTTGCAGTGCTATTTACAATCCCCAGATTCAAATCAAACAACACGGACAGCCTGAAACCTTAGATTATCGTGTATTTTTTGCGGAAGATTCCGGCAAAAAGGTTAATGCCCTACAATTTTTGATTTCTTACTCTATTGCAATGTGGGATTTTTCAGGATAAACATTTTAGTTTACATGATCAATCCAAATGCTCTGCGGAATCTTTGTAGCTTAGTTGATTGGCTGCATGTACTCCCACCTTATTGGTCATGACCTTGTTGGTGAGGGTTCGATTCCCATAATGTAATTTCCTCCCCTTCCCCTTCCCCTAACTCCAATTTTAAAAAAATTAAAAAAATTCCAAATGCTCTATCTTGTTGCAATGGGTGGACTTACATGGTTGTCAATGGTTACTGGTGGGCCCACTATCTTCATAGAGTGTGTGTAAATTCCTAGATTAGTCTATGCTCAACGTCAAGCTTCATATTGTTCGGAACTCCTTGTTCATGTAAAGTGTTGCCCGAGGCATTTGCACCTTGTCTAGTTTTTGAAGATTCCTAGAGAGGATTATTACAAATAAAATCTAATTAAGAAGACAACAAGAACAAAGACTGTGTTTTTGCTACTATATATCTCTTTACATTTTAGTTCATACCTCATTGTCAACATTAGTCATTTTTATTACTAATATTTGTCAAAATAAACATAAATTCCTACAGTCACGTCATATCGGTATAATCTGCAGGTATCTCCTTGGCATGATATACCACTTCATTTAGGTGATGGTGTTTTCAATTTCATTGCTGAAATTCCCAAAGAATCAAGTGCTAAGATGGAAGTTGCTACGGATGAGCAGTACACACCAATTAAACAAGACACAAAGAAGGGGAAACTTAGATACTATCCGTAAGGCTATTCTATGTCACTATTTCCCAACATACTTCTAGTATGATTGTGTCCTGTGGAATTATTTATTTGGCCCACCAGTTGCCTTAAGTGGGAAAAGAAGGTTAAAAGGATGACAAGTTTGTGGCCTACATGAGTTAACTGCTGAAGACCAATAGGTTTTAGTCTGGTGCAGCTTTTAGCTCATATTCTGTTGTGATAGTTGTGTGAAGTTCATGTTATTTGTTGTTTGAATTGATGTATGTCTTGTACCGTTCTCAGATATAATATTCACTGGAACTATGGATTGCTTCCTCAAACCTGGGAAGACCCTTCATTGGCAAATGCTGAAGTTGAGGGGGCATTTGGAGATAATGACCCTGGTATGTTTCCGGTGCTCCTAAATTGTTAAATGAGCTTTGTTCTAATCATCCATCAAAAAGGAAAAAATGAATTTAGAGGTTGGTTAACTTTCTTGATGACTAATTTGTCTGTAGTTGATGTTGTCGAGATTGGGGAAAGCCGTGCTAAAATTGGCCAGGTCTTGAAGGTCAAACCTTTAGCTGCTTTGGCAATGATTGATGAAGGAGAACTTGACTGGAAAATAGTTGCCATATCTCTAGATGATCCCCGAGCTTCACTTGTCAATGATATTGATGATGTGGAGAAGCATTTCCCGGTATATTTTAGTGCAATAAGTCCCTTATGTTTTTCACTCTCCTTTACCCTCACATGTTGATGATTTGATAACACTATGCATCATCAATTTTTGGCACTCCCTTTGGTGTTGTTATATATGCCCTGTTAAAGATATTTCTCTCTAAAGATGTTCGACTTTATATGGCTATGCCAAGATGTGTCATGGATGTTCTATGGTTTGGTTAATTTATCAGTAATTTAGTTCTTCAATAGGCTCCATTGACTGGACGATCTTAGACGTTCACCAGTGTTCATTGCCTAGGAACAGCAATAGATATAACAGAGAGAATTTAACTTTTATGAATAACAAGAGTGAAGTTGCATTTTTCAGAAGTAGCTGCTTACACTATTGAAGTGAGAGTTTAGCCAAGTACAATATGGTCAAAGTTATTTAGGCAAAACTTCTCTTATAACTACTGGTATACTAATCCTCCCAGCAAATCTTTAATCCTTGGTTGCAAATTTCAACCATACAGCTTCTGCTCTCAACTTAATCTTTGCTGGAAGGTGGATTGGTTTGTCTAAATTACAATCACCAATCCCTTATGTGAAGTTGCATCATTTGAACTTGTACAAACAAGATGGACTAGAACTTTTGCTCTGAATTATTTCTTGGCTGTTATACGCTATAGCCAGTGGCATAGCTACACTATACTCAGGGTGTCCAAGCGAACACCCTTCGTCGGTAAGTTATACTATATATACAAGTAGAATGATATGCTAAATGGTTAAATAACATATTTTGGACACCCTTCAAACAATGAAGTGTTGTAGCCTAGTGGTTTCTAGCACGCCTTAAAAGTTCAGGCTTAAGGTGGTTGCGAGTTCGAATCTATTTTGTTGCAGCGTTTAAGCTTTTTGGACACCCTTCGTGAAATTTCTGGCTCCGCCACTGGCTATAGCCTCCTTAATCCTTATTACTAGTACAATGAATAAGAGAAAAATACAAGCATGTCAAGTAACCATTCCATATATCTACACGGAAAAGGTAAGATATTTGGTTCATGAACCTACTCCACAAGAAGATCCTGAAGGGTTGCTGTTAGTTCCCCAATTCTGTAGCAAACCTGCAAGCATGGAAACACTTCCCCAGTGCTTTTGATGGTCCATTCACATTGCATGTATAGAAAGCCTAGCTATATATCAGTCTATCCTAGTTCTATATCTGTACCAGATCCCGAATCTCTCTGATATTGTTTCACAACCGTTTTGATGACCTTTACTGGAATGCATTCCTTCCGGTGTCTAGTACATCTATATCTGCAACTGTTAAATTCTTACTGGCAAATCAGTTAATGTGGTACGAATCATTGGAGGTTCTCTACTAACATTCGATGCTGAATAGATAGTTATGCAGATTGGACAGTAACTGTATTTGAGCCACACTCATGTATTGTACATCTGTTGTACTCCATTTTAGTCTGGTAACAGTGAAATACTTCTGATTTATCAAAAGAGGTACTAAAAGGTTGCAATGGATCTTAACGACACTAGTACTGAGAGGAATCCCACTTTAGCTACTGAGTGAGGTTCCATGATTCTTTTTGTTTTACTCTCTCAATGGAGTGAGTAAATTCTCTTGAATGTTGACTGTAATTAGAGGCAAAACTTGTTCAATACTGTGTTCAAGTGCCGTGTTTCAAAATGGTTATGTCAAGTCATGACTGAGATAGATAGTACCGAGCTACTTTGTTACTGAGTATATATATAGCACACCTAGATTATTTCCACGGGGTACTTGCTACCTCCACCAACATAAGTACTAACAAATTTCCTAATGTTTTTGTGTCCGCTGGGATTTGAACCTAAGACCTAATGGTTAGCCACATTCTTGGGTGCTTTTCTTACTCTGATTATATATTATGTGAGTTCTTCACTAAATGTTCCTAATTTGTCAATATTCGTCAAACTAATTCTGTTAATATTTCAGGGCACTCTGACAGCTATCAGGAACTGGTTTAGAGACTATAAGATTCCTGATGGGAAGCCTGCAAATAAGTTTGGACTTGGGAACAAGCCAGCTAACAAGGTATCTTGCAGGATGTTATTATGTTGATTACTTCTTACCAAGAAATTATTGGACATATTTGCTTAAGTATTTGTTGAAGATGCTCGTTTCTGTTCATCTATTACTCCATCCGTCCCATTTTAATTGTTGCTTCAACTCTTTTCACGCCCATTAAGGAAAAAAAATACAAGATATAGTTTGCTAAGTTACCCCTATTTTATACTCCCTCTGTCCAAAATTAACAGTCATTTAGCTCAAAAAGATTATCCCAAAATTATTATCACTTTAGGAATTCAAGATTAAAGTTGACAATTGTTCTCAACTATATCTTTAATAATAAAGAAGTACTCCCTCCTTCCCAAATTGACGATCACTTTTCTCCCGAAATAATTGTCACTTTAGGTTTTCAAGACTAAAGTGACAGTTGTTTTCAATTATGCCTTAATATAAAGAGGAGTTCTTTGTAATGTTGTTCAATTTTCAAAATGATTTGAATGGTGACAACCATTGGAGAGCTAACACCATTCATGTTATATGTAATGGTCATTTCTGTAATATTCAACTTCTTATCTCATATAGTCTCTTCTAGTAAGATCTTCAACAAAGTATACTCAAGTTTTTAAGATGATTTTTTTTTTTTTTTTTTTTTTTTTTATGACAAGGGAAACCCGCAGCCGCTACCCTTTGGGTGCGCACAGGGCAAAACCCCCGCTCCTATGCAATAGCTCGCAAACCATATAGGAGAGGTAACCCGCACTAGGCAAGCCTGGTGCGACAAGCTCAACCTAGAAGGCAAACCCCTTGCTTTCGCTGGCAAGGGGTTTCGAACTTGAGACCTCCAACATGGAAGTCCCAAGCTCAAACCACTGGGCCACCCCGAAGGAAGTTTTTAAGATGAAAAATCAATCTACATTTACTCCCCCGTCCCATTTTAACTGTTGATGTAACTTTTTTCACGCCCATTAAATAAACAATAAATAAAAGGCATAATTTATTAAGTTACCCCTATATAATGAAAGTAAATTAATATTTCGTCTTAAAAAGTTGAGTATATTTTGTTGAAGATATTTACTGAAGAAGTCTCCTTATATGTGATAAAAAGTTGAATATTGAAGAAATAATAATTTGGATATATGGTGTGAATGGTGTTGACTTTCCAATAGCCTGTTAACATTCCAATATTTGACTATTAAATGATTTTTGAGAATCGGGTAGTATAAAATAAACCTTTTCTTCAATAGTAAGGGTATGTTTGGAAATAATTGTCAATTTTAGTCTTGAATTCCTAATTTGAGATAAATCTTTTGAGCTAAATGACTGTTAATTTGGGACGAAGAGAGAATTAAATAGGGGTACCTTAATAAACTATACTTTGTATTTATTGTTTTCTTAATGAGCGTGAAAGAGCTATACGGCCGTTAAAATAGGGATGGAGGGAATAATTCTTTTTAATACTGCTCAATTCTTAAAAAACATCTAATAGACTGTTAGTCACACATTTAAATGATGACAATCATTAGATAGTTAATATCGTTCGCACTATATGTAGTCATATTTTCTTTAATATTCAATTCCTTAATTATATCATATAAATAGTTCTTCTAGTAAAGATCTTTAACAAAATATATTCAAGTATGTAAGAGGAAAAAATCAAACTATTTTCATTAAATATGGGTAACTTAATAAATTATACCTTTTATTTATTGATAGGCGTGAAAAAAGCTAAATCAACTATTAAAATGGGATGAGGGAATAAAAGTAGATGTATTTTTTCCTCATTAATATGAGTATATTTTGTTCAAGTTGTGTACTAGAAGAGACTTTATATGAGATAAAGGGTTACATATTGAAGAAATAATGATGACATATAATGTGAACGGTGTAGCTTTTCAATGGTTGTCACCATTTCAATATTTGACTACTAATTGTTTTTTGAGAATTGAGCAACATTAAAAAGAACTACTTCTTTAATATTAAGGGTATAGTTGGAAACAACTGTCAACTTTAGTCTTGAATTCCTAAAGTGACAAATATTTTGAGCTAAAGTGACTGTTAATTTTGATAGAGAGAGTAATATCTTGAGACTTTATGCATTGGAAGAGACCAATCATAAATTTTCAATTGTTATGCCTATTGGTGCTTAGCGACATTTTGCCATCCACATCTAGGGTCGTCTTTGAGTTAGCGACATTTTGCCATCCACATCTGGGGTCGTCTTTGAGTTATTACATATGAAGATAAATTCTATCTGTGGCTGTCTGTAGTTATTTGTTATGTAACTATAATAGCTTGAATGCGTTTTTATGTTACAACAACATACCCAGTGTAATTTCACAAGTGGGGGTCTGAGAAGGGTGGCGTCTACGCAGACTTTACCCTACCTTTTGTGAAGGTAGAGAGGTTGTTTCGGATAAAACAAGATTGACTAGGAAATACAGTAGTGAAGAAGCCATTTTGAATAATAATGAAGAAAAGAATGGTAACAACAACAACTAATACAATAATTGAAGCAAAGGAAACAACATGTGATAGTACAATCGAAGAATAAGATAGGAGAGCAATAATAATAATGACATGAATGTGTCAAGAATACTCTGAGTAATATTTAGCAGATAATGACATGAATGTGTCAAGATGTTGATTTAATTATTTAGCACATAATGACATGAATGTGTCAAGAATACTAATATTTAGTATTTAGCAACTGATGAGAAGAAAAAAAGAACAATGGTAGTACTTTTGTAGACACTTCTTGCAACCCCTCTTCCCAGGCCCCACAAAGAAGAATGAAAAGGATGGGATGTTAGAAATATTTCTCCAGCTAGACAAGCTATGCTGCTTGGCTTTGCATGACCCTGCTAATTATCTAATTCATCTGCTATTACAGGATTATGCACTTAAGGTTATTATGGAAACCAACGAGTCTTGGGCAAAGCTTGTCAAGAGATCCATTCCTGCTGGTGATCTTTCACTTATATAGCTGCCAATTGACAAAGCTTGAACAGCTAGTTTTGTTGCTTGTTAACTGAACTGGTAGCAATTCTTTCTCCGTCCTCATGTCTGATGTGTAAATGAGTTCACATTCTTTAAGTTTATTCAGCACAAGAAGATGCTACTTTTTCATCCGTATTTTCTGCATGGAAATGACTTTTAAAGCTATGTAAGCGGAAAAATGATTTAAATATATCTGAATTGATCTTTGTTCTTCAATTGCATTAACTAAGTATGAATGCATCTTAGTTACAAAGTTAACAGAGTATCTTCAAGCTTCCAAGATCTTGCATGAGATTCATCCACCATGATCTGTGGCTTTATCTTTTCTGAAGCTGGAAGATGCATTTGTTACTTGAAACTCGCTAATGATGAGTTGGAAGATGGTGATGATGAGCTATTTATTAAGAAAGTGGTCTGCTTTTTTGGCCAAATCTTAGCAGTTCTGCTGCTGGTGCCGTGAAAGTCAGGTAAGTATGACTGAGATTTTTTATATGATGAGATGAGTAATCGGGGAAACTAAACCATAGGCACTCTGTGTTCTAAACACCTGAGCCCTGTTGTTGAGCAGCTATTATGTCTAGCAGGTAAATGTAGGCATTTAAGTTTTCATCACTTATTGAATAGTTGTTCTTATGAATAATAGCTGGTTCATCTTTTATTTGCTAAAAACTTATTTTTCTGTTTATATTCTTTGGGGAATGTAATAGGCTGTGTTTTTTTTTTCAAGTTAACTTGGGAAGTCTAGGTGAAAAATGTGCAATTTATAAGCGATCAAGATGATTATACATTTAGGCTACTGAGGTGAGTGATCTTACAGTTGACATTACAGAAAAAGAGACTAAAATAGAGTTTGGGTTTTGGAGAAGTATATATACTCTTAAGGACATAGTGCTCACAACATTTCTAGATTGTACATGGACAAGTACCAAAGGAAGGTCTGAGTTGGTTTTAGCAATTCGATCTAAGTCTTCTTGTGTGGTACTTTATAGTAAGGTTAATAGTTAATTGAGAACATTACAGGGGATGACGACAAGGTCTTCTACATGAAAACCTCAAAACAGCTACTCGTTTTAGGGATGACAATTGGGGTAGAGCATGGCAAAGGCTAAACCAGGCAGAGCAGAGTGATAAAATAGGGCAAAGTGGAACGGGTCAAAGCTTTTATGTAACTTTTCTTGGAGTTCCAATTGCTAACATAGCTAAAAATTACAGTACAATCTTTGCAGGAAAATGGTCATCTAATTAACCATTTGTTATACTTTTGTGCTTTATTTCTTTAGTTTGGTAGAATTAATTTGACTTAACTCTGAATTAAAATGATAAGCAAAACGGCTAATTGTTTTCCTCCTCTAACACACTAATGATACATATTTGGTCTGTTAATAAAATTATAAAGGAACACTAAACAGCTTATTAAACACAATATTAGGAGTATTTCAGCTTTGAACCGGGTGAATGTATATAATTATTCCTGTCTATCTAAATTTTCTTTAAGCTATTTCAGATTTTATGATTTGTTTGTTTGATCTTTCCATAATTAAGTGTAAGACTTTAATTAGTTGAAAAAATTGATCTACTTGATTTTTTTAAATGAGACGATTGAGTAACTATAATTTCTTTATCACACTTTAAATTTGTGGTAAAATTAAAGTAAAAAGCGTTTAATAAAATAATCCATGTGAGTAGTTTATTTTTTATTTTAATAAAGACCCATGTGAGAATTGTTACAAATCAAAATGTATTATCGTCATAAAAGTACCATTACTAAATAATCAACAACTAATAAATTAGAAAATTACTAAAACAAAAGCAATTGAAGTTCATATTAAAATGATTAAATTGAAAGAACGGTGGCTGATTGTTTCTAGCTTTGGAGATCTTTTCTAAATGGTGGTGAGATCTTGTTTCCAGACCACCATTAGTTCCATCTCATATTTTCAGTCTTTATTTCTTATCAGAGACTTGTGATGTGTTTCATACTCTAAAGTTACATTAGATGCTCTTTATACTTATGTCACCCGGTTTTTGAGATATTCTTTATTGTTCTTTTCTATCGTTTGTGGCATGACTTCCCTTTGGGACTCTCATATGTGTGTTATTTTCAGCTTACACACCTTGGGGGTTTTCGGGGTGTATGCCATCATGACCTCGACTTTTGGGTCATGACAAATTAGTAAGAAAAGACATTGGACTTAAGATATGAACAGCATTCCGTGCATCAGCAGTTATATCAAAGTTGAAAAATATTTATATTGAATTCGTCTAGATTTTCCTATATATTGAAGCTAAATTACAAGAGGTTAAGAATCATTTCCAAGAAAGCACAAGACTAAAAGTAACTTTTATTTCCAAAACACAACACTGCCATCAGTAGTTAACATATCATCATATAAACTATGCATGAAAGAGATAAAGCTGTGATAACCATCACATCCCAAATGCGATGGATTAAGAATTTGCTGGTGTAAACTTGAGGGAAACACTATTGACACAATGGCGCTCATCCGTTGGGGTAGGGAATCCCTCACCCTTGAAAACATGACCAAGATGGCCGCCACAAGCTGCACAAGTAATCTCGACCCTCCTGCCATCAGGGTCAGGCTGAAAAGCACAATTGTATCACACATCAGACACTTGCACAATGTCAAATCTAGAAAAACTACTAAGGAGGACCCAGGCAAAAAATGGAAATGTTGTAGAAGCAATCTCATTACCAACACATTCGAGAAACCTTACCTACAAGTGAGGTCTGGGGAGGATACAGTTTACACAAACCTTACCTACCTTAAGAGAGGTTGTTCCGATAGACCAGCATACGTCCATAAACTCTTCAATGTAGAGGGGACAGGAATATTGTGTTGGGTGATTCAGAAAACTCTGAGAGCCGTCAAGATTTTAGGTATTGTAGGCATATAAAGTTTGAGGAGGTCAAAGGTGCAATCCGTAAGATGATAGGGGGAAGAACGATCAGACCAAATGGGATTCATGTGAATTTTTGGAAAAGAGCAGGTAAAGTAGGTAGTGATGTCATTTTTAGGACGAGTTAAAATGCTCGAAGAATGGAGGTGGAGTACAATGATCCCATTATACTAATATTCAAAATTACAACAACTATAGGAGTATTAAACTACTAAGCCACACTAGGGAGAGGGTGGTAGAGATGAATATAATGAAGGATGTGTCTATTTTTGAGAACCAATTTGAATTCATGTTGGGGCGATCAACTCTAGAAGTCATTTATCTTCTAAGGAGATTGTTGGAGTAGTCGAGGAATAGGAAAAGAAACTTACAGATGGTGTTCATTGACTTAGAAAAAGAAGCATTTGATAAAGTCCCAAGGAGGTTTTGTGGAGATGCTTGAAGTCTAGAGGTTTGTTACTGGTATACAGTAGAGCGATTAAGGACATGTGCAACTACCAGTACGATGGAGTGAAAGCCCGAGTGAGAATAATGGAAAGAGACTGCGAACACTTCCCAGTTAAGATGGCGTTGCACTAGGGATAAGCTCTTAGCCCTTTTTTATTTGTCGTAATGATGGATGAATTGATATATACTCAAAGGTGGTATCATGGTGTATGTTATTTACAGATGACATATAGTATTGATTGACGAGACATGCGTCGAAATTAACGATAGACTAGAGATGGACCATAGAGTCTAAAGGTTTCAGGCAGACGGAACTAAGAGAGTACATGAAGTGCAGTTCAATGACGCATCACAATAGGCGGATGTGGAAGTGGGGATTGATACATATGTTATCCCCAAGAAGGAAGCTTCAAGTATTTCAAGGAGATGGGGAAATCAGATGTCACACATTGTATTTGAACAAGGTGGATAAAATAGAGGCTCACATCATGTGAAAAGCACATATCAGCGAGACTTAAAAGGAAAGTCCAATAGGGTGGTTATTAGACACACTATGTTGTGTGAGGCAGAGTGTTGAGCAATCAATAATTCACACATTCAGAAGATGACAGTAGCAGAGATGAGGATGCTTAGATGGATGTGTGGGCATAGTAGGAAAGATTAAATTAGGAATAAAATTATATGAAGCAAAGTGGGAGTGGCCTCAGTGGTGGACAAGATGTGGGAAGCGAGGCTGAGATAGTTCGTACATGTAAAGAATAGGCGTAAAGATGCCCTAGTGAGGAGGTGCGAGAGATTGGCAGTTGTAGGTCTAAGGAGAGGTAGAGGTAGATCGATGAAGAATTGAGAAAAGGTGATTAGACATGATATGACGCATCTTCAACTCACCAAGGATATGATCCTAGATAGAGAAGGACGGAGGTCAAGAATTAGGGTGGAGGTTTAGAAGATAGTCAAGTGATTTCTCTCTTTCTCATGCGAGAGCATGATTCTATCACAGAACACTTGTTTGCTCCCTCTTTTACTCATTAGTATTACTCTATTATTATTTTATTCTTCAATTGTATTATTACTACGGAAAAGGCTCAAAAATACCCCTGAACTATCGGAAATAGCTCACATTTACCCTTAAACTATATTCTGGCTCAAAAATACCCTTCCGTTAAAGTATTGGGTCACAAATACCCTTACTATTAACAGAGGTGTGTTAAGTGCCATGTGGACGCCACGTGAATGCCACATGGACGCCACGTCGATGCCACATAAGCACCAAACAACTCTCACCTCCACATAGACCCATACATCCTAAGTATTAATTTTGCCCTCATCTTTTAGGACATACAATTTGACCCACTCTCATTTCTAAATATTGTTAATGCACATTTATTTGTATATCTCATTGCACACAGAAATCTGAGTCCACACACAAAAAATGATGATAGATACTTCCGCTAAGATCTTCGTCGCCGGCCACCGTGGACTTGTCGGATCCGCCGTGGTTCGGAAACTTCACCAATTAGGCTGCACAAATCTCATCCTCCGTACACATTCCGATCTCGATCTCACTAACCAATCCGCCATCAAATCCTTCTGCGCCGACGAGAAACCTCAATACGTCATCCTCGCCGCCGCGAAAGTCGGCGGCATACACGCAAACAATACTTACCCAGCTGATTTCATCACTATAAATCTCCAAACCCATATATCCTAAGTATTAATTTGCCCTCATCGTATACGATTAATGGATTGGATATGAGTAGGTTGTAAATGTGTCGAATAAAAAAAAAGTTGAAAAACTAAGACTTAACGTAGTTAGTTTCCTCAATTTATTAGAATATTGTATTTAGATATTTAAATTAATTTATGTTCAATTATACATCTTAATTTCTAATAAAGATTGATGCGGATTCTTATTTGTCAATTATATAGTTAAATTAATCACGTAAAGTTTATTTTTCTTTTAATTATATAGATTAGCTTTAATAAAAATGTGTGAAAATTTACATCTTCTTGAGGCAAATGGTATAATGAGAGTAAATGATATATATTTTATATAGTTAATTTATCTATTTAATAGACAAATAAAAATATAGTCCTAACATAAAAAAATGTACAAAATTTGACTTGAAAAAAGGTTTTCTAAAATTTAATTTGAAAGTATCTAACTAAAATAGTTTATTAGTAATTGAGATATATTTAATTGAAATAAGTTTTAATTCAATTGTCTAAATAAAATATCATGATAAGTTTAAGAAATTTTAGTTATATACAAGGGAAAAAGTTACCACTCATATTTAAAGGGAACGCGTGGGACATAAAGGTCCCTAATATGACAGGTGCATAAATGGGCTATTTGCTAAACAACTAGTTTTAGAGAAATGAGAGTGGGTCAAATTGTATGTCCCAAAAGAAATGAGGGCAAAATTAATACTTAGGATGTATGGGTCTATGTGGAGGTGAGAGTTGTTTGGTGCTTATGTGGCATCGACGTGGCGTCCATGTGGCGTTCACGTGGCGTCCACATGGCACTTAATACACCTCTGTTAATAGTAAGGGTATTTGTGACCCAATACTTTAATGGAAGGGTATTTTTGAGCCAGAATATAGTTTAAGGGTATATGTGAGCTATTTCCGATAGTTCAGGGGTATTTTTGAGCCTTTTCCGTTATTACTATTGTTTCTTATACTTGAGTTATCTCAACTATTCTTGTTGTCAGTATTCTTATCTACAGTATTTTCACCATAGTTTTTCTCTTATATTTGTCAAATCTGTTTTTGATAACACTTACCTTGAGACGAGGGTTTATCGGAAACAACCTCTTTACCTCACACAAAGTAGGGGTGAGGTCTGCATGCACCTCCTCCTCCCTAGAGCCCATTGTGGGATAACACTAGGCAATATTGTTGTTGTAGGAATGAAAAATAGTTTATCTTCACTTTTTACTCCAGCATCATTTGGAAATTGCAGGAAGAGAGAGAAGTAATTGAAGGTAGCAAATGGAAGTTAAAAGAAGGTGCTAATACAAGGAGGCAGACCTCCCAAAATCTAAGGCTAGACTCTACTTTTGGTCTCAATGGCGGGAAGGGCATTCCTATTATTGTAGCCTCATATACGAACTCTATATTCTATCCCAGAAGTTGAGAGGGAGTGATGACCCCACATAAAAACAATGGCTCTCCTGGATAATGAGTACTTTTATCACAAGATTTTAAAAATGAAAAAACTGTAATGATCTGGCGAGGAGCAAGAGAACGAAGCTCACAGTGCGATTAATTGCTCCAGGAAGACCCTCAAAGAAAGCTGGCCAACCACAGCCTGAGTTGAATTTTGTTGTGGACTTGTAGAGGGGAGTGCCACATCCTGCACATTGGTAGACTCCTTCACCAGAAAACTTGTCATACTCTCCGGTACCTGGATACCTGTGAAGTAATCCTTTATGGTAAATTATTCATCTATTAATTAATTAATAAGCATCATGGTCATTCCACTATGTTAGCTTCCCTTGTTGAAAATTTGAGTCTCCAAAGTAGAAGAAAATAAAATTATATTGAATCACAAGATTGGTGTTGAACTTTTATAAACAAACATGTTGAGCCTACACGAGGAGAACAAGTTCAAGCAACTCTGCTTGAAGAAGCTCTTATCTTGCATCATATCCAACCAGAAAGATGAGATTCTGAAAATTAGTATATAACAAGGCACACTTAAATGTGATAAACTTAGCTAACCAGCCTTCTACAACTAGGAGCTATGTCCTTGTGGATATGTAACAGTGTTTACTTCAAAGGTAACATAGCAATGAGTTAAATGTTAAGCATCACAGAATTGTGTTTATCCTCACACCAAAGCGGTGAACAAATTCTCCACAATGCTTGTTTAGAGGACTCCCCCGCACCCCCCATCCCCACGACACACACATCTTATGGAAAAAGATAGGAACAGAAAAAATGTCCAGGGAAAGCAAACATTGCGTTTAAGAACCCTGAAATTGATTACATGACCCCTATTTAACCCAAGATCCATCTAGTGCTCTTCAAATAAAAATGATTCTCATGACGAGTGCTCTTCAAACATCTGACATTCTCAAGATTTCTCGTCATTTAAACAGGATATTGGGTGAATTCAGAAAGAACTCCACAAACTTGCATCCTACCCTTCATTAAACTTGGCACTTTCTCCCCGACTTTACACAAATATTAGAACCGAGTTTCAAATTATTCATGAGAATTTATAGAAAATACCGAGTAGAGTCACGAAACTGCAGAAGCTCATTAAGGCCTCTTGCAATTTAAAACATTACAAAAAATTCTTGAAGTTATAAAAGCCTGAACCGGTCACTGACATCAGTTTACAAGCTAAAAGCGTAAACTTGAAATAACAAGCATTTCTTATAATAAGTAAACTCGAGAGGAAAAACAAAAATCCAGCATGAATTTAGTAAACGAACATCTAAAATGATCATCCATAATCCTCCAGATTGAGTTGTAGATCTAAAAAATATTAACAACTACTTGTATATTTCTAGCTAAAATTAGTAAAAACCGGAGCGATTAAAGAAGAAGAACATACTCAGTGCCTTTCTGTCTTAGAATACGGAACTGCTCAGGAGATAGAATTGCACGCCAGTCTTCCTCTGACTTGTGAACGGAGCCTGGTGCAGCCATAGCAACAACCCCACCTCTGAACCCTCTATTACTTGAAAGAACAAATCCAGATGATGATGATGAAAACCTGAATTGGGTCTTGGGATGGCCACAAATTCTAACAACCCTTTTGGCTTGGAATCTCAAGAATGGGGTGGCGTTGAAAATCAGAGGGGTTGAAGAAGCAAAAGGTGAGATTTTGAGAATATGAGAACCCATCGAGATAAGATACTCCTATTATAGTGTACTTTGTTTATTATTATTGGTCACGCAAAGACCAATTCTAAGTATTTGTCTAGTGAATCCATATACTTTCTCTAACTACCACCCCTTTGAAAGTTTTTTTTTCTTTTGGGCTTTTATTAAATCAATTAAAATTTGGGAAAAGAATTCAAATATGCCACAGAACTTTGAGAAAAAATGTATTTATGACATGCGAAAAATTTGGTTTATTAATGTCATTTTTGTTTGAAAAAAGGCTTATTTATATGTCATTATGGGTTAACTAAAAACTTATCTGATTTTAGTAAAATTAGAGGGTGGTTTTTTATATACTCTTGTCACTACTTCTTCGTTGTCAGTCTATGAGACATACTGAGTATATGTGGTTTCGTATTCATATTACACTTGTTACACTCCTTTGTGGTGCATATTTGATTCCAAATATGAGCACATCTTGTGGAGCTTTCTGAGTTGTTCCACTGCCCACACCTCCATCTATCTCTTTATTTATGTTGTTATTTTAGTATTCAGACAAAATATTTCTTACGTCTAGACTTGTCATTTTAATTTCAGACTTGCATCGTATTTAGAAGTTCTTGTACTTATTATACCAAATCTTTGGTGGTATTTTAGCTTTTCCGCATTTTATATTTGTGAAAGATTTAGAACCTGTTTGGAAAGTCATCTTGGTAATTGGATATGGTGTAATTGGTATAATTACTATAATGTCTCATTTCTTTGAATTTACTTTTAATTGTGAAATGACTATTTTTCCCTTCCTCTTACCTTTTGCATTCTTAGTTTGGGTTGCAGAAATGGTTGGTGCGGTCCATCATCTGATCGGGTGTGTGTTTTTTGGTGATTTTGCCCCTTTTGAGTTGAGAATTTTTTATATGGATGACTTTGGTTAACATTATCAGTTTCGCACGTCGTATGAGAATTCCGTCAGTTTTATTGAGTCCAAAACGTCGAGTTTGGTCTAGTAAGGTGATCAATTAGAGTCCCGAGACCTTAGGTTGTGATTTGGATATTTAGGTAAAGAGTTGAATTTTTTGCCTAAATGGGTTCCGAGGTATTCCGGTAATAACCATATTTTTATTGAAATCTAACGATCCCATTGGTTCCAAAACATATTTTCTGATGAATTTGCACTATTGGTTCGTGTTTATAGGATTCCAAAATGAGTTTCGAGGGTAAAAAATTGTTTTCAAGGTTGTTGGTGCACACTTTTAGTGGCGAAAATAGACTTTTAACAACGAAATAATGGGTATTAGTGACGAAATTGCTGAGTTAAATATTTATTCGAACTCATTTCGTATTTTTGACATTTTGGGAGATAGAAGTCGGCTTGAGGTGATTTTTTATGCATTTTTCTTCCATAATCATTGGGTACGTATTTCTAACTCTATTTTACTCTTTTCCCAAGAATATACCTTTCATATTTCATGATTTTTATCCATTAAGTTGAGATTTTAAACCACAAAGTAGAGATATCGAAAATTATTAATTTGAAGGTCGATTTAGAATGGGTTTTTATTGATTTTAAGGTCCTTGTATTGTGGGTAAACTAATCTTGACAAAAAATTTACAAAATTTCTCATTTTTGACCGCATTTCAAATGTGGATTTCGGAATTTTTCTCCTAAAGTTGGAAAAGTAGTAAATTTTTTATTTAGAGCTCGATTCTTGCTTTTTAGTGGGTTTTTCAACCACGAACTCCGGCTTGTAAAACTTAATTTTCAACTAAAAATTTGATTTTTCCCTTTTAATTTCCAAAGTGATTTTTGCAATATTTTACCCCCGATTTCAAATCCTATCAATATGGGTATCATTGGACTACGTTTGATAAACTCTTTCTATTCTTGATAATTGAGGATCGTTTTTGTTAGCGTGTGGTTGAGGATTTACTCCGATAGAGTTTTCGGGTGAAGTTTCGACCTTGAGGTAGGTTTGGCTTATCCTTCTCCTAGACTGGGATTGGGTAATTGATCATTTTTATGTCTTAGGCTATGGGATGGGACCGTAGCATGTGATTTTTGGTTGTGAGTTTTATTGTGTTCCCCGTGTGGGGGCTTTATTAAATTGTGTTGCCCGTGTGGGGGCTTGTATGTGTTGTTTAGCCTGAGTTGAGGCCTTAATTGTTGTTCTATTTGCTTTGAGAGCATATGATTCATGAGTTGCCTATGACAGAGGCTTGTAATGTTATTTGACTTGTAATGCCCGAGTGAGGGGCTGAGTTGGAAACTTTATAATGCTTTGAGTAAAAATATGCTTTCTACATAGAATTTATTTATTTCAAATGAGGATGCATATCATGCTTTCCCACTATTTTTCATATGTATCATGATTCGTTTAAGTTTTGAGAAATTTAGACGGTTGATACATGTTGAGTTGACTATTGCCTCCATGTTAAATATGTGTTGTGATGCATTCATCCTCATTCATCATATCATGTTCTTGGGAAATTGAGAAAAAAAATGTGGAGATTCCTTTTGAGAAAGAAAATAAGACATATTTTTATATTCTTGAGCATGTTGAGGTGGCAAGTTGATGAGATATTGAGATTGTGATTTGGTATATGGACTATGAGTTCCCCATGAGTCCTTGTCTAGGAGCCTTAGCTCGACTTGTGCGACAACCTTGATTCCATTGTTCCACCACATCATTGTATTATCTCACTGCATTGTATTAACCATTTGAATTGCTTGACTTGCTCGTTATATGGAAAATGTTGTGACCTTATGAGTTTACTTTACTCGCGCCGTTCATTATAAATTGGCAGCAGCGATGCCGGAATGGGACTTCTCTATATGCAGGTGGAAGTGTTCCTTAGTATTTCACAAGTTGATTAATTTCTTTTGCTCAATCAGCCAAACCTACTGAGTACTTATGGATTGTACTCACCCCCTACTTCAGCATAATTTTTTATGAAGATTCTAGTCAGGGTACTCCCTGCGGTGGCAGATCGTTTCTAGCTTTGGAGATTTTTTCGCTGTGGTGATGAGATCTTGTTCCCGAATCATCATTAGTTCCATCCTTTATTTTCAGTCTTTGTTTCTTTCCGGAGACCTGTGATGTGTTGCATACTCTAAAGTTGTATTAGATGCTCTTTATACTTATGCTACCAGGTTTTGAGATATTCTTTGTTTTACTTTTCTATCGTTGGTGGCATGAATTCCCTTCGGGAGTCTTGTTTGTGTGTTATTTTCGGCTTACACACCATTTTGGGAGTGTTCGAGGTGTGTGCCATCATGACCTCGACTTTTGGGTCGTGACAATTATACTGTCTAACCTATTTGGTTGGCCATGTATTTACTTGGTCACTAGGTAATTTGGTGTAATTGGCAAGATATAATTATACTCTCCGATTCATAGGGAAGGACTGTGAATTACTGGTAACTACATGATGTAATTACAAGTTGATTACTTTTTAGTTTATTCTTTTTATTTCTATTTTTATTTTTTTGTTTTAATTTATTTTTATTTCTTTTATTTTTTTAATTATTCTAAAAGTTTATTTTTTATTATTTATATTTCGTTTCCTTCTCATTTTCAACCTTTACTTCATGTGATTCCATGTAATTTTTGTATTATCTATTTTTTTATGCTATGTTTATTTTTTTTCATTAGCATAATTTTATTTGTATTCTAACTTTTAAATTGAAGTAGAATTCATTGTTGAGTAAGGTTATAGACTTATGTTTTTCTTTTATTTTAAATCATATTTATGTATTTTATTTTGAAATTTGATATAAGAGTATTATGTTAACTTTTTTAAAAAAAATTAGAACTTATGTCATATTTTTCATTTGTTTTAGTAGTATTTACTCGAGACTTCACATTGCAAGTCATTTATTTTTAGTTAGACTTGATAGATTATCTTTTTGTCAAATATTTTAATAATTTATGACATTTTATTTATAATATTAATCTTTTTGTCAAACATATATTTCATGATGTTCATAAAAAATTTATGATTAATTCAATTGAAATATACTAATTTAAAAAAAAAAAAAAATATATATATATATATATATATATCAATTTTTTTTAAATATTCGTTAAGAACATATGTTTATTAATTAATATATTTTCTAAAGACAATACATATCTTAAATATTTAATTCAATATTATTTATAAAGTTTCTTATTTGTCCAAAACAGTTGTGCATCCAAACAGTACATGTGTAATTACAGTGTAACTACACTGTGACAAAAAAACATGTCAGTGTAATTACTAGGTTGTTTAATTACTAGGCTGATAATTACTACCCTAGTAATTACACAAATTCCAATTACCAGGTGGTTTTCCAAACATGCCCTTAGTGTTCACGATATTTGCTTGTCACTTGCCTTTTCACTTTATTTATTAAGTTGAATTGGTAAATTTATTGGGTTGACTTACCTATCGATTGAAGACATTTGACATATGTGCATCATGACTTGTATTTTTGGATCGTGACAATTTGGTTCACTAGGTTCATTGATCGCACGAGTATAAGAGAAGAGTCTAGTAGAGTCTTGTGGATCAATGTGGAGACGTTCGTTACTTATCTTCAAGAGGCCATAGGACTTTGGGAACCTTTCATTCTTTGATTCCTTATCATGTGTACGTGACTCGGTTTAAGGCCAAAACTTCTTTGTTTTATTCTCTCACCAATGATGAGGAAATATTTCTAAATTAGACCCTAGTGGTAGGGGATGACATTATGCGGTATAGTATAGATATTGTGTGGTTAGCAAAATAACTTTATAATGAGCATTTCAATTTTAAAGAATGAAACTAATGCGCTTGGAAATAGTAAAAATGATTTGCTCGAGGTATGATTTAGACAAATGATATTTCAACTTGTTCAAACTTTTTATGAAAATTGTATGGCATGTTTATCAAACGATAAGTCAACAAATCAATAATAAGATGATACAATATGAATGTCTTGATAAAAAGTGTAAGATAGGGAGGATCAATTGATCAGATGAGAGTATAGTGATTATGACAAGGCTGTGAGAAAGGACAAAGACATGAAATGTGATCATTTGTGATGACGTTTGAGATGGTAAGACTTACTATAAGATTCATATAAAGGATTTCCTTTCTATTTATTTTTTGGAGCGGAGGTATACTAAAGATAATTTGAATAGTTCAAGTTGGGTGACATGATAACCACATTGGTATTCATTAACGGGAGTCAAGAGTTGGGATAAATCTAATATATCAAGAGATTATAAAAGGCTAAATTGGATACCAGTCAGTAGGGACATTTAACGTCGCAGGTTAATGAAAGATAGTGATAAATTCATGTAGTGAGGAGCCTTTTAGATTTTGAATTGAGGATCTGTAATATAATTTGAAGCTAAGAGGGAAGAATGATTCTTTAGTTAAAGGATTTTGACAATGATACTTTTGTGTATAAGAACATTCATAGAGATGTATGTATAGTAATTATAAATTGCTCTACAGATCATAGACCAATGGAATGGTGGTTGAGAATACTACATCAATAAATAACTAATTGTATTGGAGTAATCATGGTTGTCCAAGGTATTGTTCAGTATGTTCTCGATCAGCTATAGTTTAATCTCAAATGCAGATCTACTTTATTTTATGTAATTACGTACTTTATTTCAAGTTTGAATATGTTTTTCCTATCTTCTTCTGTCTTTACATATTTCTATACCCGTAGATAATTCTTAGTGGTATATCGATTACATCAATCTTGTGTTGTTGACTTAGTAGTACACGCGTGGACAAACTTAACTATTCTGAATGTGGTAGACGTCAACAACATATTGGATATAGATAGAATTTCTCCTTATCATGTAATTTCATACTATTATGCCAAGACAGTAATCTAGATATGTCAGGTATTCCTAAACTGTAGTGGCAGGACCAGAGGCGTCCTTCATTATCCAAGCCCTCCCCCATAATTTGTTGGGAAATTTGGAAGACGAGATGTGCTAACAAATTTGAGAAAGTTAAACCCTCTCCTTACAGAACTAATGTTAGTATCTTATTCACTCTTTTGCAGATCACGAGGAGGAAGTTTGGAAAAGCAAATATAGGGGAGACATGGCGAAGTCTTTCCAACATTTTTTATGCCAATATTCACCAACATATCAGCAATCCCGTTAAATGGATTAAACCTCCTGCTAGGACTTTTAAACTCAATAGTGATGGTAGCTGCCTTCAAGGTTCTTGCGGAGGAGGAGGACTGATTCGAGATTCTTTTGGTCATACTATCTTTGCCTACTCGATCAATCTAGGTCCTGACACAAGCAACATGACTGAAGCAGCAGCCTTACTATATGGCCTTAAATGGTGTGCGGATAAAGGTCTCACAAATGTTTGGGGGGAAACTGATTCTTTGCTCCTGGTAAATTGCTCCAATAAAGAATGGAGACCCCCCTGGAGAATCAAAGATATGTTCCAAGAAATTATGAAAATAGTTGAAGATCATGGATATCACATAAGTCATTGCTTTAGAGAAGCAAATAAACCTGCCGACAAACTTGCATCTCTTAGCCATGGCGCAGAGGAGATCCATGTCTTCAACTCCTTCTCCTCTCTCCCTAAGCAGGTTAGGGGTCTTATCAACATAGATAGATGAGAGTTCCCATCTTTTCGAATGAAGCCAGTAAAGCCTTCTTATCTGGTCTACGAGCCTCCATAGCTTAAGCACATCATATCAAGTCCAGTTAAACTCCACAATAACTTGGACTTTTTTTGGTGTTACATATTAGTAGAGCTTGTCAATAGTACCTCTACACTTTGATCATGTAAAAGTTTGGGATGCCAAACTCAAAGCTGTAATTTTTGCCATCATCAATGATCAAATTTGAAATTTTCTTTTAAAAAAAGTGAATTACATAATACAAATATATATCTGATTCTAATACCCCCTCAAGTTGGAAGGGAGTACCTCACAGCCAACTAACAACTAAACAATCTAACTCATCCTCACTATGTCTTGTGGATACACGATGCATACGTGACACATATATTTTAGAGGTATCTGTTTGTGTAAAATGCCTGTATTAAATAATACATCTCCTTCTTTTAGATCTTCGACTGACGCCTCTAAAGAGTTACCTAGGTAGATCACAGGAAAAAGATTGTAGATCACTGGGATTTGAACACGTGAAGAAAAAAATGTAGCTTTAAGATTAAACAGATTTATGAATCTCATTTTTACCAAAAATAAAAAAGAAGAAGACAATAGATGCAAGAATCTCAAATAATAGCAGTATACTTAGAAATAAAAATAAAATAAAATCCACCAAAAGTAAGAGTAGAAAGTGGAATCTGAGTAAGTTCTTTTACTATACAAAACATAAAAGTGAACTAGAAATTAAACCAGCTTGGTCCATTTGCTAGCAACAATAAGCAAACAAACAAAAATGAGAATATACAATAGAAGGCCAAACATTGCAACTTTATGTAATATATTTGTTTCTCCTTGAATGTTAGTAAAAGAAGCAAGTTTCTTGAGCAAAAATGTGAATCACAGGCCATAGTCAATGAATTAAATATTCTTTCAAAATAAAAATACATTTCATTGATGATAACGATCTTTACATAGTTAACAACATCAAAGTTAAAAATAAAGATTCAGAATCTAACAACTTTTGAATTAGAAAATTCAAATATTTACCTCTCTTTCAACTTCAGCAGTCTAATGTTTTCTCATAGAGAGATTTTAATTGGATATTTTAGGAAAGTCTGAACAAGATTTAAATAAGATGCGATTATATTACTGTGACTAGTTTAGAAAAGGCAATAGTCAATTTTGTAGAGAGTTACACAACCAAGACAACATATGGCCACAAAGCACGAGTTGATTATAAGTAAAGCAAAGCAACAATGTATATCTTGCACAGACAACAACAGTCAATATGGAATATATTTTCATTACAATATCAAGTCAGGTTTCTTTGCAATTGAAATAGTGAAATGCGAATACGAAACATAAAATTGAAAAAAGTAATTTTAAATTATTCTACTTTTTTCTTATCTATAGAATGATGTACTATTTTATAGGGCAATTCTCATTATCTCTGCCCTCAAAAACTTCATCAACAGTTAACATTTATCATCCACTCAAGACATTTCCGTGGGTTAACAGGGTAGCAGGCAGATCATCAGGTTCCAAAACTTGTTTCATCACTCACTCTTTCTCTGGGCTAACAGAGGAAAGATCAATAGACTCTAGAATTCTTCAGTCAAATCACCTACAACATTTTGCGTCATTTCATCCCTCAAAAAAACTTTTAGATAGTGATCATCACTTAAAGTTTTTCATTGTTGAAGTATGGTTTGACTGAACTAGCACTTTCATGATGGCAGACGACAAATATATGTCAACCCAGCAAAGACATCTCAATAAAATTACTGGTTTAAAGCTAAATTATAATAAGAGACCTTAAATATATACATACATGAACAAAATTATTATTAATTTAGGTTTATCTTTTTTTTAAAATTCTTACATAGTACATTTACTTCACATAGTAATACTATTATTTATAAAAGTAAGAAGTTGTTCTAGTTAATAAAACTTTATTTATTAATATGAAGATTTGAGTTGTTTAAATTCAAAATTCTAAAAAATTTCGGACAAACTGTAGATAGTTCTTCTTTTTTTTAAAATAAATTAAATTTTGTATTTTCTTTAGCGTGAAAATCATTTACACTACGAACTTTACTTTAAAAATCAAACTCCCCTCAACTTTGAGAAATAATCATTCTCCCCCCTTTTTTCTAATTAAATTTTTTGCAATACATCACGTTGGATTGATATAACAACTTTATTTATTAATATGAAGATTTGAGTTGTTTATTCAAAATTCTAAAATATTTCTGACAAAAAGTAGATAGTTCTTTTTTAAAAAAAATAATAAATTTTGTATTTTCTTTAGCGTGAAAATCATTTGGACTTTAGTTTAAAAATCAAACTCCCTTCAACTTTAAGAAATAATCATTCTCCTCCCTTTTTCCTAATTGATTTTTTTAATGTCTATTCTACTTATTACTTCCAAACGCACACACAAGTGTACATGGTCGTGCAAGTAATAAAGTAGCCCTTTTTAAGAGTCGGATGGCGTACCCACATAGACTTAAGATTTAATGATATTTGATTTTTCCAATAACTGAAATTTAAAGCAAGTGTCTTTAGAAAAGTTGACGAATGATTCTAAATTATCGATTATTCAAAGTAAACGAAACTAACTAATACGATTCAATTTTGGGTTGGAGTTAAAACAATGACTTAGGAAACTGCAGGGCTACAACCTACTTTGAATTCATGCATACTATCTCCTTTAATGGACTTCAATTGGTTATCAAATCAATGATTTACAGGGTTAAATGTATGATTATGGTCTTCCGACTTCTAATCGTCTGTTCTAATTAATAATCTAACTACATCATTGAGTGGGGATAGACTGAACCAATTACCGAGCATTACATTTTCACCCTATTTATCAACCCTAATTCTAGAGAAGATCATGCTCCTTTTATACCACGTTCTATCCTCTTATTCCTCTCCCAAGTTCAATTTAGACAATAGGCTTATTTCAATGGTGGTCAATCACAAAATACTAAATCAAGAACAAAAGAGCAATTTATGCGAAAACCAACTTCAATCCATCAAATTCAATAGTATACAATCATCATGTAGCCACAACCCTACAACAAGAAAATTTAGTTACTCATAATGTGATTCTCAAACTTCAAGTATTTAATATTCATAAGAGAAATCGATAAAATTAAAGAGTAGGAATGAACCCTAAAATTGAAGACAATAGTTCTCCAAGTCATCGTTCTCCAAAAGCCATAAAAAGAATAATTAAAATGACAAAATCAAAGTCTATTTATAATTTGAGAAAAGTCGACAAAAAATTAGGCCCCAGGTCCGGGACGTGTAGGTGCTTGCGAATTTAGATTTTCTTGAACTCTTCCCCTCCACAATGCGGAGAGGATACATAGTCCTTTGTCTCAGCATCATCAATGTGGCAATGATAATCAGCGGAAAAGGCACGAAGCTAGGGTCTTCTCATGAACTTTCTTTTAATCTTTTGCTACTTTATCTTTCGTGCTTTTGTGCTCAGGCCCAACTTTACTTCACGTACAACAACTTTTGTCTGTTTTCTCTTGTTTCCCAACCTACAGTCACTAATCATATCAGTTAATCATAATGCAATAACATGACTCAAACACTATCAATAAAATGAGAATTTGTCCTCAAACTTGGCTAAAGTATGGGTGTTATTTGGATCCTAGATATATAAATATGCCCAAGATCACTGCCCTCACATTATCAACCTTTTTTTTAATATTTCTTTTAAATCATAATATTTTTATTTTTAATCTATATAACAATTTTTTTTGTAAAAAAAAATATTAATTTCTTTCAACAAAGAAAAAGGAAAAACATTGATCGAGTATATAATTTAATGTCATTCTATAATTAAACAAATGAACAAAATAAAAAATAATGTTATTAATTTTAACGAAATCTATAATCTGATAACCTTATAAACATATTTTGATGCAAGTAATAAAAATAAAGATATATATCATAACAAATTTTAAATGATTATCTATTATATTGTAAATATATTTTAAATGACAATTTAGAAACTATTTCATTAATGACAATCAATTTTTTTTTATCTATATAGATAACAGAGAATAAGAGATAGGCATAATTACATAAACATGCCCTTTAAACTTGACTTCAATTGTCATCTAAGCCGTCCAACTTTGGGTGTACACAAGTAGAACTAAATTTGAACAAGTAGACACACGTGTTCTACATGACAATTCGTGTGAGATACACTCAAATTGATAGTATTATGTCAAATATGAAACATATTATGCTATGTGTGGGACACGTCTGTCTGTTTGTTCAACTTTATACAAGTTTAAATGTCTACTTATGCACACCCATAAGTTAGAGGAAATAGATGTCAGTTGAATTCAAATTAAAAACACGTTAATGTATTATGCCTAAGAGATAAATGAAAATTACATATGCATGCACATAATACATACATACTTAATGTATGTAACATTAAAATAACAATCATAAAAAGTTAACAGTAAATTTTGCAACAACCTCTATATTTTATAAAACTAACCTTAAATAAAAATATATAGATACAAAGGTTAAAAAAATAAAATATTATATATTGTTCTAAGGATTTTGATTGTATAACCACAACTCTTCCTCGTACATATCTGATCACCACCCCAATTTATTTGGACCCTTACATGATCACATGACTTATTAAACTAGTTTAATCGGATAAATTTTAAAAATATAATTTATTATTAATTAATTATTTTCTTTTTTAAATTTTACTAGTTATGGTCTATATATAAGTATCATATTCTAGTATGTGCAGTATAGATAATTCTTTAACATAGATATAAACCCAAATATACCTTACTAATGTCCGATTGTAAATATCATTGGTCAGACATACACCACGCACATAGAGATGTATCGATTGTACAAAGGGTCTATATATTTTGACAACCAGTAAATATTTAGATATTCAAGTTTTACAAAGATAACAAAAGTTCAAATTGCTACTTTTTCAACGGTAACATCTGATTTTTTGACAATTTTTAAGGAGTCGTTTGGTAGAGTGTATATTCAAATTATTCTTACGAATACCATGAATTTTCTAATTCATGCATTAAAATCATTACATTATAAATACCGTAAATTTTCATATAGTAATAATACACAACTTAATACACAACAAGTGAACTCGATAATATACATTAATAGATAGTGTACAAAATGTATGTCATCTTTTGATTGAGATCATGAGTAATTTTGATAATAGGTGACATTAAGTTGACCAAAATGCTGAGGTCTAAAAAAAAGCGCTAGCTTGAGATCTCCAGTATCTTGATTACAAAAACAAATTCAATAAAGCTTATTTAAGATTTGTTGTTGTTCATACATGTGGTTCTCTTGCAAATTGAACATTTGTTCCTTCTCTTGCTTTTGAAATTCTCACCGACATCCTTGACACGCTTTTTATTTTGCTTCCAAGCTTGGTATCAACAAGAGGTGGAAGAATCTTCACATTAAGCAATTCTTGTGGCACACACCATTCCGACTCGAGAGGGACAACATCAATAGAATCCAAATATGCAAGGAGGTATGCTTCAACTTTAAGCAAAGACGAAGAGTACTCATGGATGCTCATACCATACTCATTGCTATGCTTCGAACGCAAAACAGTTATCGCGTGAACACACAGTATCTTGATCAAGTCATATTCACTACAAGAACATGTCTTTTCTAGTCCACATTGGCAGTAACACCTGCGCCGAACACAGTAAATTGATTATCGTTCATGGTTACGTTCTCCACATACAAGGAGTCGCCCTCGATAATTTTTTTTCTTGCGATCTTTTCGGTAGCCGACACCCTTTTATTACCCTTTGATTTGAGGATATATGCATGTCTCTAACTGAACAATTCTTCAAACTTCTTAGCAATCAAACTAAATATAGATGTCACGGGGTACTCTCTTTCGTCTATCAACATAGCTTTGAGTGGCTCGGTAATATTTGTGGTCATCACATCATATCTATTGCCAAAAAAATGTGCCCGCTCTACTTCTCAAAACCAATTTCATTCTCAAGGACGATGGTTGTCTCAGGGCGTTTGAATTCTACAAAATGATTGTTAAACTCCTCCAAAGAATAAGTCTTTGCTGCATTGTAGTATAGATAGAGGGAATCTCCACAATGATGATTTACGCGGAGATTTTTGCTGAGGTGCCTCATACAATATCCGTGGTGAGCATGGTTGTAAACCTTCATAGTACCGTTGACGATGCTCTTATGTCTATCAGAGATAAAGCACAAATTCGATATATCGACCACAATATCTTTCAACTTCTCAAAGAAGAATGTCCAAGATGCATCATTCTCTTTGTCCTCAACACAAAAGACAATTGGATAAACATGATTCTCCGTATCTTATGAAACAATGCTTAATAGCACGCCATCATATTTACAGGTAAGTGAGTGTCATCGACCGCAATTACCTTTCTCATGTGGGTAATCCCCTAATGCAAGCACCGAAGGCCAAGAAATAATATATGAACTTATGATTATCCCCGTTTACCATGATACTATATCTAGAACCAACATTAAGAGTTTTCATTATGTAGGAAAAAACAGGTAAGCATGAATATCCGTTCTCCGCTGTCCCTCAGACCATTTCCTTGGCAACCACACCTCTCTTCCAATATTTCCAATAGCTTGAACTACAACGAAAATAACTAAACATAGCCCTTTGAATCTCTTTAACATTTGGACCCTTGCCACCATGTTACATATTTACACAAAATGAAGCAATGACTATGATTGAGATTTTTCTATAGCTACTGTTGGCATGTTCAATGCCACAACTGTGCTCGCCAATGTACCTGTAGATACGAAATTTGTCCGAACACTCATATTTCTTCGCCTGCAACATTCATGCACAGTTGTGAGATACACATTTTACCTTTAAGTATTTAGTACAACTCTTCATAGTAGCAAAATCAAAAGACTTATTTACCGCCATTTTGGCTGATAACAATTACAGTTCATTATTGCTACTGAAAGTTTAATTTATGCATAAGTTAGTTCTATCGGAGAAGAAATGGTTGGATTGTGATCCTAATTCCTGTTCTCCCTACATTTCTTCACAACATTAGTGTTTGGAATCTTCCGCATCTATTGGCTGATTTTCTACATTCATTGGATGATTATGTATATTCATTGAATGACCCCCCAAGCTCTCATTTGAGTAATCACCCAAGCTCTCCTTTGAATGATCACCCAAGCTTTCATTTCCAATCGAATCATTGTCGTCGTTAAATGAATTCGTTGGTTCAATTGGAGGCCTCACATTGACATGTGTCCTCAATGTAGGCCTAGATCAATTAATACCAATATCTAACATGTACAAGCTCACATGCCTATCTTTTTTTTTTATGAATGTGGGATGTAGTTTTCCCCTCCCATTCATTTGATGGCTAATCATCAAGTCATTTGGCTTGCAAGTTAACTCAACGGCCTCAATTATACTTGCAATCATATCGTCATATAAACCATTGCGATGCAATAACGTAATGTGCACTATCGTCTTACTAAAAAAAAATTAATTTTGACTTTTGGGAGTCTACTCCCATACTTTCATATAATCACCACCACCAACAACAAAATCATCTACTGTCATTATAGACTACAAAGATAGATACTCGATTACAGTATCAGTTCTTAACGATCGATGATTGATTCGAAATCCGTACAAAAACATGATTGAATGAGACCGGGTTCAAAATTGAGCTCCTGCAATGGAGAAGCGTATTTTAATGCTTCTAAACTACTGAAATATATCTACTAATGAGTTATCAAGTGATTATGGAAAATTTCTCAAACTTCTAAAATGACGGGGAAATAATTTTGAAGCTTGGTTTTTGAAAGAAAATGGAGTAAAAATGAAAGCAATGAGTAGGATGATGATGATTTTACTTATGAAATGGATAATGTCGCTGGAAAATTCGTTGGAATTGGCAAAATCATTAGCAAAAACGTGCTATATGGATTTCTTGTTGGAGAGTTTTTCTTTTTCAAATATAGTTTTAATAAATGAAATATTCCATATATGTTGGAAAAGAAGGGGGACCAAAATGTATATATTAAAACTTAGGAGTTACTTTTGTATGTTGAAAGTAGGTCACATGGGTGATGTCATAAATAGTGGGTATAAACCTACTTTTTCAATACTTGTGACTTAATGTCCAATTAATCTTGAAAGTGACTATTTTGCCATCTATCCCTAATTACTATGCTTATAATTTTTTATAATGACACAATATATAAAAATGATTATTAACTTGGCGTCAACGGACTACTATGATTTTTAACTTTGGGTATGTATAAGTAAACACTTAAACTAATATAAAATTGAAAAAATAGACACATTCATCTTACATGACACCCTACATGACAATTGTGTGTCCTACGTGGCATCCTACATTTATTATGTCATGTAGGACACGTGTGTCTACTTGTGCACACTCAAAGTTGAAAGGCATAATCGTCCGTTGAAGCTAAATTAAGAATAATATAGGAGAGAAAGTAAAACGTAGATATGAGGTCATTGTATTAAAAAAACATAAGAGAATAAGAATGATCAACAAGAACTGTCAATTTTTTCCTTCCCAAAATTATACCTTCAGCATAGAATGAGCATTTCTAAGCATGAAAAAAATAGAAAAGGGGTATAATGTGATTAAGAGCCCATTTGGATTGGCTTAAAAATTGGTCAAATCTACTTTTAAGTCAATTTTTTATTTCTGGAAGTGTTTGATAACTATAAAAAATAACTTAAAATAAGTCAACTTAAAATAATATACGAAGTGTTTGGCAAGATAAAAAATGACTTAAAATAAGTAAAAAATAACTTAAAATAAGTCAGAAATTAAAAGTAGATCTCCCTTTATTTTTTATTTTTTTGACTTAAAAGTCATTTCAATTTGGCTTTTTATTTTTTACTTAAAAGCTACATTTTTAAGTCAATTCAACAAGACTCAATGTTATGAAAGAAAGATAGAAGTCTGCTGGAAAGAGTTGGCTCCACAAAACATCCAAATTACTTTGCAAAAAATCTGAAGAGAAAAGTGGAAAGAAAACAAAAGGACAAAACGAAACAGAAAATTAAGACAAAAACTTAAGAGAGCATACATGAATTTGTAACTTGACAGGATGAAAGAAACTATGGATATTTTCTGGAAGTCAGGTCAAAAATAGAAAGAGACGGTTAGGGTATGTTCAAGTATGAGAAGGATGGACATGGTTTGGTATGATACGTATTTGAAAGGTGTGTTTCATTTGTTAATTAAAAGACTAAAATATCCTTACACAAATTAAAAAAGACATTTAGTAGACAGGTTGATACCTCTTCTTTACTCATACTTCTACTAGTAGAAAAAATAAAAAAGGAAAAAGAAAAAGAAAGAAAGACAATTTTTTTTACTTACTTTTGGTAAATTTGAAAGATTGAAATATATTGTCCAAAATTATATTATTTTCATTCACTTTTATTTGTCATTTCCTTTTCTTCCAAAATTATACTATTTCCATTCACTTTTAATTGTCAGTTGTCATAGTTTTCTTTTTTAGAATCAAACGATAATAATTTTGACTAACATTTTATGATGTATTTTTTATCATATTGATATCCAAAAAATTGAAATTTATAGTATTTTTCGTATAGTTTTTGAATATTTAAATTTTTTATTTGACATATCAAATTAATATAATTTAATTTAACTTAACTTTAAAAATTAATTAAATTGACTTTCAAAAAACACAACATGACAATTAAAAATGGATAAGAGGAATTCCAAAGTTTATTAATTTGTAATTAGAGTAGAATGTGTGCCAAAAGTGAAAAGGAAACCCCAAAACGTGACGACTTAGGAATCCTTGTAGTGTTGGCACGTTTGTGTGATGAGCATGCTACGTGTTCAACTTTCCAATATGCTGACCTTAAGCTTTCATCTAAATAACAATTTTTTCCCTCTCATTCTCCTCAAGCTTTTCAGTTTTTGATTATTATTTTATACCCCAAATAATTAGTTATTGATATAAATTTCAGAGTTTGAAAATTATGAACAAACCTCCAAAGTACGCTACTCCATACCCCGCTCAAGGTATTTACTATAATACTCCATATATTATTTCAATATATTCCCTATTTGAGGCTTTTTTTTTTGTAAAATCTGTTCCAATAAAAATATCACCTACTAGAAACAATTTATCGTTAAAATTTCTTTGATTTACCTGCACACAAATATTTAAGAATTCGAATTTCAAAAGTGTTACAATTTTTTTTCTTATTGTTCTTAAATCTCATGTCAAATTAAATAGTGCCACATGAAATGAAACGGAATGAGTATTTGATTATTTTAGAAATTATAACATTCACTATATTTTATATTATTTGAAAAATTAGAAAATTATCATAGAGATTGAAACATTCAGTGCATTGAATTTTAAGACTATAATTTTTACTCTAATTTTTCTTTTCTGTTTTGATTATTTATTTTTCTCGATTCGAAATTTGTTGTTTACCGTACAGGCTATTATCAGGGTGGTCCTCCTCCAGTGATGCCTCCTCCGACATATGCTGCTCCTCCACCTCGCAAAAATAGAGGTTTTCTTAAGGGATGGTACGTAATCTTTCATTAAATAATTTTTCTCCTACTTTAACTTATTCTCCCTAATTCATATCTATATATATTTATTGGAAAATGATTAAAAATACGTTTGAACTATTCAAAATAGCTTATATTTATCCTTTATTTAATTTTGGTATAAAAAATACCTTTTTAATCTATTTTTTGGATAAATATATTTACGGTGTTAGCCTTGCCACACATTTATGTGATGGTGAATCTCATCCTATCAACAACTGATCTTTCCTAACATATTATTGTCCAAGTAAGGTTTCATGGTGTATATATGAGTTTATAACTCTTCTATTTTAACTTGATGTTGGCTTGTATTAGTTCACCACTAATTAGGAGACAGATCCCTTCAGTGTAGTAGTAATTAATGTGAATGCTTACTGGGAAAAAAATCACGATCTGTCGCATAAAATTTTTCAAAACTCTAACAACTTCAAGCAACTCATTAATACAGACTAGAGTGTTCACAAATAATTAAATTTTTAATCCCACCCACCTTGTAATGCCTCTATTACAAGACACAAAATAATAACCCTATTGCCCACCATATCAAATATTCTAGTTAACATGGACATTTAACAACTACAATTCGGCTAACTGTAGACACCAACTCAACTCACAATGATATGATCTGACATGATTTGTTATCCTTATAACATAGGAATAGATCTACAATATGAGAGCACAAGACACAAAACTCAACTAACAACTTAAGATACTTGCAACATTCGATCAGGTTCTTTGCTACGTATGAGAGTAATTTTTCCTTGAGAATGACTTTTGCTTTGAATATTTTTATTGCAAAATTGTTTTTTGTCAATATATCCAATGAATAAGAAAGAAACAATCTTGTAGCACACCCTTGATCGAGGACTAGGACTGTTGTTCTTTCTGCGCCTCTGTTGCAGTTCCCACCTTCGGTTCTTGCAGCTGTTGCACGTCATCGACATGTTCTGTACGGTGAAAACTCTAAGGATCAGATTCCTTTGCTGAGCAGTTTATTAAAGGGAAAATAATGAAAAATACCCCTCAATTTTATTTTATTGGTTGACTATGTCCTTACCGTTAAAACAAAGTCTTCTTATTTCTGTCATTACTAATTACATCATATGTACCCCTCGGATGGAAAGCCCTAAATTGACCAAAATTATTCAATTTCAATTGAAATTATCCGATTTCATTTTTTTTATCCAAATTTGAATCAACCCACAAAACAAAACTCATGATAAATTAAATTCCAAAATCAATTTTTTCCTCATCTTCTCCCTTCCTGAATAAAAAAAATATTTTCATCTTTTTGCTCCATAAAAACTTCATACCTTTGCAACAACATATATTCTTGTGGATTCATCAGCTTGTCGATTTAATTTTCTTACTTTAACATAATGAGAGATAAAGAAGATACACCCAACAGTAGCCAAGTATACCTAGAGGCAATTTCGCTCTCCCAACACGATGCATATCATAAATAAATCCAGGCCTCATAATTACGCTTGCAAAAACGCTAGTTAAATTGGACTCTTGAACTGTGGAAATAGACAAATTACAACTCCTAATGTTAAGTCGTCATGAGCCTTTGCAATTACATACACAGACATGCTTCCAAGGGGATCACCATATCTGACTGATCATATCCCCTCACTTTGAAAATTTTAAATTGCTAGCTAACATAAATGTAACTCCAGAGGAAAGAGAACAACTTGTCTACAATCCATTGAGTTCTTGCCGATTTGGGTTCTCATAAGAGATTGTCAATTTGGGTTCTCATAGGAGATGGGTTTTGAGAGAAGATGATGGGTGTTTTGAGATGGATGTGAAATAGATTTGGGTTAAGTTAGTTGGGTTGGATTTGAGTTAAAAAGGATAATTGGGTAATTTCAATTGAAATTGGATTAATTTGGGTCGATTTGGGGATTTCGGTCAATTGAGGGGTATAAATGATGAAATTAGTAATGGTAGGGGTAAGAATAACTTCGTTTTAACGGTAAGGTATAGTTAACCAATAAAACAAAGTTAAGAGGTATTTTTTACCCTTTTTCCTTTATTAAATTATCAAAACTAAAAATACAACACTTGATATGAATACACCGTAACTTGCTCTATTTTAATTTGAGATAATGATCAAAAACACACCTAAACTATCTTTTTTTTAGTTTCATACATAAACTATTGACAGTGTGAGTCTCATATCTAAACTCCTCACTTATTAATTTGAGAAATAGACCTCTCTTTTATTACACTCTCATCATGGTGTCTGTAATACACTCTCTTTTATTTTAAAAAAAATTGACACATCACACTCCACATGGACAAAATATTTCACCTTGACAAAAATTAAACATATTATTAGGATTAGTTAAAGTTAAAGATTAAAGTATTATTATTCTCCTAAATATTTATAAAATAAAATGTAAAATATATTTTTATCCCACTCCACCACTTCTTCTCACCGTATTTTCCTCACCCCAATTTTTTTTTAGAAGTTCCATCCCACGTCCCCACCCCACATAGAAAAATTTCTACTTGTTTACCGAATATAACAGAAATAAAATTTTATTTTAAAAAAAATCTTGCAGCAAGTTAAAAAATATTTTTTTAAAAAAAATATATGTACACATTTAACATAAAATAAGAAAAATGTAAAAAAATAAAATAAATTAGGAGGAGAGGGTTAGATGGGTGAGGTAGAATTTTATTTTATTTTCTTAAAAAAATGATGTGGATGTGACATTATTTTTTTAAGAAGGAGTGGGGGAGGGGGTTAGGTTTGAGTTTTGAAAAAAATATTTTATAACAGAATTTTAAAAAATAAAAGGACGGGCGATTCTCGGACAAGGGGAGAAAATAGTGGAGTTGGGTAAGAAAAATATTTTAATTTTTAAAAAATAATTAATTTTCGGGATAGTAATACTTAATCTTTAGTGTTTAATTAATATTAATAGTTTATTTAATTTTTATCAATGTGAAATATTTTATTCATGTGGAATGCCATGTGACAAGATTTTTGCAAATAAAAGAGAGTGTATTACACAAATTCCATGTGACAATGTTTTTGCAAATAAAAGAAAATATATTACACACATCAATATAAGTGATAGTTTAAGTATGAAACGTACACTCACAATAATTTAAATATGAAACTTAAAAAAAAAAGAATAATTTAGATGTATTTTTTACCTTTTATCTCTTTTAATTTTGATTTTTGTCTTTCGATATGAGATGTCAATAGAGAAAGGGGGTGCGGTTAACGGACAAGATGAATACTGAAGATATATGTTAAAGGAAACTCCCCTGAAAAGGTAAATAAAATACATGGCATAAAAGAACAAATAAATTAAAAATAAAGTCTAGTAAATAAGAATAATTATTAATAATGACTTATGAGTTTGTATTTTGATATTTTTTTATACATTAAGATCATAACAATACGTATGGTACGTAAAATAAGATTATTTTCTAAATAGATAGAAGATTGGATATATTTGAACAAAAAGACAGTTGATTTCTTTTAATCTTTCTTTATCTTATAAACGCCCTATTTTGACTTGGCGAAAATTTGGAGTATGTATCATTTTTTTTTATTTCATATAACTTAATTTGGGGTCCCATTAATTAACAACTTGCAAATTATCTTACTTTATTTGCATGCTAAAATTTGTTTCACAAAATTTGAAATAATGAACTTGAACTTAATTTGTGTTGGTTTAAAAATATATCTTAATTATAAATAATTCTTTCTTTTGTTACTAAAATTCATTTGAACTTGAAAATTTTTGTTGAACCTATGATTTTAAATTTTTTAAAAAGTTCTATTTAAAACCCTCCAAAAGAAAATAACTTCATTAAATGCATAAAAAATTAGAACACAATGGTATTTTTGACACCAAAGCAAATGGAGGGTAAAATTGAGATATTTTTGATAGTTTGAGGGGTTTTTTACCCCGTTATTTGCCATGTTGGACTGTCATGTCAGTGGCTTATGTGGATATATATATTTATATTTATTGGTTGTAAAGGTACTTGTGGTTCGAAAATTAGATGGAGAGTGTATTATTGATATGAAAAAATAAAAAGAGGATAAACGTGAGTTATTTCAAATAGTTTGAAGATATTATTGACCCTTTTTTGTATATTTATTATAGATAACTGAATACATGTCTTTAATTCACATGAAGGGAAAATATTTTTCCTGAAAAAAAGTTGTTTACTATTCACTCTCTCAAATATTTAAAACATACGCGGAAAATAAATAAATTTAGGAGGTATTTTCATTCTCGTTCACACCAAACACTCATAGTTTGAGTTATCATTATGTTTCTAATGATGGGATTAAATACAACAATCAAATAGTTTATATTAGATTAATGATTTGATTTGGCAAGAATTTGGAAACCAAATTAAGAGTTTGTTTGCTATTGTTGTTGGGAGGCCAAAAACACTTATTTTGACTAAAAAATATTTTATTTAGAAAAATTAAGGTGTTTGGCGAATTAGGTAAAATTGCTTTTAATTGGAAGTAGAAACAATTTTTTTGTTGTTGGAAAGAAGCTAGAAATTTGTGCTTCTTAAAAAAAGCAGGAACAAAAAATTGTTTTTTCAAGACCAAACTATCATTGCTTTATTATTTTTGTGGTGAATTTTCATATGTAGTGATTAGATTTGTGGAATGATTTTTAAATTTATTTTGCGTAATATTTTTAATTATATTTAAATATTAAATTAATATTTAATTTATTTTTATTTATCTAGGTATAATATTGATTGAAAACTTGAATATGTATAATTTAATAAAAAGTAAAAAAATTAATTCCAAATTTTATAATAGATACTTGAAATAATTTCCTCTCTATAAAATAATCTTGATGTTAAAAGTATATTGATACTTGTCCTTTTTCGTAATTTGACTCTCAAAAACACTTTTTAAAAATGATTAGTCAAACATAATCTGCAAATCAAAGACATTTTTCAAACGAATTAATCATATACAAATTATTATTTTTCGAAAATTTTTTTCTAAAAAGTCATTTTAAAAAATATGTTTCTAAAGAAAAGTTATTTTTAGTAGCAATGTCAAACATGCTCTAAAGGAAGTTTATATGACATTCTTAAAACAATTTCCTCCCATTTCTCTCCATTTAGTTATGATTGTTATAATACATTTAAATTCCCCCATTTTGTTTGCAGCCTGGCAGCATTGTGTTGTTGTTGCCTCCTAGACGAGTGTTGCTGTGACCCCTCAGACGTTTTCTTTCTCTGCTAAAATTCAATCACATGGAGACAAAGTCCTTAGTTTTTTATTTTCTTCCGATGAGATATATTTTATGCAAATAAATTCTCTTAGGATCAACCTTTGTTGTATAAGATGATACGTCTAATAATTTCTCGCTAATTCTGTTAACTTATTTCACCAGCTTGTGTGGGCACCTACTCTAATATTTAGATAGGAGAATCCTAAACCTCGAATCAAAACATGAAATGTGGGAGTGAACAAAATATAAATTAAACACCCTATTGTAAATACAAAATTACTCTCAAACTTGAATAAAACATAGTACTTTTGAGAAACATATGAAACCAACTAGTCTAAACAAGTACAAGAGCTTCTAAGAAATTATACTCCTATTTAAAATAATAAGGCACAACTTCCACCATAAAAAACGAGAGGTAGAAGTTGCCGGAGTAAGAAAACTTTTAACAATTAGAGTAAGAAAACTTTTAAATATTATCGTTGTAGATACTATCGAGCCAAAATAGCAATAATACTGCAACTAAGAAAGCGAAGAAGAAAAAGACTAGAAAAGGTTCTTAGTAGCTGAAACTCGAGCTATAGATACCATGACTTCCATCATTTTTAATAGTCTTGATCGTAGATTCAAGGTATAATACAACCACTTATGTGGAAAAGCAAGACACCGATGTCATCAACAATAAGCAAGAAAATTCAAAAGGCGTTCAAACAAATGACATAGTAGCTTCTATCGAGGAAATAAAAAACGTCGAATCTGAAACGGATAATAAAAATCTAAAAGTAAAGGGTGTTGAAGCAGAATTCGAGTCGGCAGTGTTTGAAAATATATATGCTAGTGGTGATTTTTTTCCAAAGAAAGGATGTACTGAAAGCTAAAGTCTCTTGTCAGTTATCTTATATATCGAGGAAATGTTGGAAGCAAATGAAGAAGATGAGATCAAATAGATGAAGAAGCTCACCTTGAAGGTCAAATTTTAGGTGGAGAGACAGACAACATAATTTTTGAAAGCTCTAAAGCTGTTAAACATGTTATTGAAGAGATAGAAAGGAAATCTGATGGTGGATCCTATTATGGTGCTAAGACTCTCAGGATATTAGTAATCATATCATCGCTGACTCAAATGAGAAGGCCTATGCTGATGAAAACTCCTTGTGTTGTAGAGTTGCGTTAGAAGGAGAAAATTCTAAAATCTTGAACATTGGAGTTCCAAACTTGCCTATCACAAATGTTTATCCAGATAATATAACTGTCGGGAAGCTAAGAGAAAGGGAAAGTCCAAAAACTAAGCAAGGAGATAATTCACATAGACCAACAGATAACAAAAAATTTCATCATTTCAAGAAGTAAAAAAGCTTTTAGAATAGTCTAATGTAGTATCTAAAAAAATAATCTTGTGAAAGTATCTAGATATTTTAAAGTAGAAGATAAAGTTGCTTGTAGATATTCTAGAGAATTTGATATTTATAGTAAACCATAGAATAGTCTAGATCTTGTAGTATCTAGAACCACTCATAGAAAATATAAATAGGAGATGATCTTGTACATTTGTATTCAACCAAAAAAGTGAAAGTAATTGAAGAGTCTTCTTCCATAACAAAGTTCTTGATCTATCAAATTAAAATTTTCATTCTCTTTCCTAGCTTCCTCTCTTTAGTTGAATCTTCCGATCTTAGTTAACGATCTTAGGCTAGAAGAATGTTTCTCTAATTATACCCATTTTTCTTCTACTATTCTCTATAAATTAAGGATCACAATCTATGAATCGTACCTTAGCACAAAATTGTTCGCTTTTAGGAGAAGAAATCTTCACAAAAAATTTCATTGGAACTTTATTAGAATTGGAGACGGTAGAAGGAGAACTATCTTTGTTGTTCTTTTTTTGTTTTGTAAAGCGGGAGTTCCTCTTTATTTAACCGACACAAGAAATCGATTCCAGAGAAGTTCTAACCATTGTGTTTTTTTATTTAATATAAATTAAATATATAACAAATATGCATTTGTTTATTATTATTTGTATGAATCCGGTTGACCCACATAGGTAACCCGAATCTAATTCCTTCACAAATAGATAGCAGTACGCCCATGCTTAATATATAGGATAAACTACTTTATTAGACATACATTACTATCATATATACTAATATTATCTCTACTTTCAAATAATTACATATAATACCACTTTTAATATTTTATACCATATATTATTGAAGATATAATTTGATACTCACATCCCTTAAAATTAGAATAGATTACTTATCCTTACATTTAAATTTCACAATTAACATTTTAATAACAATTAAATATACTTCTCTTTCAACATCTTCTCCAATCTCCAACCCTAATCTCCCCCAACCCACCTCCCACTTATTAACAGTATCAACTGCCGCAAACAACCTGATTCAATGCAAAGAATGTAATAACTTTAGAAAATTATATTTTATTGTATAGAGGATGCTACAATATAATGGCAATTAGTGTTATTTGCAAGTAGTTTGTTTGTGCCTTTTTGCTGCCAAATTAGTCACATTTTTTTTCTAACAATTTCACTCTTTAGTTGACTCAAATTTCATCTCTGACGATTTGAGGGCCTTCTTCTTCAAAATTTTATTAGTCGGAGGGACGAAAAAGTGAAATTTGATGGCTCTGCTGGAGGTCCGTCAGATCTAGGCAAAGCGAGCAACATCGACAAATCAAAAAGTGAGAGCAAACATCGCCGCGGTGAGATGTACTGACCAGCTATGAACGTAATTAAGATGAAAGAATTACGCTAATCTTTAATTAACAGAACAAATACACCATTAAGTACATATCAAGTGCAACAATGTTGGATACACATTAGGTGTACATGTCTCTAATTAAGAGTTCGTGTATCTGAGTTAAGATTATATGTATCTATGAGAAAAAAGAATGAAGAATTTTGAATTTTTTTACTTTTGTTCTTGATTTAATGATATGACATATACTGATCTACCATTGTGATTTGTTCCTAAATTCGTGTGTTTCAGTTACATTTCATATTTAGAACACATAATTATATGTATATGCATACTATGTATCCAAGATACATGTTTTGAATATAATGTATGAAATTATATTGACACTTGATACATCAAATTAATACTAGATACATATAAAAGATACATGAAATTAAAATTAGATCATATAAATAATATATAGATACATGAAATTAATATTAGATCATATAAATAGATACATGAAATTAATACTAGACATATATAACAAATACATAAAATTAATACTAGATACTTCTATGATACATATGAATGTACTTGTATGATACTTATGTATCTAAGTATTTGATTTGTTGTATACCTCATATATTTATAATAGATACATTGAATTAATGAATTTATTATTTTAAGAGTAATAAAATGAAATTAATCAAATCACATGATCAAGATATACATATTTTTGTCTTTTCTTAATAATATTAATGAATTTATTATTTCAAATAATAATAAAATGAAATTAATTAAATATAGATACTTCCCTGATTTCCGCCTTATATTAAGGGATTTGATTAATTTAAATTTTCAAAATTAATTGTCTATTCGGTAGATACATGTATCTCGGAGATTCAAACTCATGTATCCTAAGCATGAAATATGGTAGATGAAGTAATATTTGAAACTATCGGGAATGTTAGTAATTAGGACCTAAACTAGTGGGATTTATGTAGTTTGCCCTAGTATATAATCATAAGCCTATAACACATTCATTTCCTAACCGAAAGAAAAATAGCCATAGAACATAAACAAGACGTCCCTCCATCTCAACTCTTGTTCAATGTGTTGTCAACGCCAAGCACAAAATGATATTTCACGTCTGATTTCAAAAGGCGCTCCAATGCTATATTCACATAGTCCATTGGCACGACTTCAACATCTGGTGTTATGTTATGCTTCGCCGCAAAATCTACCATCTCTTATGTCTCCTTTATCCCTCCTATCTGACTCCCCACCACTAGCTTCCTTCCTGTAGCACACATTATATACTTATGTATCAATATTTTCAGTTCAAATTTAAAAAACTATATCTATATTAGATAAAATCGTCGATTGAAGAATAAAGGTACCCAAAAGCAAGGGAAATATGGGCAACTCTAATGGTTTTTCAGGAGCGCCCAGCATCACAAGTTTTCCATGAGTTTTCAACAAATTAATCAATGGAAGTAGAGGGTGAACCACAGAAACAGTATCGATGATGCCATCAAGTGAGCCGGCTGCATCCTGCTCGTATTACACGTACAAAAAAAAATTAGTGTTATTCTTGTGTCATACACCCATAATTAATTTGAGATTGAAGCATAGTTGATTGACCGACCTGCATTTGGTTAGGGTCATGACAGACCAAAAAAGAGTTTGCGCCTAAACGCTCAATTGCTTCGTCTTTCTTACTAAGAGATGTACTAATGACAGTCACTTTGGTTCCGAATGCCTTAGCGAATTTCACAGCCATATGTCCAAGCCCACCAAGGCCTACAACACCAATGTGCATTCCAGGCTAGTCAAGTCCAAAATATTTCAATGGACTATAAGTTGTTATCCCTGCACATAACAGAGGAGCAGCTTCCATTGATAAATTTTTCGGCCAATGGACCACGTAGTGCTCATCCATTACCATTATATCGGAGTAACCACCATACGTGGTGGTTCCATCGGAGTAGACATCATTGTATGTTAATATCTGATCGGGACAGTAATTTTCGAGATCGTTGTCACAGTCTTCACATTTTTGACATGATCCTACTAAACATCCAACTCCAACTTTTTCTCCAATTTTGAATTTCTCCACTTTGCTACCAATTTCAGTTACTACACCTATAACTTCATGCCTATAAGAGAAATTGACAATTACAAAGTATTGAAACTTGGTGAATAATAAGTTCGCTCATTTACTATATTCCACTTTACTTATAATTTAAATATTTACTTAAATATTATAACCTTGTCGCAGACCTAACAATAGTTGTTACGTCTGCGACGGGATTTTAATAAAAGAACATAGTAAAATGAAGCTTACCCAGGTACCATGGGATAGATGCTATTTCTCCATTCATTCTTGAGCTGATGAAGATCAGCATGACAAATTCCACAATACGATACTTTGAACTGCACATCTTTTTCACCAGTCACCCTGCAACACCCATTAGAAATTATTGGTGTAATATATCACAAATACAATAAATTACAATTGAGAATAAAATGATAAAATAAATAAATATATATTCAGTGAGTTGTGGATAATTCGCTCTTTTTAAGGAGATTCAAGTCCACTGTGGTATAATCTAAACCGATATAACAATATTACTCTTGACTTGTCTCCTCTAAAATATAATCACCCAACAACGTCGTACAACTTAAACAACTTCGGACTAGTTGAGGAGTCCAAAAGCTCCATATAAGAACATCTTCTTTCAACATATAAATACTCTCTTTTATATAGTGAATAAAGTTGAAGACCTAGAATATTTTCTCTGTCTCAACTCTCTCTTTTCAGTACTACATACTATAATATTTTTTAATACTTAACATATTTATAGGTGTAGAAGTCTTCCATATAATCAATGGGTAGAATAAGGGGTATAACAATATAAGTTATAAGAAACTAATGATGATAAGAGTTACAAGAACTAATGATGTTCAAATAAGGTACATGAGTTATAACAATTTATAACCACTAACATATACACTTAATATTTTATTTTAATAATAAAATATATTTACGCCAACAATAATTAAAGTTTAATTTATCTTTGCACCTATGTATAAATATCAGTTTATATGAGTTAAATTTAAAACAAAAAATGAAAAAAGTGAAATTAATTAATTTGTACCTTCTTGAAAAGTTGAAAGGAGAAAGAACACCAGAAGTGTCTCTAGCTGCCCATCCAAAGGCCTTTACATTCTCATGTGATTTTGCCATTTTCTTGATTTGTTTGTTACAATTAATTTCAGTAGAGTTACTGGCCAATGTCTTGATTTTAACTTTTATAAATATGCCTCAGAGTTGATGATGTAGTCGATGAGGTATGAAACAAATGTTATCGTCATGGCTTCTCTGTACAAACAATTTGTCTTGGTTTGATATATGATAAGACTTTTATTATTATCCTTTAATTCCTGTAGTTGTTTCGAATTTTTAAAAATATATCTTAATTATATGGGTGTTTTATTATCCTTTAAATAATTTAAATTAATATTATTATATTATTTTTTGTTCACCTGACATAAAAATTATATAGGATGCCTACTTATTAAAGATATTTTTTTGAAAATTTGGAACAACTTTATGTATCACTTTATATATTTTTACGGTGCAAGTACCTTTATTTTTGGTTTGATGATTCCAACTTCAATTATGACTTTCACTTTCATAACGACACATGTACTCTCTTTCTATATATATATATAGTTTGCATGTATAACATGTGTCTTTGGCTTCATATCCAGAGACCAATAAGCCATCTTTTCCTTTGAAATTTCAGTTATTCTAGAAAATTCAAATTATGTATATCTTCAATTTCACTTAAGAATATATACATAATTTAGGGGGCTTTACATTATTTCTTCATCCTAATAATGTATTTTTTCGACTAAGCGTTATCTCCAATTACTCACACATCAAGCAATCGATCACTTTCTTTTGAGTTATTTTATTCGAATTTTGCTTTATTAACACGAGTTCAATTTTTTTGAGTACATGAGGTTTGTTCGATTGAGAATATGATGGCATTTTAGCATTTATAATGCAAGAGTTTTTGCTGCCAATTGTGTTTTATAATTTTTGTCTAATTAATAGTAGCAATTTGCTGTTGATGGCTAAAAGAGAATGATTGTTTTCTTTACCTTTTGGTTATGTGAGTGATATATAAAATCCAGTGTTTATATATACATATATATATATATATTCACTTAAAATTTTAAAAGGAATCTTTAATAATATATGTTTGGAAATTACGTAAAAAAAAATTATAATTCACAATAATTAATAATATAAAAAATATATAAAATTATACGGTCAAAAAAAAAATTAATTGAGTCTTCAAATTTTATCCGTGCCACATAAATTGGGACAAAGAAAGTAACATATATTATTTAAAAGTTACATAAAAAAATTATAAATCACAATAATTAATGCCTTAAATATCTAAAAATCATATTAAGAAATCGGTTGACTTTTCAAATTATTTATATCACATAAAAAAATTATAAATAACAACAATTAACAATTCTAAATATCTAAATCATATTAAAAATTTGATTGACTCTTCAATTTTTGTTTATATCACATAAATTGAGACAAAAAAATAACATATATTGAAACGTGCATAACTAGTATATAAGAGTCTAGCCAAATCAGCTCTTGATCGACATGCTTGAAAGTTTTATAAATCACAATAATTAACAATTAAAAATGTTTATAAGACACATAAAAATTTGATTGACTCTCAAAATTCTATCGATGTCACATAAATTAGGACAAAAGGAATAACATTTATTACATGTCTACAAATAGTATAAAATATTATAAATAACAATAATTAATAACTTAAAATACTTACAAATTATACAAAAAAAAATTGCTTGACTCTCTAAATTAAATTTGTTTCACATAAATTTTTAAAAAATAAATAATATATATTGAGTCCGTGCTAATACGGGTTCCGATTTCTAGTATATGGATAAGTGAGAAGGATACTTTTTTGTGGCTCAAATAAACTAAGAAATTTATCCAGTAATATATAGAGAGAACAAGTACAAGTTGACATGATGGATACTCTTGGAGGTAAAGCTTTAATATATATATAGTTACAATGTAGTGTTTTCCCCATCATAAATAAAAGTTAATGAAGATTCCCATAATTTCATAATTAATCTTTTGTTTTCCCCTCTCCCTCTTTGATACTAATAATGAAGAATGAGGCATAAATATTGGAATATATTATTAACTGTGGTCGAGTTATAGTAATTTATCTAATTTCTTGATAATATTAGTATTTTATTTTATTTTATTTAATGTAATAAAAATTTTATTTAAATAGATCATTGTTAATATGTGTGTCATTTACTTATATAGTAAATGATTTTTGTGTATGAAGTTATTTAATTCATACACGAAAGATTAAAATTATCGGTTATTTTAAGTTATAAATTAGATGTTCACAATCAAAGTTGAAGTTGGACAAACACCTTGATGATTGTAGCGCAAGATTAAATATAATTCGATTTTAATTATGAGAATGACTAAATTCCAACTTCTTGCCCTAGTACATTCTGTGTGTATTGAACGGACCAATTAGAGGTGTTGTTTATGTTTTGAATATTTATAAACAACTTCTCTAGTCCATTACGTGTACTTATACTCTTAATCTTGATATAGTTATTATGATTTATGTAGTTTGATTTATTAATTTAATCTATTAAAATGTGAGACTCTATTATGAGTCAATATATTCCTAATAGATCGTGTATTGACAAATCACATTAGTGAAATAATAATTAGTTGATAGAATCATGTCTCAAACTTTAGATAGAAGACACCCCTTTATGGTTACTTATAAGTTTTCACGTGAAAATCCTACAAGTGGATTTTATATCCGCCATGTGAAATAAATTAAGTAAGATTGTAAAGGATTAAATTAGTCAATGAATTAATTTGGGATATCAAAAAATTTGATTTAATTGATTGGTGTCAGTAATTCTAACATGAGGAATTAAATAAGCTGTAATGATAGATTTCGAATTTAAATTGAGGAGTGCAATTACATATTTTTAGTGGAATATATAATTTATAATTTATTATGATTGGTAATTCATTCATTTAGGAATTAATGTCATAATAGGAAGCCTCATATTATAAATCTTAGATCCCTACTATGCCTGATTAATTAATCAAGAATTTGAAAAAGAAAAAGAAAATTCTGGAAGTAGTAATTTATACCAATCTTCTACAAGGAAAGGATTATTTTCCATTTAATAATTTACATTATTTTTGAGAGAAACAAAAACGTTCATGTTGATCTCTTAAAGTAGTAATATTGTCCTTAAAGAAAGAATAAAAAATGTATGGCTTTTATTGTTTTGATTGCCCTTCATGGCAATTGATAACCTCTAATTGCTGTGAATGTTTTGATTCTTTTCCCCTTCCCCTCTTCAGTAATCAGTAGAGAGGTGGATATAAAAGGCTGAATAGGGGTAAAGAGAAAATCATTCTTTTCTGAAAATAAATTACTTGTCCACACAAAGGTCTTGGTTGAAATATTAATTAGTAGAAGGCTATAGATCTGGATTCATTATCTCTAAACGAGGTTTTTGAGAGTGGTTTTCATTTTTGATTTATATTAACATGCTAATATATAAGTTTCTGATCCGTGATTATGTTTCTGTTGCGTATATGATTTATTTACTCTAACAATAAAAAGCCTATGTTAGGGGTGAATGGTAAAAGAATGGTGATAATTGAGACTTCAACCCTAAGTTAGAGACGAAAAAGTAGTTAGTATAGACCATGACTTGATAAGGTAGAAAAATTACAAATAAATAAGATTGAGAAAAGGAAAAAACAAAGAAGTTAGAAAGCACCACATTAGAGTCCATGGAAGCAAATAAAAGAAAAGGGAATAGAAAGTAAGAAGGAAAGGATAAAAGGGTGAATAAATTGTAGTGTTCAATTAGGTTGTTGTCATTATTTTTCAAATATGTATACTACTCGTCTTGAAACCTACATTACAAGTATAGAAACTTCTTATGTGATTTCATACTGCGCATTAAGACAGTGGCATTGAAAAAGTAAGCCTATGGTATCTACATGTATAGCATATGAATTTCTTTGCGAGTGTTAAGTGGTTTGTCTTCTTTTTAATCTCTTGTCACACTTTGTTCATTGTATTTATGTGTTATTTTGGGACATTTCTTTGGTTTATGTAAGGATACTTGAATTAAAATAATTGAGTAACTTAACTTTCTGAACTAAATCACTTGTCAGCGTCTGTTGAGTTAATATAGTATGATATTACGGATTGAGGTTGCATTATTAGTCATGGAAATTTGGAGTGATTCAATATGTTTAACAAATAAAAACTAAAGGATTGATATGTTTGAAAGTGAATGCCTGTAGCGACTTACTAAAATCATTATGGAGGTTGGAATTAATGCATTCACAACTTGATAATTAGTCATTCAATATTGTCTCTTAAGTAGCCTAATACAATTTGAGTATCCTCTAAAGAAAGTATTCTCCTTCTATATTTTCTACAAATTGATATCAGAGAAGTTTTTCGTTCTCAATATGGGGTTAGGTGAAAAAAATTATGACATCCAAAACAAATGAAGGTGTTGATTCTCGGTTGTTCTTACTCCATTTTTACGATGGAACTGAATTTGAATACCGAAAGATAAGAATGAGAACACCTATGAAAGGTGAAGGTTTGTGTACTATTGTTGCAAATGGATATGAAGAGCCAGAAGATGATGATTAACTTACAACAGTAGAGATGAAAAATCTTGAGTATAAGTATCGTCAAGATGCAAAAGCCTTGAGAAAAATCGAAATGGGAGTCTCAAGAGCATATTTTACAAAAAATAGCTACTTGTGAGACTGCAAAGTCAGCTTGGGAGTCTCTAAAAATAGAGGCGTATGGTGACGAAAAAGTACGCACTATAAATCTTCAAACTCTTAGAAGAGAGTTTCAAAATTTGAAGTTGATAAAATTTGAAAAAAAAAAAGATAGATGAATATTGCACAAGAGTCATGGATGTTGTCAATAAAATGAGAAATCATGGTGATACAATTTTTGACCAACAAGTTGTGGAAAAAAGTCTAATAAGTCTCACAGAGAAATATGAGTATATTGTTGCTATCACTAAAGAGACGAAGATCTTTTTAATCTTTCCATGAAAGAGCTAGTTGAATCATTTTGTGCACTTGAGAAACAAAGTTTTTTCGTGAAGATCAACCCAAAGAGATGGCTTTTCAGTCCAGAACCAATGAGAATTTGCAAAATTTCTTAAAAAGTCAACAAAAGAAGTACAATTCAAAAGAGAACAAGGATCATGATGGTTCTTCTAAGAAGGTAGAAGAAAAAGGTGAGAAAAGTACTAGTCTTTTTTTGTAAAATTTGTAAAAAGACTAATCACAATGCAGAAAAATATTGGCACAAAGGCAAGCCCCAATGTAACTTTTGTAAAAAGTTTGGCCACGTTGAGAAGAATTTTTGGCACAAGCAATGGGAACAAGCAAATTTCTATTAAGGAAAGGAGGAAGGAAAGGAAGAAAACCTTTTCTTTGCTTCTCGATGCTTAAAAAAATCAATGAATGGTATACTGATAGTGGTTGTAGCAATTATATGAGTGGATATGAAAAAGATTTCCTCTCTATTGATAGTATCATCACTACTAAAGTGAGAATGGAGAACGGAGCCTTAGTTGATGTAAAAGGAAAATGTACCATTTCGATCAACATAAAAGGAAAAGGTAAGCAAATTCATGTTCTTTATGTTCCTGACTTGAAAGAAAATTTGCTTATTGTTGGTCAGCTCATGGAAAATAATTATTCTCTTGTGTTTAGAGATAATTATTATAAGATTTATGATAAAATTGAGTCAAATCAAGTCATTGTTAAAGTAAAAAAAGAAAAACTTTCCTTATACAATTTCATTACAATGCATTCAAAAATGAAGTTGTAGATGATTCATGGCTTTGGCACAAAAGATTTTGTCACTTGAATTTTCATGATTTGGAGCTTCTAAAGCAAAAAAACATGGTGCAAGGCCTTCGTGCGAAACATACTGAGGTGGATCCATGTGAAAATTGTATTATGGAAAAAACAACATAGAAAGTCTTTTTCAAAAGGGGTGTCTTGGAGAGTAAGTATACTTTTGGAACTAATCCATACCGACATTTGCGGACCAATGAAGACTCCATCTCTTGGAAGTCAAAGGTACTTCTTAATCTTTATTGATGATTTTTCAAGAATGACTTGAGTTTATTTCTTGAAAGAAAAATCAGAAGCATTTGCTGCATTCAAGAAATTTAAAACCCTTGTTGAGAAGCAAAAAGGTTGTAACATCAAAACCATTCGCAGTGATAGAGGAGGTGAATACACAAATTTAGAATTTGAAGAATATTGTAAAAATGAAGGCATTCAGAAGCAACTTACAACATGGTACACTTCTAAAAAAATGATGTATCTGAAAGAAGAAATAAAATAATCGTTGAAATGGCAAGAACTATGATGAATGAGAAAGGGCAGCCAACATATTTTTGGAAAGAAGCAGTACATTGAGCAGTGTACATCCTCAATAGGTGCCCGACAAAGGCACTGAAGGACAAGACACAAGTTGAAGCTTGGAGTGGAATGAAACCTTCTATAAGTCATTTTAAAATTTTCGGGTGTATTTGTTATGCTCATATATCTGGCGAAAAAAGAAAAACATTGGACGAAAAAAAGAAGTCAAAAATGCATATTTCTTTGTTATAGTGATGTGACAAAAGGCTATAGGCTTCTCGATGTCAAAACTAAAAAAATTGTTGTTAGTAGAGATGTCATTTTTGATGAAAAACAACATAGATTTGAAACGATAAAAAGGTGGAGAGTACTTCTGTCATTTCTTTAGATGTGTCAAATCAGGAAGAGGATGAGGAAGATGAAAATATCCCTCTAGGGAGAGAAATCTCATATTTAGGTGACGAAGAACTACCTCTAAGAGGAACACAAATGTTGAGCGACATTGTAATGACCCAATCGGTCATTTTTAGAAAATTTCATGAATTTACCATTTTCCCCTTCCGATATCTACCCCGAGTCTTTTATAATTGAGTTTGAAAGGTTGGTTTTGAACTTTGAGTTAAAAGTTGAGAATTTGGTAAGTTTGTGAATTTTAAAGGCCAAGTCGTTAAAAAGTGATTTTTGGGATTTTTCGTAGTTTTGAGTGTCAGAATGAAATTTAGTCAATTTTTCCATCAATCTCAAAATGTGAATTTTGATTCGTGAGAGTTGTCAGTTTCGAATTCCGAGTTTTTTTGAGGATTTGAGGTCCTAAATTGTGAAATTATGAAAATTTAGCCTTTGAGTTTACTTTGGTCAACATTCGGGGTTCGGATGCTAGGATCAGAATTCTGAGAGTTCCGTTGGATTCAGGAGATGATTTAGGCCTAGGTGAGGTCCTGGTTGCTTTTTGAGAGGTTCAGAGCTTATTTTAACCTTTTTAGGCATGAGTTAGTTTCTTGAGGTTTTCATGTATGTCAAGTCATGGAGACCTTGGATTCGTATTTTGATGGTTTTATTAAGTCCGTAACGTCAAGTATAATTGATTTGCATATGTGGTTTGTTTGTACGGGGTTCCGAACGAATCCCGAGGGTCCTTTTGATGATTTTGAGTTTTGTTGGTTTCTGGTTCTGGTGCACGACTATGTTTGTCATCGCAATCGCGAGGCTCCCTCATCGCGATAGCGTAGCATTATCTTAGGGTGCATCGCGATCGCAATGGTCAACTTTAATGAGTTGTCTGCCTTACTCATCGCGATCGCGTGACCCGGGTTGCGATTGCGATGAGCATTTGAGACCTGGGAAGAATATTTTCTAAAATTGGGGTTTAAACCTCATTTCACCATTTTTGAGTTTTGAGAACTCGATAAACGTGATTTCAAGTGGGTTTTTCAAGATAAAATTGTTGGGTAACATTTTTTATCTCTAAATCTTCGATTACCCATTATTATTATTGAATTTATGAGTTTAAATCAAGATTTTGGATTGATAAAGCCGGTAGTTCTTCATGAACTTGAGTTTTGAAGTAAAAGTGAGTTTATGAACTGGTTTTAAGTCCATATTCGAGATGATTTTTCCTAATGATTTCCTAAAGCCTTGAGTAGTGTTTTCAAGTATTAAATTTCGAATTCAAACCTTAATTTAAGAATTGGATTTTATGTTGATTGACCCACTTTTTGAGAGGATTGATGTGGGTATTGTTGTTTCCGGAAATTTATTGTGAATACTTGCTTGGGCATAGATTGTGTGGCTTTGGAAGTGATTCGGAAGGGGAAGACTCAACTATTTGAGTGATTGTTGATTGATTTAAGGAAAGTGGCTTCCTAAACCTTGTATTCTAGTTGAATTCGTATGCTTCCTTTGTTGTTTGCGTGCTAGGAGTAATGGGATGAGGCGAAGGGTTAAATTGTCCACTTGTTATATCTAAATGAATGTTAATAAAATAAAAGCAACTTTCTTGAGCAAAAATGTGAATCACAGGCCATCAAAGGCGTATCCAAGATTTTGAGATCATGGGTGCACTAGTATGAAAAGATAGATATATGATACAAATTTGATCGGTTTGACATTTAGGTTCTTATAATTGAAAATAGTTAAAAATTTAAAAGTTACAGGTCCAAATCATATATATTAGTTAAAATGCCAAAAGTGTTACCAATAACCACTTAGAAAGGTTTTCTTTTAGAAAAAAATAAAATAAGATAGATATAAAATTAAATTTCCAACCTCACATGCATCCAATTATTATCGCATTACATGATAATTCGAGTGTTGGTTCACACATCTTTATTTAACAAAAAATTAAAATATATAATACTACTATATGTGATTTCGGGAGGGTAGCATGTGTTTACGTGAATCCGGTGACCCCCTCCTGCATACGTCCCTGGCCACAACCAAAGAATTAAATATTTTTTCTAAATAAAAAGATATTTCATTAATGTTTAGTATTAACCATCTTCACATAGTAAACAACATCAAAGTTAATAAAAATTCAAAATCTAAAAACTTTTGAATTAGAAGATTCAAATAATTACCTCTCTTTCAACTTCAGTAGCCTAATGGTTTCCGAGAGATAGATTTTAGGACATTTTAGGAAAGTTCGAACAAGGTTCAAACAGAAGGAGGTGATTATAAGACTACGACTGGTTCAGGAAAGGCAATGGTCAATTCTATAAAGAGTAACACAACCAAGACAACTCCCTAATTAGTGACTTATATTCTGCTTCTGCTAAGGACAAGGAAACAATTTCCTGCTTCTTGGACTTCCGACTAATTGGATTGTTTCCCAAGTAACCACTCACTGATCTCTGGACATGAGACCAACCTAAGTCACAGGTGTGAGGGATAAGAATAAATAGCCTTGGGATAAAAAAATAGTCCTGAGATAAAATTTAGATATCTTGTTTGGTTGATATGCTTGGGATAACTTATCCCACCATTTATAACATAGTGATGGGATAAGTTATGCCATATCCATGGTGAGATAAGTTATCCCAGGATAGTTAATCATGGGATAACTAGTTCCCAACCAAACGACCCCATAATAGTACAATCTGGACCTTTGGACAAGAAAATGTCCAAGGTGGGATCACTTTGTAGATACCTCAACCGATGAAATACTAAACAGAAACACTCAACAAATTCCAAATCTTGAACTTGGACAAGAAGATAGTAGATTAGTAGTCATACAATAGAAAAACCAGCAAAACCAAGAAAATTGCTTTTAACAAAATGGTCAAAATCAATGAATAGAAGAGTTTGTTGGTGTTAACAAGATAGAGTAATTTGTAAACTAGTTTCTGAAACAGAACAAAAGCACAAAATGGGCATCAACCAGTCCATAATGCAGCACCTTACAACAACAAATGAGTCTCAACATTAAAGGCCGTAACATATGGCCTCAAAACATAAAAATAGTAATTTGAAATGGGGTGGTATAACCTCTCAATATTTATTTTGTTGTGAAATGTCGATGTATTGAAACGGGAGGAATATTGCTTCTTGGCTCAAACCCCTTAATTTTTTTTAAATTTGAAAGGAAGATAATAGAAAGACGATATTATTAAAATCATAGGGACCACAATTTAACATTGAAGTGATGCAGTTTGTAGTTTCATGTTTAATTTTTGGTTAGGTATAGCATGCAAGTGGATGATATTGTGGGTACAAGTCTTAAGCAAAAACAGCTTACATTGATGCTAATGCTTCTCCTTTGCCTATCCAACCATTCAATATTGATTTAACTTTATTTACGTTATCGATCGTTACGCGTTAATAATAAAGAAATGATTCGTCTAAAAATAGGTAATCGTGCGTTTTTTAGGTCCCAGTTTACTATAACAAAAACATCTCTAGCGTAGGGTATTTTAATGCTAGATATCAACATTGAGAATATTTGAGGATCGATAGGTGGATATAGGTTATTTTAAAGTAAAATCAACAATATTTGGGGTTGTTTTAGACCTTCTTTGTTTATTTAATCAACATATAAAAGATAAACTGATGACTTGTAACAAAATAATTAAGGACCATTACTGGTCCAGGTTCAATATCTGTTGATGGTTAATGATAGATACAGTTTTAGCCATTTTCACAGTTTTGCCAATAATATCATGTCTGATGATGTATGCGATTAGGGGTTGCCAAAAGGATATGAAAAATCGATTCACTTGATCGAATTTAACCGTATCAAACCAATTTCTTGATCGAATTTAACCGTATCAACCAATTTATATCATTTTTCAATAAAATCGTAAACTTTTATTCAAGTGCATAACAATCTCAAACAATTGAGATGATCTATATAAAAAAAAATCGATATAATTGGAATGATTTAAAAAATAATAATTTTAGTTATTTTTAAAAAAAATAAAAATAAAGATAATAGAATTTTAAAAAATAATCAATTGAACCGTTCCATTATACTCATGCGATAATCCCTTTTTGTGTACTGGTAATTTATCCTTACTAAAACTACTACTCCAAGGACCCTTGACATGACACGAGAAAATGAATCCTTTTTTTATTTCTTTTTCGAGAGGGAAAGAGGAAAAGAAATTTGGCAATAACGAAACTAAAAAAAATTGAGTTAGGCCAATCATCTTTTATAATATTAATATGCATTATTATTTACAAACAAATAATTAAGTAAACAAATTAAGGGTAAATACGTAATTTTATTATTTAATTCATGTATAACTAATACCCTCCTAACTTATTCCACCTTTACAAAAATGCAACCAAACACCACATAAAATCAATACATGAATAACTTTTATACAACATTTGGAGACACACCAACCAAACATTGTATAAAATTTATACATGAATAATTTTGATTCTATTTACAAAGCAAACATGGTATAAAATTAATACATGAATAACCAAGTTATTCATATATTAATGTTGTCCTTATCCAGTAACCAAACGGCCCCTAAGGGTGTTCGTGGTTTGATTTGAATCGGTTATTGATTAAAACCAAAACCAAACCAATCTAGTTGGGGTTTTTAAATTTCTAAAACCAAACGAAAAATATAACCGTTAGTTTGGTTATTGTCGACTTGGTTCAGTTTTTCTGGTTTATTAATTCGATTTGAAAGTGACTCAAAGTTTTACTACATTTAATGCAACTAACCCCACTATAATGGTCCAATCGGGCCCCCAAGCCCGATATAAAGAACAAATTTCCGCAATAGCCTATACCAACCATTTTTTCCCTGTTATAGCAGCATATCATCCTCTATAACAACTTTAATGGGACAAAATCTCGAAAATTCTCTCAAAATATTCTATTTTGCAATGTACCTTCAAATCTTGAGTTGTCAAACTGACCCCTGTTCTATAGACTCCTTAATGTCATAGCTAATAGGAAACCCAATCCAAGTTAATACATATTACCCAATCCATTTTCGGATTTCCCTACACTTACCTCGCTTAGATTTCATCTAAGATTAGCCCTAGACTAAAATTTTCAAGTCATTATATCAAAAGTTTTCTAGCCCAAATTTTTTCCCGAATGATTTACTCATTACNGGGGGGAATTAAACTTCGATTCCTCATACTTATTAGAAAAATTGTGTAGTTATCTCCATCTTTAATCTCCAAATGTCTCCAACTTGAATGGAATTGGATATTGATTATCAAGAAAATCACAAACTTCACCTAAAGCGATTTTGTATGATTTTTTTGTTCTTTTGGAAGACTTTTATAGTCCACCCGTGCTCCTGATTCTGCTTGAAAATAAAACAAAATCAGAAATCCAAATAGAATAGTAAGATTAAACAATAGGATTATTGTTACCATCTTGAGGTTAATGTCAGGATCTCTTGATTGGACAGTCATACGTATGACCGATGAGAAATATATATCAAACCCAGACGTTGGAATTTTCTTTATGCCCAAATTGAAAGTATTTATGCAAAAATACTATTTCCTCAACTCACTCTCCATGAAACACAGTGTTTGCCCCTTTAAATCAAGTTCCATGAACTCAATGGACAATTTCTTGCATCCAGAAGCCGTCAATCCGTGGGCGTACAATTGAACCAATGATAGTATTTCTTTCAAACTCGATATTTATTTCTTGAATCGTTGGATCGGTAACCTGCTTAAAAGAATTGTAGAGATATTTTGAGAAATCAAACTCGTAGTTTTTATCAAAGAGAAGAAGGGGTGATGCTAGGGTTTTATTTCTAAACCCTAATTTTCTGATCGATTTGGCTTTCCATTTTGGGATGAAAGGAATTTGGATAAAGAAATTTAGTACGTCTGATTAGAGCTCTTCATAGATAATATGGAACAAAAAGTGTCAAATAAATGTTTGTTTCCACTTATAATAATATATTATATATGATACATGTGTAGGATATTTGATAAATATCAAACGTGCGACCTATAGAACAAACGTACTGCTTGGTGCCGCTGGTGGCAGGTCTAGTTTTTCTCCCCAAGCATGTGGGATCGATCCGGTTAGATACATTACTTTTATGTTGCACTTTTTTCTTTTGCAAAAAAAAAAAGAAGCAAAATCCCATAGGGATTCAAACAAGCAATGTTGCTGGGATTAAAAATTACTATTACTGTTAGGCTATGGACACAACACGTTGTTATGTGCTTTGCTATATGATATAACGAGTATATCTTAACATGTTGTAAAATTTCTTAATTCGTATTTTCTTGACTTTATTTTTTCTTTTCTTTTTTATTTTAAACATTAAAAAAATTACTTTTTCCATTTTAATTTATGTGATACACTTTCTTTTTTAGATTATTTAAAAGAATAGTATTACTTTTCTATTACTAGATACAACTTTAATTTGTAATGCTCCTTTTATCCTTAGTGAAATAATTTATAATCATACAAATGACTAATATGGTGTTTGGATTGACTTAAAAGTTGGCCAAGTCTAATTTTAAATTAGTTTTTTTTCTTCGGGAAGTGTTTGACAAATATAAAACATATCTTAAGTCAAAAAAGACTTAAAATAAGTTAAGAAGTGTTTGACAAGGTAAAAAAATGACTTAAAATAAGTTTAAAATTAAATGACTTAAAATAAGTCAAAAACCAAAAGTAGGTCACCCCCTACTTTTTTTTTACTTAAAAGTCATTTTAGTTTGACTTTTCATTGTTGACTTAAAAACAACTTTATTCTAAGCCAATCCAAACGGACTAGATTTGTTTTAGATCTTCTGCTCCAAAATTTTCGTTTCTTTTTGTCAAATCTTTTGAAACTCAACGTCGAGTTTCTGTTACTCTTTGTTCTATTATCTAAATCATTTGAATACATATGAAAAAAGAAATAGTTTACCTAATGATGATTTAAATCTTATCAAGAATTTAAAATTACAAATAAAATGCATGTTGCATTAAAGGACGACATGAAAATTATAGTGAAATCTCATATGATTTTGTTGGTCTTTTAAGGTTTTTATTGTTGTGAGTCAAAAAATCAACATAAGATTTCGTTTCTATTACTAAAATTATGCATGTGACAAATTTTCAACCACTTTATTTAAGTTTGTTACCTAGAGCATGAGCTAATAATAATTATAAATAACTATGTCATTATTGAGTGTATTTAAAATATGAAAATTCACCAAGTGGAATTATAGAGGATAGTGTTAGAAGTTTTTTTTGCGCTTATCATAATTTATTTATTTTTTCGATTCATTTGTGTTTATAAACTAAAAGGATGAATAGCTGAACAACAGTCTCAAGTTTCTATATATAAGGGAAAAATAGATTAAATAAACATGTCTATTTAAAGGCAATATGACACCCATAACTTTTAAATCTTGAATCCACCTCTACTTCTTGCAGATGCAATTTGAAAATGTAGAGTTTTCTTTTAAATATTCCAAGATTCTTTCAAATCAATTTGTCTTGACATGTATTAAAATCCGTGTCATTATTCATGAATTGGATCTATAAGGCTCTTGTTACGGATGTAATTATCAATAACATCACATACCTTAGCTAACTGAATTTCATGTGAGTTTTCCTATTGTCTCAAAGTTTTATAATCAACTCGTGTCCATGCAGATTACAGTTGGAAATAACAGAAAAAAATAATCTAAATACATATTGAGCCTGTGCATGGTTGATGATAAATATATGTTAACCCAGCAAAGACATTTTAATAAAATTAGTGGCATAAAGTCAAATTATAATAATAGGCCTTAAATATAAACATACATGAACAAAATTATTATTAACTTAGGATTATCTTTTTCGTGTTGTTACATAGTACACTTAACTTCATATAGTAATATTATTATTTGTAAAAGAAAGGATTTGTTCTAGTAAATAAGAGCTTAGACGTTTGTTTGCAACATATCAAGTTGGATTTTGAAATAAAAATTTTATTTATTAATATGATGATTTGAATTGTTTAATTCAAAATTCAAATATTTCTGACAAAAAGTAGATAGTTCTTTTATTTTATAATTTTTAAATTAGATTTTGTATTTTCAAAAAAATTGTATTGGAACTCGCACTTTATCTATGAGGAATTCTTCTATTCCATGGTTTATTGACTGAGACTTTGTACATAAACTTTTGTACCTCTTCTTAAAATGCCAATAGTACTCAAAAGAGCTCTGACTATTAGGGTTTTGTTTGGTATGGAGGAAAAATCATTTTTTCAGAAAATATTATGCAATATCTTTTATTTGATTGGTCAAAATGTTCGAAAAAATATTTAGTCTAGGAAAATAAGTTTATTAAAATTGAAAAAAATTACTTGCCTAATGGAAGTAGGGGAAACAAGTTCCATAGTTGATTTCATTATCTCAATTGAGAGTTACATCTACAAGTCACTTAACCGACTAAATGACAACTAAGTATACTAACGTAACTAACAAACTAATAAATCATCTAACTGCTGATCTAATTACTAATACACAATTTACTGAATTACACAATACAAATACGTATTTGATTCTAATACCCCGCTCAAGTTGGAAGGGAGTACAACCAACTAACAACTAAACAATTCAACTCGTCCCCACTATGTCGCGTGGATACACAATACTGGCGTGACACTGCTTGTGTAAAATGCCTACACTAAACAGTACATCTCCTACTTTTAGATCTTGGACTGACCTCTAAAGAGATGCATAGGTATATCACAGGTAAAAGATTGCAGATCACTGAGATTTTGAACACATAAAGAAACAAAATGTAGCTTTGATTAATCAGATTTATGTGTGGCTAGGGGAGTACAGTTGCAATAAATATCAAACAAAAATCCCAAATTCAGCAAGTATACTTAAAAGTCAAATCGAATCTACCAAAAGTAAGAGTAGAAAGTGGAATCTGAATAAGTTCTTTTACTATACAAAACATAGAAGTGAACTAGAAAATTAAACCAACAAAAAATAGAAGCAACTTTCTTGAGCAAAAAGGTGAATCACAGACCTTATCCAAAGAATTAAACATTCTTTTAAAATAAAAAGGCATTTCATTGATATGATAACAATCTTTACATAGTAAACAACATCAAAGTTAAAAATAAAGATTCAGAATCTAACAACTTTTGAATTAGAAAATTGAAATATTTACCTCTCTTTCAACTTCAGCGGTCTAATATTTTCCCATAGAGAAATTTTAATTGGACATTTTAGGAAAGCCCAAACAAGATTTAATTAGGATGTGATTATATTACCTTGACTGATTTAGAAAAGGTAATGGTGAATTATGCAAAGAGTTACACAACCAAGACAACGTAGACCTCAAAGCACAAGTGGATTATAAGTGAAGCAAAGCAACAATATATTTCTTGCACAAACAACAACATTCAATATGGAATATATTTTCATTACAATATCAAGTAAGGTTTCTTTGTAATTGAAATAGTGAAACACGAATACGAAACATAAAATTAAAAAAGTAAACTTAAACTTTTCTACTTTTTTTTTCTTAAATATAGTATTATGTACAGTTTTATAGGGCAATTCACATTACCTTCAAAAACTATCAATAGTTAACATTTATCAGTAGGTTTTAGTATTTGTTTCATCACTTAAAACATTTTTGTGGATTAACAGGTCAACTGACAAATCAACAAGTTCCAGAATTTGTCTCATCACTCAAAGCATTTCCCTGGGCTAACAGAGAAATAGGTAGATCAACTAGCTCCAAAATATCTTCAGCTACATCAACTACAAAGTTTTGCGTCATTTCATCCCTCAAAAGAACTCTCACATAGTCACCATTTTGATTTTTTGCATTATTGAAGTATGTCTCAACTAAACTAATCAAAGTTGGCAGTGTCAAATGCAGCAATAATGTGATTTGGTAAGACAATGAACCTACATTGTTGAGTATTGAGTGGATCACAATCGAATGATTTTTTAACAGGAAACACAGATAGTTAGTGAATGATCATGTGCATGACTACTATTATTATTTTCTTTTCTTTCTTATTATTTGTTTCTTTCTTAAAAATAAAAGAAATAAAACAAAACATATGTACAAAAGAAAACCTAAATATGTCCTATATATTTATTTAAAAAAATAATTTTTCGACTGATTTGCTTAATTTATAAAAATTAATAGAAAAACTTTTTGCAAGTATGTTAATCATATATTTATTTATTCTTATTATTGAACTTAGGAAAAGATATAGATTATTCTATCAAGCTCCCTTCTTAACTAACGTATTCGATTTGAACCTAAAAAATTATCATCAACAACCTTGTTTCCTTTCTATTTAAAGTAGTCAATATATAACTGGGCCTAAAAATACTCACGAACAACATAATTGTTTTTCTATCTAAACTAGTCATCCTAAGATTTCACAATTGTTTTTTTCTCTAAAGTAGTCGATTCGTGCCTAAGATTTCTCATCAACAACATAGAGGTTTTACCATTACAAATTAATTATTTTTGGCTTGAAATTTGCAAGTCCATGTTAGGTAAACATATTTAGAACACTTTCGGCCAAAAAATAATTCTTTTAAGTATATATGTAATTATTTGTTTTTTCAAAACTAAAGTACTCTTTAATATATGTACATGTTTATCAACATATCTCTAGTTAATTGATTAACATTCCTAATAATTTTTGGGCAAATTTAACATATATATATATATATATATATATATATATATCACCCTTTTATATTGGCTCGATACTTAATTATGTGTGAATAATCATGTTAAAATATGTCATTTTCAACATTATCTGTGATTCGAATAATATTAATTAAAATCTATTATAGGCATTCTCAATAATAGATTTAGTTGAAATTATCATTTTTCTCTATAAATTTTATATTAAAAGTACACTGATTATGATTTCTTTTCATGATTTGACTTACAACACCTTAAAAAAAATATTTGTTCCTCCGAACTATGCAAAGATCTGATTCATGCACCAACATAATACGTAGGCAACCCCATGGGTTTAATAAAAAAAAGGAAAAGATTCAAATATGCCATCGAACTTTCAGAAAAGACTCATTTATGCCATCCATTAAAAGTTTGGCCCATCTATGCCATTGTTGTTATAGAAAAGGCTCATCCATGCCATTTTTTTAACTCCAATTTTGCAAAACTAGCTTTTACACCCCAAACAAGGTTTAACACTTTTCGATTAAAGTTTTTGGATCAAATGTACTCTTTTTGCTTGTTCTTTCTAACACCAAGAACACATCAACAACATAAACAACTCCCAAATTTTCAACTATTTAATTCTTCACAAAATTATCTCGAATTCTAGCTACATCATTAATTTCTTTTTTTGAAAAACTAAAATTCTAAAATCATTTGTAGAGTTTAAAAATTTCACTCTATATTAAAAAAATATTCCAAAATAAACAAAAATCAGTCCCAAAATTTCAAAAATTTGCTTTGATTCATGTTTTTGTAGTTGTTTTTGACATTAGATCTTTGTTCCCTACTATTTTTTTTGAATCTATGTTCAAAATTTCTAATGATTTGAAGTCGTGAAAAAAATTCTACCATTAAAGAATATTTAAGTTATAAAACTTTGAAGAAATTTTGAGTGGGTCTTATTGAGTTAATTTGAATTCGCGCTCAAAAGCTATTAAGTTTTGGTATCTAGCTTGGAGGGAAATTACTTTTGAAATTTGAGGTAATTTCTTGAAGAATTAAAGAAGTTTGAAATTTGGGAATTGTTAATGTTCTTTATTTGATGTTGGTGTTCTTAAGGAAGAAAGAAGCAAAAATAGTACATTTGATCCAAAAACTCCAATTGACAAGTGTTAAAAGTTGTTTGGGGGGATAAAAAGTGATTTTGCAAACTCGAAGTTAAAAAAGGCATGAATGAGCATTTTCTTTAACAACAATGGCATACATGAGCCAAATTTTTAACGGATGACATAGATAAGCCTTTTTTGAAAGTTAGATGACATATTTGAGCTTTTTCCCAAAAAAAAATTCAATAAAGTAACTGCAGAGGAGGAAAGTGCCTCAAAATATTCAGAACTCTCAAAAATCTCAATTTCGAACTCTCTTTTTTCTCTCTCCATTGGGCTATTTATAGTTTCCCAAAATTTGGCCCAAAAAACTCAATGTGTGTCTAATTCAGCGACATTAGTTGGGCTCGCTGAGCTCCTTCGGCGAATCATCCATCGAGCTTCAGCTCGCCTTTTCTTGCTCTAGGCTTCATGTGTTTGAACCTCAGTCGGCGAGCTCATTTGAGTCTGCCTTTCACGTTCGGCATATCGCCGAATACCACCTTGGTTCACCTTTCGAGCCTTCAATTTTTCTCCTTACGCTGTCATTTTCAGCGATGATCAGCAAGGTCGCCTTTCTCATTCAGCTAGTCACTTTTTCATTTGGAGTTCACCGACCTATCCCAAGTGTTGTGCACTGTCCATTTAGGAGATGTTATGCTCACTAGGCGATCCGTCTTTCTTGTTTGGCGATCTATCATGTATAGTTCGCAATTCTTTTTGCATTTTTGGCTATTCTTTCAAACATTCATCCTCGCCCTGTCCATTAGTCATCATAGCTGCAAATCATCAAGATATCATCAGAATAGGACAAAATTAGGCATTGAACACACTAATTATTGAGCTAAATAGACCTCAAATGAGTGCAAATCTACCGCTCATCAACAAGGTAGTTTGTTCTGCCTTGGTTTTGATGTTTTTGGATGTTGTCTATCCCATGCATGATTTGTTGTTGTGTTTAGAGTATCAGTCTGAGGCATCCCTGGATTTTCTTAGCGATGATTCTTTTGTGGGGTTCAATTTCTTCTTAAATCGAGCATGTTTTAGTTTAATAGAGTCATTGAATAATGACTTTTTTTTATGGATTACTAGCCACATTCTTAAGAAAATATATAAACAGGTCTTGTGTAGTTTAAGTAAAATATCATATATTTGACTTAAATAGTGGTAGTTGATTAGCTTATGCCATGAAACGTGTTTTTGCCCTAAGAATGATCCCCTTCCAAAAATGAAAATTGCACGAAATCCAATTTTATATATTGACATTCATTTCTCTTTTTATGATGACATTGAAATTTCTTGATACTTAGAGTACTTATTTGGGGGTTAGAATAAAAGCTAGATAAAAAGTCTAGTGTCATTATGTGTTAGTATTATGTGTGCAATGAAGAACATGTTTGGATAGTCATGCTGCTTATCTGAGGATAGCTTAGTTGTAGAGATTAACTTAGACCGTCTTTGTGATATTAAACCTAGTTAGCCTATTGATTTGAATATTGCTTAGTTGTAGAGATGAACTTAGGCCGTCTTTGTGGTATTAAACCTAGTTAGCCTGTATGAGTCATCCGAAAGTGAAATAAATATCCATAGCCTATATGAGTCATCTGAAAGTGAAATAAATATGGGGAATGATCTTGAATTCTTTTGTCTTTAATTTTGAGAGCGCAGCGCAATTATGTTTTCTTCGTGCATTATGAGTAGTTAAATCCTCTACTTAGGTTGTGGGTGCAGTGTTTAGATAGTTTTCGTAATTTCATGATTTTGGTGTTCTAAGGATATCAAACTATTTCTCATTTCATTGTTGGTTAGTGGTTTCAAATATTAACCTATGCCATAGTATTCTAGTTTCGCTTGGGAAAGCAGAAATACTTAGTGAGCAAGGACTCATGGCGCTAACCTTCATTTGATATATTATTTTAGGAATAAGTTAAATTCCTTGGGCATAAATCAGTTATGAACTCATGGCTTTTATCTATTGAGAGATGGCGCTTCCACTCGACACTGTCAGATCGTTAAGGCTGCCTTTAGTCCCAGCTGCTTGTCGGTTGGGTGGAAGCATTAGGGCCAATCTACTCCGCCCAAGGAATCCTTTGCTCGCCTCCATTGTCTTTTGGTGAAACACACAGGTAGAGTCAGTGCACCTATTTTCAAGTCAATACAGCCGTTGGTAACCTTCCTTATCATTTCTTTCCCTACTACTGCTTCTAAAAGAAGATTTGTGGTTGAGAGACCAACTTCTTTTCATGTCTTGTCTTCGTTTCCAAGTCGATACACAAGTATAAAATTCAGGGAAAAGGAAGCAAAACAGAACCAACAATATGAGAGCCACACAAAGAAACATGACATTGTGGAATCCGTCCTTCAGCTCAGGCTCGTTTTGATTGGTCCAAGGAACTCCTCCCACATTCATCCCGAACACTGTCATAAACCAAACCATGTAAGTTATCTAAGATGTTAGGCAAATGTAAAGATTCAAACTGAAAGAACCCGCAATAAATGGGCATTTCTACAAGAAGTTATTTGAACCAATGACCTCTTGGTCATGTTGCGCTAAGGTTCCACATGTTATGAAATTATGAAAAACAAAAGGTTACTTGAGAAATTTCACCTCCAGTTACAACAGACAAGGGGAGAAACATGACCGAGAGGAAAGAAAGATGGTATAGTTTTCCAGTTATTTGGTCAGCCTGCCAGCTTTCAAGACCAGCCTGAATTCCTGTAACACGATTCGCTATAAACCCAACACTTTCTTTTAGACTCTTGAGTTGACCAATTAGCTCTTCAAGGGTGTTAATGTCATCAATGGCAAACCAATCTTTTGAACAACACTTCTCCTTTACTCTTGGAATTACTTGCTCCCCATATGCAATCACCTGCACTAAAAGTAACTAACATAATATATATATATATGCCTAGAGTCTTGAGCATATATCTTAAATCTCATGTAAACTTGATCCCGATCGAGTATATGTTTCAACAGGAATCACATGTCTCTTCATCACTTGATATGACAGACAGGACTAAGGAATTACGTACCTGGAGGAGGCGCTGTGAGTCAAGATGCACCTTTGGAAATCTTCTATCCTCCAACATTTGTTGTTTTACGGCAAAACAACCTGCAATGAATATAGAAAAATCATTCATTTGAATCATCTATAACAAAATCCAACTAAATTTTGAAAATTAAACATCTATAACAGAATGTACCTTTGTCCAATTCCAATTCTACAGAATCCAACTCAATCTCTAGCTTTGTCACAATATCTTGAACATGATCGACATGCCTATCTAAAACGTGAACAACAAGATTCGACACAGATTTAGGCACAGGATTGTCAGCCTCTTCAAAATGATTCTTCGTCAGCAGAAAATCAAGAACATGTTCCCTGATTACAGTTCTACCCCTCCCCCTTTGTTCACCATAACTTGGACTATCCACAATAGGAATCTCTGACAGAAGAGACTCCTTTACCGGGGAAAAACCCAATCTTGGAACGCGACCTAATGACACAGTGATCACCAAATTCTCGGTAACTCTTGCAGCAATTCTAAATGTAAAGTTGCTGGATGCAGGGCCAGGTGAATTAACTCGAAAAACTAGAGCACTATTAACATGGGCGCAAAAGGGTCCATTGCTAACTAGTGATAGAATGTCTTGGAGATTCAGAGGTGGGCAGAGTACATCTATAAGATACCGTGCAGATTGTGAGAGTTTCTGGTTCCACTTTGGAAGTTCAACATGATACCAACAAAATTCTTTACCTCTTCCCTCTGATAAATCCCATTCTTTGTCGAAATAATTCCCTTCTCCATCAAACATATATGCCTTTCGCCTTACGCCACCAGAATAATTGTATGAGTTGTCCGGAATATGTGCTTGTGAGGTGAATTCTCTATCTATTTCCTCTCCCTCTGCGATCAGTTCTTCGTGAGTAAGCTCCATGCAGGGGAGGAGTCAAATTTTTTACAAAAAAAATTGAATCTTGTGACCTAAAACAATTTCTGAGTCACTTGAAATGCCTTCATTTTCTGTTCTTGTCAAGGAAGCTCTATCGCTCCCGCCTCCCTATCTAGCTCGTATACACCAAATACAAAAATTATACAATAAAGTCCAAACAAATACATATATATAGTTGTGAAATCTTAATATTTTTTTCAACAATAAGAAATTTCTCGGTTTCAATATTGGAAATGCTCTTTGATCAATGCATTTCACCAAAAAATCAATTCGTCCCTAAAATAACTACCGAAAACTTATATAATCCGACATTATCATGAAAGTTGTTATTACACCATCTTCGTCAATGCAATGTGCAAGCCTTGAAAAAGAAATATAAATCAAGAGTGTGATTAACGGAGAAAGCTCGAATCGACAGATTGATGAAGAGTTTGATGGAAGGAAAAAGTTATGGACCTCTAATGAATAGAGCATATATAGCAGCCTCACTTCCATTCATATTGTGTTGGTTAATGTAATTATTTTTGGCCAAGCAACTAGATGTATTAGAAGATTTTTTACATTGTATACCGTCCATCAAAATAATAGCCTACAAATATATTTTTTGCATAGTAATTTATAATATACATATTTATACATAAAAATGTATTATTTTTTTAGAGCAACTTTCACATATAGCAAACACAAAATTCATATTTGTATGTTATAGCAAAGCTTGCATAATTGCGCTCCATAGCAAACATAAATATGTATATTTCGCTATACATATACAAAAGAAAGCAGTTGTATAATCTGCTTTGGTATACATATACAAAAAGATCAATTGTATAAAGTGAGAGAGGCGAGTGAGCGAGCGAGATCTCGGAGAGGGGAGAGAGGGGAACGAAAATATATGTATATATACAATTTTCACGCATTTTATACATTTGCGTTTTTGTATAAAGTGAGAGAGGCGAGTGAGAGAGCGAGATATGGGAGAGGGGAGAGAGGGGAACGAAAATATATGTATATATACAATTTTCTCTCGCTTTATACAAACGCAAACGCATTTTATACAATTTGCGTTTTTTGTATAAAGTGAGAGAGGCGAGTGAGAGAGCGAGATCTGGGAGAGTGGCGAGCGAGATCTAGGAGAGGGGAGAGAGGGGAACGAAAATATATGTATATATACAATTTTCTCTCGCTTTATACAAACACAAACACAAACACACTTTATACACTTGCGTTTGTATAAAAAACGAGAGAGGCGAGGGAGAGAACGAGAGTGGCGAGCGAGATTCACCAGGAGAGAGGTGAAATAGCAACAGTTTGCTATGAGGTACAATTAAATCAAACTATATTTATAGCATTTAATTTGAATTAATAGTTTGCTATTATATACAATTTTCCCTTCTTTTTTTTTTTATATATTTGACTAACAAATATAATTAGTTTTTATTGACCTGACAAATGTGTAATATAACTCACTTTTATTTTCATATAAAATTTCATATTACTAAAGTAACATTACATTTACCGTCATATTTTCTTAATATAGAACTTCATAATCACTATAACTAGTTCATGCAAAATATATATTATATTAGAATAAAGAATCTATTAATAATTTTATTTGAAATAGAATGCAAAATAATTAAGAGTACGTATAATAGTGGTAGATGTTGTCTTTACGGGGTTAACAAAATTTAATGTTTCCCCACAAAGTTTAGTTATATATGAAAAATTACTAATGTTTGGATAAATATTAAATCAAAACTCATACTTCCAAAATTACATCATCATATCATATCATATCATATTATCATATTTTATATTAAAAATGGAAAGCGTCAAAATTAAAAGTTGAATTACAATTTTATAACTAATTTGTCAGAACTATTAATCTATCCGTTCATTTTTAATTATCATGATTTTTTTAGAGTCAAACTATAAAAATTTTGACTAACATTTTATGATGTATTTTTATCATATTGATATGCAAAAAATTCCAATTTATAGTATTTTTCGTATAGTTTTTGAATATCTAAGTTTTTTGTTTAAAATGTCAAATTAATGTAATCTAGTTTGATTTTGAAAATTAGTCAAATTAACTTTCAAAAAGCGCAACATGACAATTAAAAGTGGAGGGAGAGAATGGTTTCCTAAATACTTAGGCATTGGGAAAATGTTTAATTATCTGATGGTGTAAAAAAAATTGGTGTTAATAATACATAAAATTTAAACTCTTATTTAAATGGCACGCTAAGTATACTTTTCGTGGAAATCTACGATGGACCCTCAATTTCATTTACTGTTTTTTTTTCTTGAAAGAATTATTAGATATGTCCACTTGCTACAAACATTTCTTTACATACTAGATGCTTAATGCCCGTGCGCACGGGCCCAATATGTGATCTGAAGTACCTTTTACATGTTTAGATCAAAATTACAGAGATGCATGCAAGAAAATATTATGAATTTATTAATCTGGTATGGACAAAATTGAAATTACAAATTTACCGATCTTGATTGATGTTGCAATCAGGCTAATCAAGCTAGAAATGTAAATTTCCTAGACGAACACTGAATAGGAATCCAATTAAACAGAGAATCTCAGTAAACAATTATACTCCGGTGTAAAATATATTTCAAACTTCATTAGATGAAATCAAAATATAGTAAATGTGCATGTCCACTTAAAACGGTGCCTCATTCCAGGAAATAATTTTCTCAATTCATACGTCTAGATCTCCATCATTTAGCTTTTACCAAAAACTAACCGCCTTTAAGTGCAAATAGTTGACAAATATCTTCGGACCAACTTTTAATAAAATCAACAAGTTCAATAAGAGAATAGCTTTGATAATTACAAGTCAAAGCTATTCTGCATCAAATAAGTACTTGTAATTATCGATCCAACAAGTTCACTAAACACTGTTGATATGTACATCGTTGTTGGAACTTGGATGCAGAAGTATTGCAAGTTGAAGGATTTAGTATCAAGCCAAACAAAAGTGTTGCATATATAACTAATGAGAAGATAAAGAATGAGATTAACTATTTGAGCATTCTCGATCCATCTTAGTCAATTTGAGCTACTACATTGTTTCTTTAAAAAATCAGAATAGCCATGAAATATGAGTTGACATTAGCCCACAAACTTGATAGCCATAAAGCATTTAAGAATACATTTAAAGTAAATACAACTTACTAATTTAAGCAAAAAAAAAAAACTTCAAGAAAAATAAAAATCAAATCAAATCCGAAAAATCAGAGTCAGAGTCAGTTAATTTTTTTAATAGAGTTCATAACTCAAAATCATGTATTCATATATATAATCATCAAGTGAAATAATAGTGAAAAAAGCTGCACTCAAACAACAATTGAATAGGAAAAAATCACCAGCAATTGCGATATAAGGAACTGCGCGCAGAAAATAGAAAAACTAAAGAATTCATCAAAAGAAGAGGGGACAAATAATATCCACCAAACAAAGATTATAAATAAAGACTAATTAAGAAAGAATTTTGAAAAATAAGCTCACCAAAAATCCAAAACTAATAACAAAAGTGTAGATGAAGATGAAGACATGCATGACATCAACTAACCTTTTTCACATTAGCTTCTACCAACTCCATTCTCCATCTTCTTTGTTGCTAAGAAGTATGAAATTATAAGTCGATGGGTCTTAACGGTGAATATGTTATCTGATTCTTATTTTTTAATTCATTAACAATTCTCAAAAAATTCTTAAAATAGTTGGCTTATAAATGTTGATAAAGATAAGGTATAGTGGATGAACACAGTAATGACAGACAGAGGGAAAAGAATAACTGATGCAGAGGCTTTTGAGGTGGAAATTGTTGGAATGTATGCGTCCACTTAGCTCTGATAGATCAGGTCCTCAGCACGATTTATAATGATGACAGTAGATAAATACTGAATGTAAATAAATGCTGAAAGTAAAGATTGTACACACAATTTTACGTGAAAACCTCCTTGCGCAAGGGAGTAAAACCACGACCTGTCTCTCAGGAATTTTCAAACTGCATTCACTAATCTTCTCAGAGCAAAAGTAAAATATAGTTTACAACTTGAGATTAACCTTCTAATCTCCACACTAAGTAATAACACCTATTACTTAAATGAGCCTAAGCAGATACAACACTGCCCACTATACTAATCCAGACTGATTAATATAGACTTTGGTGTAAGACACTAAGTTACTCACAACTAGGTTCTCACAATGATTCACACAAACTTGAAACGTTTCTAACACAAACGAAACGATTCCTACAATATAAGCACGATTACAAGCAGTTCACATAACAGCTGGTACATGAAACAATGAAGCACTCTATTAGGTCCCTGCTGTTTTGAAGCTTGAAACTCTCTCTTTTGAATGAATGAGTAATCTTGTTGTTTGTTTTGGAATATATTAGTCATGAAGAGTTATTATCCAATGTACAAACAACCTCGTCGCTTCTGATTGGTGTAGTACACTGCAACACCACCAACTTTTTGACGTAGACAGCTTTTCCAGCTGTACAACATATGACACTGGATGAGTATACTTTGCAGAGGACCAGGTCCCTGCACTTGTGAGGAGATCATCAAAACATCTAGGAGCGTTAACACTTATCATTTCCCCCCTTTTTGATGATGAAAAACAACCTACACGAAACCTCACGTGAGTGTAATTACAACATTCTTTCAATGAAACGGCGAATTCACGAATTCCCCCTTTAGTTTAGTATCCATCAGCAATAACAATGTGTTGCCCCTTAGTTCAGTGCCCCTAATTCCACAACCAGCTTACAATTCCCCTTGGTTCATTACCCCTAATTCCACAATCAGCTTACAACAAAATTCCCCCTTTTGACATCATTGAAAAAGAAGCAGTAAACATATTCAAATTATATGCAAAGCATTTGAAGAACTCAGAGCCATGGGCCACACAGAACATGTGCATGTAAGCATAAAGAGAATATGAAACCACACTTTAAACATGGCACAAAAACAAATAATATTATATCACTAAAACTGTCCACAACAGTCAGTCAAAACAACACATAGCCACAGGAGTTTTAATTCAGAGTTGAAAAGGAAGAAACTGGGGAAACATGACTCGTTTAGAATGGAGGGGGAGGGGGATTTAGAGTGCGCATTAGCATCAGCATCAGCTCATTTGCATTCTCATGAGCCTGGATGAGTTGGTTGTGGAGAGCTTTAACTTTCTCACTGAGTGAGGCATTTGTCTTTAGCAACATTGCATTCTCATCCCTCAACTATTGTACTACCTGCTCATCCACCTTAGAGGTACCAGGTCCTTCTGAGACAACCTTCTGCAACTTAGACTTCAATTGCACAATCTCAACCTCTTTATCATTTAAGATTGTGGTGAGATCAGATACCTCATGTTGAAGAGAGGCTTGCTATTCCAGAACATCTACCACTTGTGATCTGCCTTTTCCCTTCCCTTCAACACGCTCACATTCCAGCAGGGTGGCTGCAGTGAACATCTGCTTGGTGGTACCTGGTACTCCTCTTCCTAAAGTCACTTCGAAATGGTTGAATACAAAACTCAACAAGTAACCATATGGAATCCCATGTTTTGCCTTTTTCCAAGTCATTACCCTGTACATGTGTTCCAGCATAATGGTAGGGAGGTTGATCTCTTCAAGTTCATCAAGCTTCTCCATGAGAAAAAGGTCAGCAGCAAATGCCACTGTTTTCTTTTTAGTTCTGGGCACCAACACCTTATTGATGAACTCAAAAAAGCAACTGATATTCCCATTTGAGAAACTTTTTTGGTAACCCTGCACGCTTAACATCTCCACGTTTTGTGGCAAGTTTTGTGAAGTCACTACATGGTTTACAACCTTCAATCGTTCGACTTCCTTCTAGAGGCACCCCTAAAATGATCCCCAATATTTCTTCATCCAAACATATTTCAACATTCCCGACAGTAGTCGTGATTCCACCACCTTCCAGAAATTCCATTTTATAGAAAAATTCACGCATCTCAGGTTCATGCAAGTACGAAACTGGAGGTTCAAAGAGATGGTTCCAAACTTGAATGGAGACAACATCAAAAAGATTTGACATGCCAAATTTGGTTAGAATGTCAGGGTCAAAGACTCTGCCATTAAGAACCTTTTGGTTCTTCATGGCCGTTATCCGCTCCTTCCTTGTCATTTCCTTTTCTTCACTTTGTTTTTGAACCCTGGACCTGGTCCCTTTACGGGTTTTGATTTTTCAGCCACCTGTTTTCTAACTTTCTCCCTTTTTACAGAAAATTGCTTTTGACTTCCTTTTGATTTAACCCTTTCATCCTCTGCTTCCTTTCTCCGTTTCGTCACATGCGCAGTGATGTCATCAAATTCAGTCTCACTGGTTCTAATAGGCACAAGAGTTGAGGTGGGTTTTTCAGGCAGTTGCCCTTCCTGTCTCCTTTTTCTTATTCTCTTCGTTTGGATTGCATTCACTGTAATTGCACTTCCCATAACATTCTGGGTTACAGTACTTCTCATCCCATACTGCTTCTTTTCCCCTTTTAAAGTGAGTCTCAACCAACTTTCCTGTTCCTTTCTTTTTTCTCTCTTTTGTACATTCAACGTTCTCAACAGTAAGAGTGGCCTCAGGAGTGCCTTTGACTGTTTCTAGATTGGGAACATCCATTATGAAAGTGTTCGCTCCTCGCACACCCTTATGCTCCATTTTAATGGAACCTCTTCTTCCTTTTCCTTGTCACTCTCAACATCAAAAGATCTAGGTGTTTGGTCAAACATGGGTTGATTTTCGTGAGGGACCTGATCCGGTGACCGCAATTCATGCTCCAGTAGAGTGGGTTGAACATCTCCTCTCAATGAGGCCAAGCTTTGAACGGCCACCAGTTCCTCCCCCTGCGGCTAGAATGCACGATTCAGGACCCTTTCTTTCCGGCAAATCCCCTTCAAAAAGTCTCTCGGACATAGTAGATGAAACATCAATAGAACCCACTTCTATTTCTTTCGAGAGGGGTTCAACACTAGGTTTTGCTACAGATTGCGCCTCCGTGTTTTTGGACTTTTCACCGAATAAGACCAGGGTGGGGGAACATGCCAAAATATCCTCAGAAGAAAGCACAGGGGAGGCTATGACTTTATTCGGCGGAGTGATGGATTCAGCCATTTCACCAATTCCATAGACTGCAGTCGAGGGAGACTCGTCTAGAAGAGGAATTGAGAAGTTGAATGAACTAGGGTTTTTAAACTCTTGGGAGATAGGAAGCTTTGAAGAAGAATCAGAGTTAGTCATTTTGGAAGAAAAAAGAGAACACTTGAAGAAAACATTAGTGAATCAGAAAGAGAAATTTTCGAAGATATTAAAGTAGTTGATTCACCAAGAATAGTTCTATATAAAGCCATAAGAGTATCGAGTCCCCAACAGTAGCGACCTTTGGTTTTAAAGAGAAAAAACATCTGAAACTGACGTGATGAATAGGGATAAGACACGTGGCAGTGATGTTGACAGACACACAATGTAGTATAAGTGATACTAACCTCGTAGGGACCTGGTCCCAATTTATATGCAGTCCTGTATGATTAAATTTTCCCTTCAGCCATCATGCCATGAGTGTATACCTGCATTAAGGTACCATAAATGAATTCCTAAACGACATGCATTATAATAAGCATAGATACATGCCCTCCTTAACATAATCAATTGGAAGATTTTGTGCAAACTTGTCAAGAAATCAGGTGATCTTGTGCATCCCCAGCCTCAACCTGTTTTTGATGAAACATTCTTTACTCAAGGGTTTTGTAAAGATATCAGCTAGCTGATCTTCAGTCTTGCAAAACTTCATCACCACATTTTGCTTCTCAACATTGTCTCTCAGAAAGTGATGCCTCACATCTGTGTGCTTGGTCCTCTTATGCTGAACAGGATTCTTGGCCATGTTCATTGCACTAGTGTTGTCACAAATAAAAGGAATAGTGTCTGTGAGTACACCAAAGTCTTCTAGCTGCTGCTTGATCCACAGTAGTTGTGCACATCAGGATGCAACATCCACATATTATGCTTCTGCTGTAGACAAAGCCACATAATTTTTCTTCTTGGTCCCCATGAGATCAGTGATGATCCTAGGAAGTGTGCCATGCCTGATGTGCTTTTTCAATCAACAAGAAAATCTGCATAATCAGCATCAACATAACTAGTAAGATCAAAGGAGTCCCCAGTAGGATAGAAGAGGACCAGGTCCTCAGTTCCCTTTAGATATCTCAGAATTCGTTTGGCTGCCTTCAGATGAGACTCATTTGGTGCTGCTTGAAACCTTGCGCACATCCTTACACTGAAGACTATGTCTGGCCTGCTTGCAATGAGGTACAAGAGTGACCCAATAATTCCCCTGTACTTGGTCTGATTGACCTCGACACCATCTTCATCCAAGTCAAGTTTCATACTTGTGCTCATAGGAGTATCAAGAACTTTTGCCTCAAGTAGATTGAATTTTTTGAGCAATTCTTTTATATACTTTTATTGACATATTGAGGTTCCTTGAGGAGACTATTTGATTTGCAAACCTAGGAAGAAGGTGAGCTCTCCATCATGCTCATTTCAAATTCACTACTCATCAAATCAGCAAACTCTTTGCACAGTGAATCTGAGGTAGCTCCAAAGATGATGTCATCTACATATACCTGCACAATCAACAACTCCCTACCTTTGGATTTTAAGAACAAGGTATTATCAATTTTACCTCTTTTGAACCCATTGGCAAGGAGGAACTTTGACAGACGTTCATACCAAGCTCTGGGAGCTTGCTTTAAGCCATACAAAGTTTTATCCAATTTCAGCACATGATTTGGCAGCTCTGCATCTTTAAAGCCTGGAGGCTGTTTAACATATACCTCTTCCTTCAAGTTTCCATTCAAGAAAGCACACATCCATCTGAAATAGCTTGAATTCCATATAGGCAGCAAAGGCTATCAAAATCCCAATAGCTTCCATTCTAGCTACAAGTGTGAAGGTTTCATCGTAATCAATTCCCTTCTCTTGGTTGTACCCTTGCACTACAAGCCTTGACTTGTTTCTGGTGATGGCTCCATGCTCATTGAGTTTGTTTCTGAAGACCCATCTTGTCCCTATGATGGTTCTGTTGAGTGGTCTGGGGACCAGGTGCCACACCTTGCTTCTTTCAAACTGATGGAGCTCTTCCTGCATTGATGCTACCTAATCTACATCCTGCAATGCTTATTTGATGTTCTTGGGCTCAATGGATGATATGAAGGCTGAGTATGCAACTAGATTTCTTATTCTGGATCTAGTTTGTATTCCAGAGTCAAGTGGAGAGATAAGATTGTCCAATGGATGTGAGGATTGATGTTTCCATCCGGACTTTCTGGTAATCTCTTCTTCTTTATCGACATCAGATTCACCTTTATCATCTTCTTGATTTTGAGACAATACCTCCTGAGCTGAACCAGAGGGACCAGGTACTCCTGTGTGTTTTGCACCATTTCCCTTTGCATCCTGATCATCCTATTTTCTATTGATCAGCTCCTCGAGCTCATGATCTTCTTTGTGCTCATCCCTCTTTTCCGATTCATCAAATACTATATGCATGCTTTTTTCAACAAATAGAGTTCTTTTGTTAAAAACCCTGTAAATCTTGCTTGTAGAAGAGTACCCAATAAACACCCCTTCATCAATTCTGGCATCAAACTTGCCAAGGTCATCCTTTCCATTATTTAGTACAAAGCATTTGCATCCAAATGGCTTGAGATGAGCAATTGAAGATTTTCTGTCATTCAACAATTAATAAGGTATTTTCTTGATCACAAACCTGATAAGACACCCATTTGTGACATAGCATGCTGTGTTGACTGCCTATGCCCAGAAATTCATTGCATGCCCTGAATCAATCAGCATAGTTCTAGCAATATCCACCAATGTTTTGTTCTTTCTTTCAACAACTCCGTTTTGCTGAGGAGTTCTTGGTGCTGAGAAGTTGTGATTAATTCTATTTTTAGCACGAAATCCTTCAATTTGAGAGTTTTCAAACTCTGTGCCATGATTAGATTTGATGCTAACAATCTTGCAGTTTACTTTCAGTTGATGAATAGCTTTGGCGACAGTGATCAAAAGTCCTGTCGTCTCATCCTTAGTCCGCAAAAACATATTCCATGTAAACCTGGAGAAGTCATCAACAACAACAAGAATATATTTTTTACCTCCTCTGCTTTGAATTCTGACTGGTCCACATAGGTCCATGTGAAGAAGCTACAGAGGTCTGGTTGTATTGACTCCTTTCTTGGCTTTGAAAGATGATCTTGTTTGTTTCCCTTTTGCACAAGCATCACAAATTTTATCATTTGAAAACTTCATCTTTGGCAATCCACGGACCAGGTTCCTTGCAACAAGTTTGTTCAACAGAGAAGTACTTACATGACCCAAACACCGGTGCCATAGATTTGCATCATCAGTTTGAGCACTCAGACATGAAAGACTGTCCCCTTCAATAGAGTCAAGATTAGCAACATACATATTTTTTACTCTTGTGGCAGACATAACAACTCTTTTGGTTGCACAGTTTGTAACTAGACATTTATCAGACATGAACTTGACTTCATTTCCCTTGTCACAGATTTGATATACACTTAAGAGATTGTATTTCAACCATTTATATAGTGTACATTGTCTATAGAATGATCATCATATCTCCCTATCCTTCCAATACCAAGAATAGAACCCTTCTTTCCACCACCAAATGACACACCACCACCTTGGTGTGCTTCCAAATAGAGGAAGTTTAGAGTGTCTCCAGTCATATGCCTTGAGCATCCACTATCCATGTACCAACACTGACTGTTTCCTCTCTTCTGCACAAGAATCACTTATTAGACTTAGGAACCCACTTCAAATGGAGTTCCCAAAAACTATCAAAAGGCTTAATGAGAAACCTTCATCTTCATAGGGGCAAAGTGTTCTTGCTAAAATGGTAACGGGGACCAGGTACCTTTTTCATTTTCTCACAATTTTTCTTCGATTTAAGAAACTTCTCCTGCCTTTCTTTCACTCCTCTCAGTATCTCACACTTTTCTTTCAGATGACCATTTTTACCACAATGGATACACAACAGGTTGTCAAAGACAGACACATACTTACTATGACGATTGTAAGGAGGCTCTATCTGTCTACAACCTAATCCTCTCTAGTTGTTGAACTTTTGATTTTCTAAGTTAGGGAGAATCTTAGACGAATCAGTTCATTTGAGTGAGTGGTTCAACTCTTCTTTGATCTTACCCAGATCCTTCACTAGTTGAGAGTTCCTTTCCAAGGAGGCAACCAACTTAGACTCAGAGATCTTAAGTTTCTCTTCTAGTTCAACCTCAAAGTTACTGAGTTTACGCTTCCCACCCTTAGAGGTACCAGGTTCCTCATTGGGTTCAAGACTACATATCTCAATGGTTCCTATTCTAACACTCATTTCAGATATTTGAGAGTTAAGAGCTGAGTTTTCATCCTCACACAACCTCAGCATTTCACTCATCGTCAAATTTTCAGAAGTTAGTTCATCAACTGAGTCAATTAATAAAGCATCAAGTTTTCTTAATCTATTAATGGGAAGAGTGTCTAGATCATCCTTGAGATACAAAAGGGTTACCTCATTCAAATCCTCCTCATCGTCAGATTTTGCCATTAGTGAAAAAATTGAGTTGTAGACAGTTTCATCATCTTCTACAACCATCATCGAGATTTCTTCTGGGCTATCTGTTTCTTCCTCGGATTCGCTAGAGGCATTTCCCCATATAACCAAAGATTTTTTCACCAGTTGATCAGCATGAGCTTTCCTATTGGCATGGTCAAGGACCTGGTCCCTTCTGCGAGGTCTGAAGTCCTGAGTTTCCTGCTTCTGGCTGGGGCAATCTCTCATGAAGTGACCAGGTCTGCCACATTTATGACAAAGATCATTTGCATTTGTTGTTTTGCTGGTCGAAGCCTTCTTTTGAAACCCTCCATGTTTTTTGATGATCTTCTGAAACTTTCTAGTAACATATGCCATTTCATCCTCCTCCTCAGTTACCTCAGGTTGAGACATTTCCAGTGTAACTAATTTCTCCTTTTTTTGTTCATTCATGCTTATCCCTTATTTCTTGTTCAGCTTGTAGGTCTGGAGATTTTCGATCAGCTCATCTATGGCAAGTGTCTTAAGATTTTTTGCTTCTATTATAGCATCAACTTTACTTTCCCATGACTTGGGAAGTACCTTGAGAATCTTGCGAACTTGCTTGGTTAAGGGAATAGGCTCACCTAGGCACCTCAGTTCGTTGGTGATGGAAGTGAATCTTGAGTTTATTTCGAAGATAGTTTCACCTTCCTTCATACAGAAGTTCTCATACTGAGTCGTAAGCATATCGACCTTAGACTCCTTTACTCGTTGCGTTCCCTCATGGGCTGTTTGGAGACTATCCCATATCTCTTTGGCTGATTCACAGGCAAAATTTTTGTTGTACTCATCTGATGCGATTCCACACACTAAAATCTTCTTTGCTTTATAGTTTTTCTCTATCTTTTTCCTGTCCATCGAGGATTACATCCCACAACTCAGTGTCTTTAGCATTGATGTAGTCATGCATACGATTCTTCCACCACCCATAGTATTGTCCATTGAAACGGAGTGGTCTAGTAGAAGACTGACCTTCCTCCATGTTGGGTGGAGCAGTCATTCCTTCAGGATCTTTTCTTTTCTTGGTGTTACCCAAACTGAAAAGTCAAGCTCTGATACCACTTGTTGGAATGTATGCGTCCACTTAGCTCTGATAGGACCAGGTCCTGAGCACGATTTATAATGATGACAATAGATAAATACTGAATGTAAATAAATATTGAAAGTAAAAATTGTACACACAACTTTACATGGAACCTCCTTGCTCAAGGAAGTAAAATCACGACCTGTCTCACAGGAATTTTCAAACTGCATTCACTAATCTTCTCCAAGCAAAAGTAAAATACAGTTTACAACTTTAGATTAACCTTCTAATCTCCACACTAAGTAATAACACCTATTACTTAAACGAGCCTAAGCAGATATAACACTGCCCACTATACTAATCCAGACTGATTAATATAGACTTTGGTGTAAGACACTAAGTTACTCACAACTAGGTTCTTACAATGGTTCACACAAGCTTGAAACGTTTCTAACACAAACGAAACGATTCCTACAATATAAGAACGATTACAAGCAATTCACATAACTGTTGCTACAAGAAACAATGAAGCACTCTATTAGGTCCCTGCTGTTTTGAAGCTTGAAACTCTCTCTTTTGAATGAATGAGTAATCTTGTTGTTTGCTTTGGAATATATTAGTCATGAAGAGTTATTATCCAATGTACAAACAACCTCGTCGCTTCTGAATGGTGTAGTACACTGCAACACCACCAACTTTTTGACGTAGACAGCTTTTCCAACTGTACAACATATGACACTGGACGAGTATACTTTGCAGAGGATTAGGTCCCTGCACTTGTGAAGAGATCATCAAAACATCTAGGAGTGTTAGCACTTATCAGAAATGACACGTAGCATAAGATAATGTTACTAAAATAACCTTAATTTGAAATTTATTGACAGTTAACTGACATGTTGATACCCTATTTCTACTGACTCTTCTAATATAGTAGAATGTTGAATGGTAGGGAGCGGTTCCTCCTTTAATTGGATTTGCGAATCAAATTCAAAATTTAGTTACCATAAGTCATATATCAGGGGATTGAACAAGTTGTTTAGTTTTTTAAAAGCTAAATTCAAGGAACTTTCTTCAATCCAATGATTTTGTATAGAGATAATATATAAACATGATCGTTAACTTGGCTTCAGCGAATAACTATGCCCTCCAACTTTGAGTATGCACAAGTAGACACACGTGTTCTACATGACATAGTATACGTGACACAAAATTGTCATGTAGGGTGTCATGTAGGACGAATGTGTCTATTTATTCATTTTTATACAAGTTTAAGTAGTGTCTACTTGTGCACACCCAAAGTTAAATGTCATAGTTATCCTCTAAGGCCAAGTTAAGGGGTCATGTTTATGTATTATGCCTTTTGTATATGTAGTTCCATTTTTATCTTTTAAATATTCTTACCAAGGAAAATCAGAATATGAGATTCTGACTTTGAAAAGATTATAAGTTGTATTGATCAATTATGGTTCTTCTAAAACATGTCCTCTTCCAGAATACTCTATTTCTTAAATTTTTTTGGAGTAAATGGACTAGGTGGGGGTGGGTGGGGAATAAGCCAGTTAATTAACGTGTCATAAGAAAGGGAATAAATAATACTTGTTGCTTCATCTATAATAAGGACTTGTTCAATTTCAAGTATACTGTTTAGAAAATATTAGTAATACTATCTTTGCTATGACATTGTAATATTTTAGCCAGACGAAAAACTTGACGAAGTCCTTAGTTGCCAAAAGCATATATATCATTATATATTCAGTAGTCTTGCAATCTGATAAAACATTTGTCTAACTATGGCTCTTTTTGCATACTTTGTTTGTCTTCTATTAATAATCCCTTTTGTCACTTCATTGTCCTTCAATTTTGATAGTTTTAATCCCAATGATCAGAATTTAACATATGAAGCAGATGCTTATCCAGCAAACGGTGTAATTCAGCTCACCAAAAACCAGCGCGATAGTGGTTCAAATGATAGCATAGGCCGAGCCACATATTCAGAAGCTCTCTATCTTTGGGACAAGGCCTCTGGGAATCTCACTGATTTCACTACGCATTTCTCCTTTGGGATCAATTCACAGGGCAGAAATGATTATGCTGATGGTGTTGCCTTCTTCCTTGCTCCTGCAGGTTCAAGAATTCCTGATAACTCAGCCGTAGGAGGCAGCCTTGGCCTTGCAATTAGTGGTCAACAAAATACATCGAGAAATCACTCTTTTGTTGCTGTGGAGTTTGACACCTTTAAGAACTTTTATGATCCAAAGGGTGATCATGTAGGTGTCGATATCAACTCCATGGTATCTGTTGTTAATGTGACCTGGTTTAGTAGCATTCCGAATGGTAAGAGAACTGATGCCTGGATTAGTTATAATTCAACTACGAAAAATCTTAGTGTTATCTTCACCGGTTTCCAACAACAAGGGAATACTACAGTCACCGTCCTGCAGAACCTATCTTACAATCTTGATCTGAGGGAATATTTGCCAGAATGGGTCACTTTTGGCTTCTCAGGTGCAACAGGAACCCTCTTTGCATTACAAACCATATACTCTTGGAATTTTACTTCTTCTTTAAAACATAATGATAATATAACAGATCCAGATGTACCCTTACCAAGCCCTGTGCCAGAGGATTGGATTGATAATTCAAGCAAAAATAAGTCAGGACTAGTGATTGGATTGATTTCTGGCAGTTGTGTTTTGGTAGCACTATCTGTTTTAATATTGTTTGCATTTTGGAGAAAGAGGAAGGTGCAAGAAGATGAAGATGAAGATGATGATATTATTGATGGTTCCATGAACAATGAATTTGAAAGAAGCACAGGACCAAAGAAGTTCTTGTACAGTGAGTTGGTTAGATGTACAAATAACTTTTCGCAGGAAGAGATGCTTGGGCAGGGTGGGTTCGGAGGTGTTTATAAAGGATATCTCAGTGAATCCAACTCCTATATTGCTGTTAAGAGGGTTTCAAGGGAGTCAAAGCAAGGAATAAAAGAGTATGCATCAGAAGTCAGGATCATCAGCCAGTTAAGACATAAACATTTGGTGCAACTCATTGGTTGGTGCCATCAAAAAAGAGAACTTCTACTTGTCTATGAGTTTATGCCTAATGGAAGCTTAGATTACCATCTTTTCAAGGGAAGAAGCCATTTGACATGGCCAATAAGATTCAAGATTGCTCAAGGCTTGGCCTCAGCGTTGCTTTATCTACACGAAGAATGGGAACAGTGTGTGGTGCATAGGGACATAAAGTCCAGCAATATTATGTTGGATTCCAATTTCAATGCCAAACTTGGGGATTTTGGTTTAGCTAGGCTAGTTGACCATGATAAGGGATCCCAAACAACAGTTTTGGCAGGCACGATGGGTTACATGGCTCCTGAATGTGTCACCACTGGCAAAGCTAGCAAGGAAACAGATGTCTATAGCTTTGGTGTTGTCGTGTTAGAAATAGGTTGTGGAAGGAAATGTATTGAACATAAAGCTGAGGAGCATCAAATAAATATTATTGAATGGGTTTGGAGACTTTACGGGATGGGAAATCTTCGTGAAGTAGTTGATCCTCGACTCTCATCAGAGTTCAATGAACAGGAGGTGGAGCACTTGCTAATTGTTGGCTTATGGTGTGCTCATCCAGATAACAATTGCAGACCTTCTATTAGGCAAGCAATTCAGGTGCTTAATTTTGAAGCTCCGTTGCCCATACTCCCTCCAAACATGCCTGTACCGACATATTGCAGTCCGTCACAGTATGGATCAACTACTTCATATACATCACCGTATGACTCCAACGGTCCTCGGATTTCTGAAATACAGTCTTCAGTGACTAGAGACTATACTGGTTCTTCAAATAACACAGCAGCTTCTGCAGCATCTTCGCCTTCCGCATCACTTCTGTACACATGTTGATATTGTCTTATAAAGGAACTTGTCTTTCATCTCCCTGCATTCAATCTTTCAATTTTTGCTCTTAGTATTCTTTATTATTTTTTCTGTTATGAAGTAGATTGAATGAATCAACAACTTTTTTTCAAAGTTTAAATTAAATAGTTAAAATACTCTGTTCTTAAATGCATGTCTCACGAGCTATCATTGATATATTTGAACTAGGATTAGAAGTTGAATTTGAGGGAAGAAGGAATCTTTTAGTGAGTTTGTACTAAAGATATTTTTCATCAAAATGATGATAAACATGGACATATTAGCTTAATTGTAGTCTGGACAGGACAATACAATTGATTTGTGTACTTGTGTCCTGTCTCTAGCTGGGAAAAAACTCCGAATTTGAACTAATTTTGACTTAGATATCTCTTGTTCCGTGTGAATTTAGATACATGAAGGATGTCATGTATGTTGTAACAAACCTAAATTTCTGATCACTATATTAATAAGAGAATTGAAATGTGATTACAACTTTAGAATTGTAATTGCAATGCTCAAACAACGGAATTACAATGGAAATATTGAAATAACAAGTAACTATAAGAAATGGATGAGAAACTTAGACTCTAGTGTTAGCCCATGGGATCCATTGATTATGATAAACGATACTTAACAAATATATGATCCATTGGAGGCAAAGTGACCTAAGGAATCAAAAGGAAAAGATACAAGCCTACAACACTTAAACAACACAAAGAAGGAAAGCCGATCAATTCAGTACCCAAGCGATACAAAGAAGGAAACAATCATTCAAGGAACACAGATTCAGCAGAATCAAGTCAAGACAGCTAAAATCCTAGTATCTGACTAGGACAATTAATCAAGCAAAATCTGGAGATAAAGCAGGACAGAATCAAGAATGACAAAAAGATAAGCTCAACCAGCAAATCAGTAAACAGAAAGACAATCAATCAAAGATGTGTGAAGATCATCAAGAGGAGATATCACAAAGAAGAAAATTGATTTGCTCGTGAACATATCTAATATGGACATGAATTAGCAAATCACTCTCAATCAAGGAATCCTTCAAAATCCTTGATCAAAACAAACACCCTTGGGTTTTCCTTACAAGAGCAATCAATATGTCTATATAAGCCTCCCTTAGCTTTAGTTGTGAACCACACACTTCACATGAACTTGTAGTTTTTTGTTCTTTTGTCTTTCATAAAGCTTTGTATACTTGAGTGTACAATTGAAAAATAAAAGAAAAATAAAGGTCTGAGTGTAGGTTATACGGGTAGAGGTTGTGTCAAGGTAGAAGATCTAATTTGCATATCAGATTGGAATTTAAGTTCAAATCTTTGTACCACCTAAGTTCCCTTCAAGCTCTAAAGGAAACCCTTGAAACCCAGGGGGACTGGACTAGACACCACATCGGTGATTCGAACCAGTATAAAAACATCTTCTTTTCATTTATATTCTGTCCTTTGCTTATTTATTTTTTGAGAATCTAATCTGTAGGAAGAGTCAATTACTCACAAATGTCAGTCGACTACGATAATTTTATATCACCCCCCTCTTAACTTTCACTTGGTATAAGGGCAGGTCTCACAAATCAAAGTGTTTAACCACACTTGAGTAAAGATCCATGGATAACTATCAAATTCCTAATGCTCTTCTTCAAGACGGACACTCTTCAAACCGACCTACTTACTTCAATGGTCAACACTACTCCCACCGGAAAGATAGGTTCAAAATCTTTGTTACATCAATTGATTTCCAATCTTGGGTAGTTATCAAGAAGGGACCAAAACGCATCCCTAGTCTCACTGGAAAGGAATTTGCCTCAAAAGAGATTGATCTGGAATCATTTGACATCACAAAGGAACAACAAGAGGTAATCCAAACTAATGCTAGAGTTATAAGTTTGTTGTATTGTTCAGTTAGCAGAGCATAATATGAAAAATCTATACATGTGAAACTGTGAAAGAAATGTGAGACAAACTTGAAGTCACTTATGAAGGGACCAACAAAGTAAAAGAAGCTTGAATCAGTTCACTGGTAAATGAATATGAATTTTTCTTAATGGCAGATGATGAGCTAGTAGAAAATATGTTCTCAAGATTCAGCAAGATTGTTTGCGAACTCAATTCTTTGGAATGATATACTCAAATGGACTACAAGTCAGAAAGTTCATAAGAAGTCTTCCAAAGGCTTGGGAAACTAAGGCCGCCATTCTTGAAGATGGAGATCTACAAAAAATGACTTATGATGAACTTCGAGGAAACATTATTGCCTATGAACAAAATCATATTAACAAATATAACAAGGATGACAAAAAGAAAATTGTGGCCTTTACAGCTGGAACTCTTGAAATTGAAGAAGAAATTGATGAATCCCAAAGTGAAGGAATGGCCCTCATAAATCATGAAGTCGGACAGATGCTACGTCAGAGAAGATAGAGGCCTCAACAAGACTTCAAGAACAACGACTACTCCAGATATGACGATCGATGTTATTGTTGTGGAAAGCCAGGTCACATTAGGTAAAACTGTCCTGAACTAAAAAGAAGGAGCCACAGGAAGAATGTGGATCCAAAAAGTCTCGGAGCATGGAGCGATGAAGAAGCACTATAAGTGGATCATGCTAAAACAACAAATATCTACTTTGTGGCAATGGGGGAATCAAGCAAGGTAAGGCATCATAATTGCTCTAATTGTGTCTTTGGATATTGTTATTGACAAATTGCAGAAGGTTATTGATGAATATAACAAGATTTCACAAGAAAAGAAAGATTGACAAATTCTTCTTAAAGCAAGTCAGACTAAAGTTGACTTACTGTGTGAAGAACTTGGTGAAATCAAGATGCAATTGAATAACATCAAGAAATCACAGAGTCATAGCTCAGTCAGATCTAACAGATGAATCATCAACTCTTCTTTTTATTCTACTAAATCTACTTTTAGCCCTACCTTTTTTTTTACGTGTGGCACTATGGCCATGATTCTTTTAATGGATTTGGAGACAAAAGGATGCTAGTCCAAACCATCAAGGACCCAAGAATATCCAAGTACCTAAAAGAAATTAATTTATCTATCTTGCAGGAGCGAACCAAAAAGGACCTACAAAAAAGGAATGTGGGTAATAAATAGTGGATGCTCTAGAGAGACATATACGGGAAAAAAGAAAACATTTAAATGTTGAATGATTTTAATGGAGGATATGTACAATTCAGAGATAATGCCAAAGGAGAAGTAATTGGAGTTGGATCTATAACTCGCAACTCATCATGTGTACCACCTCAAAAAGCGAAAAGTTGAAAAGAAAAGGAAAAACCAATTTTTGCACAGAGGCATTGGTCTTTGAGATAGACCTACGAATGGTAGGAAGAGAATCGTAGAACTGGATTTGAGTTTTTAGAATTTCAAGTTTCTAAGGTTTGACCTACGAATGAATAATACGAGCCATAGGAAATTGGGCGAGTCATAGATGGGTTCCGTAGGGGTAATCCATACTTAGTAAAAATTTTGGGTTAACAGAGAGGTCTACGGAATGTAAAAAGTTCAACGGTCCATAGAATTGTGTCGTAGGAAGTTGGCAAATTTTAGACCCCAGTAACTCGACCTACGGTTAGCCAGTACGATATGTAGAAAGCTCTACAGTCCGTTTGTCCAAACCGTAGGGTTCTCCGAAAGTTATTTATTAAGGATGTTTGGGCCTTTTCCTATGCATTTAATGCCTATACTATGTTGTTTTGTCCCTAATTTTTAGTCTTATAATTACCCTTATATTCCTAAATCTACCCCCCCCCCCTCCAATTCCCATCCACATTCATCATCTCCAAATTCTCTCAAGCTTCAAGGAAGACATCTCAGGTTCACCTCCATTACTTTTGGGCTTTGATCATCAAGGTATGTAGGGTTTTCATCATTGGATTTCATTCATCCAATGGTCCCAAAGATTTCCAAATTTCCAATTCAATTTCTCCTAAATTAATTAGGATTTCATGTGATCTTCATGGGTCTTGGTTGATGCTGACTTAATTGTTCAATTTCCATCTTTCTATATATAAAATTGATTTATCTACATGATTTCCAATTTATTTCTATAAGACCGATGCATTATTCATAATTATTACTATGAACTTATGCAGATATACATTTATGAATATGATTCATGAAAGTTTATGCATGATTTGTGAAAAGAGATTTTATGATCTAAAGTTGCTTCTAAGATAAGCATTAATGAAATTGTGACAAGTTTTCTCACAAATTAAGAAATCATGATTTGGTGAAAGGTTTTCTTACACATGTATGATTTCATGATTTAAGCAGCTACTTTCGGATGATTTAAGCTTGGACTAGTAACTTAATTATGTTTTTCTATGTATGATAATATGTTTCTGAATATGACTATTCCATTAGGATGTTGCATAGCACTGAGAGGACGTTGAGTTGGAGGCGCTCAAGTTATTAGAGGTCGGGTCTCTAGAAGCAATCTTGTTGTCCCTAACTATGTACCCCCGTCGGTTTTGTCTTAGAAAGACATAGATAGTGGATCCACCTAAGCTAGAAGTTAAAGTTGATTTTTTGGTGTGGGAGCAAGATACTGGTTTTCACGTTATAGCTCATGTGGTCTATGTTGATTGATGGTAAATATCTCACAAAATGAACTAAGTTGCTTCAAAGGTTTTTATGAAGCTTTCCCTATAATTTTAAGATGCATTGACCATGTTCATGATTTATGATTCTTCTTTAAAGGTTTTACTACGTTTTATCTTGGTCATGCATATCATGTTTTCCTTTATGTCCCCTTATTATCATGTTTTACATTTTTATGCATATCCCTCCTACTTAGTACATTCCTTGTGCTCCTCCAGTATGCCATTTAAGAAGGCTGATTTGACATCGAGTTGGAATACCTTCCATTCCATTTGTGCTGCTATTGCGAGTAGCAATCTGATTGTGTCTAATCTTGCAACAGGAGAAAAAGTGTCAGAGTAATCAACACCATAAATTTGTGTGTACCTTTTAACTACAAGCCTCGCCTTGTATTTGTTGATGGAACTGTCTGCATTTAACTTTGTTCTGAAGACCCATCTCACACCAATGACTTTTCTATCTTCAGGTTTGTCGACCAACACCCAAGTTTTATTTTTCTCAATCATGAAGATCTCCTCCTCCATTGCTTTCTTCCATTTTGGGTCTTGAAAAGCTTCTACGGGACCAACAGGTTCATAGATGGCGACATTACACCTCTGATAGATATCTAACAACAATTTTCTCCCCTTGGCTGGATGATCATCTTCTTGTTCTTGCTGCCAGTGTTCTGTTTTTTGCTCTTCATGAGGGCTGATGTTTGCTTCTAGAGAACGTTTTCCTGATTTCTGAGAGTTCTTCCAGTCCCACTGTTCATTCTCACTAAAATGAACATCTCTTGTAATTGTCATCTTTCTTGTTTGAGGATGATAGACCTTGTAGGCTTTAGAAACTCAACTGTAACCCACATGAATGCCTATGATTTCCTTCTTGTCAAGTTTGTCACGTTTAACGTGAGGAACTTGAACAAAATAGACACAACCAAACACTTTAAGAAAACTTATTGAAGGCTTAAACCCGTACCAAGCTTCAATTGGTGTTTTATCCTTCAAAGCTTTCGTTGGAAGTCAATTCTGCATAAAAACTACGGTATTTGCTACCTCTGCCCAAATTATCTTAGGCAACTCCTTCTCATGCAACATACATCTGGCCATCTCCATTATCCATCTATATCTTCTTTCACTAACACCATTTTGTTCTGGTGTGTATGGTGTTGTAAGCTGATGCACAATGCCGGCCTCCTCACAGAATGAATCAAATTCCGTTGAAGTGTATTCCTTCCCATTATCAGACATCAAAGCTTGAATCTTACAATTACTTTGATTTTCCACCAATTTCTTGAATTTCCATAATACACCAGCAACTTCTGACTTGAATTTCAAGAAAAAAATCCAACACATTCTTGTAAAATCGTCAATGAAAAGAACGTAATAGATGCTACCTTGTAGTGATGGAGTTCTTTGAGGCCCTACGACATCAGTGTGAACTAGTTGTAGCTTTTGTGAGGCTCTCTAGGTTGATTTTGGAAATGGCTTTCTGTGTTGCTTACCAAATTGGCAGGCATGACATTCAGTGGAATTTGCTTCCAGATCAGGTAAGCTCTCCACCATCTTCAACTTTTGCATCTTGACAAGCCCTTGATAATGATAGTGCCCGAGTCTCTTATGACATAACTCAGCGACATTTTCTTTTGTTGAATACAACATCTGCTCTTCCTCAAATGGATCTAATGAGAAACTTTTTCCTCTCATTTTGACTTTAAACAAGTGTTGCCCTGAGGGAACCTTGATCAAGCAATATTTATCTTCAAAATAAAGTTTGAAACCTTTTTCTAACAATTGACCAACACTTAACAAGTTTCGGTCTAAGCCTGGTATATAAAGAACATATGTTATTGTTTTTGTACCTGCTTGTGTCTCAACTGCAATAGTTCCCATTCCTTTTACTGGAATGTGACCACCATGGCCTAATCGAACATTTGCAACTCGAGTAGGCTTCAATTCTTTGAAGAGTTCTTTATCATGAGTCATGTGATTTGTGCATCCGCTATCAATCAACCACGACTCGCTAGAAACATTGCTTGCAAAACATGATGCAACAAATAGTTGATCCTCCTCCTGTTTATTTACAACTCGAGCATCTACATCATGTTGTTCAGTTTTGTTCTTACAAATGATTGCTTCATGCCCACTGATTGCACTTACTGCACTTAGCTTCAGGCCTTCTCCAACACTTGAAAGGTGCGTGTCCGATTTTGCCGCAATGCTTACAAGGAGGGTATTTTCCTTTGAAGCTACCTATTTTGTTTTTGTTGTTGCGTGCTGCACCTTCTCCATCTATTGGTTGGTACTTCTTGTTCTTCTTTTTCTTATATCGTCCATCATCTTGATGCTTGGCAGGTAAAGCTCCTTCAACAGCTCCTTCTTGTCTCATAACACGTCGTTGCTCTTGTGCTTGAAAGGCACTTAAGAGCTCTGTTAGTGTAATACTGGACAAGTCCTTAGTATTTTCTAAGGTTGTAATGATCCCCTCAAATCTTTCGGGTACCGTTACAAGGATTTTCTCAACGATCCTTGAATCGTTAAAAGTGGAACCCAACAATCTGACATGATTGGCAATGTTAAGAAGTCGGTCAGCGTATTCCTTTATGGTTTCACTGTCTTTCATCTTTTGCAGCTCAAACTCATGCACCAAATTCAGCACTTGCATCCCTTGAATTCTCTCATCTCCTTCATACTCAGTCTTAAGATAATCTCATATCTCTTTTGCCGACTTCAGAGACATGATACGAGTGAAGACAGTGGGTGAAACTACAGCAAATAAACATGCCTTTGCCTTTGATTTCCTAATTTTCCTTTCCTGGTATTTTTAATTTGCGCCATCGTGGGATTGTTTGGCAATGGAACTATCATGTATGCATCTTCTACAGCCTCCCAGAGATCCAAAGCTTCCAGATATGCCTGCATTCTAACAGCCCAAATTCGATAACTTTCTCCACCAAAAGTTGGTGGTGCCATTGAAGAAAAACTTGCTTCTCCGTTCATGGTATTCACGAAATCTGATTGGCGCCCACACACACAGGTCCCTTAAGAAATAAATCTCTGATACCAATTGAAGGTATTAAAAACCTGTTTAGGCTAAATAATACAAAGGGAAATCAAAGACTGTGTCTAAAACAAAAAAGACGAGAACGAGAGCGAGAGAAAAAGAATAGAAGCTGAAGAAGTAGAATTTTATTAATACTTCAGATTAGATATATAAGAGCCTAGAGTGAAAAGTAAAAAAACAATAACACACGACCTAGCAGTTCACTTAACAACTCCTAAAAAATAGGAAAGCATGACCTAACAACTAATTGACTAAGTCTTACTTAAAACATAGGCAGTAAAATTAAATTTACTGCAGTTCAAAAGCAGATTCCTAACACTCACAGCAAATGTTCAAGATACAGACCTACATTATCCCATTTCACGCACGAACTCACTAGTAGAAGGTTTGAGGCAAAAGGAGCAGAGTATGTCCCCCTCCTTTCCTAAGAGAGAATTGATAGACAATTGAGGTTAACAAAAAAAGAGTTACCGGAAGGTTTGAACCCAATAGTCTATTTGCACAGTTTTTCGGATTGCTGGATGGTTGAGGTGAAAAGTTCACTGGAAATATAAAGATGAAAGAAATAACATCAGAAGTAAACTTTGGGTATTGGAGTAAATCCTTCTTCAGGTAAGGAAAAATAAATCTCTTGGCTTAGTGCACCAGACGTCCCTTTTATGTTGTTGCTATTACCTTTACCTGTGATCGTTCATATAAATTTTTCCGTCCCAACAGTTAGTAGATTATTTGTTTCCTTCGGAATCTAGAACTAACTATTCGGAGCAATAGTATCTAACATTTATTGTTTGTTTCCTTCGGAGTCTAGAACTAACTATTCGAAGCAATAGTATCTAGCAATCATACCATTTGGACAAGAACTTATTGTTTCTATGACTATCAAAAAAGACCTATCTATTCTATCTGAAAACTCCATATTAGTTGAGGGGCATATTAGGAGCATCAAGACCATTCTGGTAGGTTTTGAGAATCGGAAGAAATTGTTGGAGTTCTATGAAAGAGTCATGAAAGCCAAGATGAATTCTTGCAAGGCTTGTTGAGCTTCCCATGTGACACGCATCGCAAAAACATTTCAGTTTCATACGACTAGTCTACAGCAAAAAAAGGATTTAGCAGCCATTAAAAATGGTATTGCAGCAATAACAATAGCCGCTATACCCTTTACCAGCCAACGGACTTTGGCCGCTGTATTGGGGGTCGGCAAAGGCTTTAGCGGCATTTCAGACGAGCGCTGGTAAATCTAAGGTCTATTGCCGCTAAAACTGATTTATTTTAGCGGCAATTGTTTGTGGCAATTAAGATAGCCGCTAAATCCAATCCAGATTAGCTAGTTATCCTCATGTAGTGTCCATTTCTATAGCCCCTAGATCTGATTGAATTGCCACTAAATGCATTAGTTTTAGTGACGATTAAGATGGCTGTTAAATCCAATACGGAATGGCTAATCATGCACATATAGCTTCCATTTTTATAGTTGGTAACTTCAATAATATTGCCGCTAAAAATTGATACCTCTGGCGACAATAATTTGGTGGCAATTACAAAGGTAAGAATATCCCTTGTGAAAACACATTAATTTTCATCCATTTTTTATGGCCAGTAAATTCGACTAAAATTTGACACTAAAAGTCACAAATTTTAACAACCAATTGCTTAGCCCCCATTATAATAACTAGATCAGTTCAGTAAATTATCTAGTTTGCACTTCTAGTGCTAAGTTCATAACTAGTAAATCCAACAAAATTGTCATTATAAGAGAGCCTCCTAAAGGCGACTATGTTTTTCAAATACTAAAAACATATAATATTAACTCCTAAAAAATAATATATCTCATTCATGTTAACAAACAAAAAACTACTAATCCAAAATATAGTATTGTTGGCTGATGGAGGATTTCCAAGAAGATATTCTTGTCATCAAAGATGTGATCCTCTAAGATGAGAAGATATTCTTCATATCAAGTTATGATCCTCTAAGATCTTAGTATAATTGTGGTAATCTAGAATATCATATCTCTGATTCTTTCTCTTAATGTAAAGATTTAGGTGATTCTATTCCACAATCTTTTATGTATATATAAAGCCATGTACATGACATAGAAAGATATGAATGAAATTATTCAATAATCTTATTCCACATGGTATCAGAGCTTTAGGCTTATTCCTGGCCAATTTTATTCAGCCTATCTTGAAAAATCCCATTTTGCTATCTTTATCTGCCCAAACCATGTCTGAAAATGGTACTGCCGCAAATATTCCAGTCTCTGAAAATGTTTCTGCAACCATAGAGAATAACTCTACAGTTTCAATTGGAGATTTGCAACATTCAACTTCAACAGGTAGTTGTTCATTGGCCTTCACAGGTATTTCTTACTCTTTTATTACTAATGTCTCAGACAAACTTTCTCCAACGTGGGTGGTTGATTCCGGGGCAACTGATCACATGACTAGTCTCTCTCATCACTTCATATCATATTCCCCTTGTCCTAGCTATAAAAAAATAACTATAGCTGATGGTTCAGTTATTACTGTAGCTGGGCAAGGAGACATACCACTTGGAAAATCCTTGATACTTAAAGATGTCCTTCATATCCCAAAGTTATCTGCAAATCTCATTTCTATCCAGAAACTCACCAAAGATTCCAAATGCCAAATAACTTTCTTCCCTTCATATTGCTTATTTCAGGAACAGAACACGAAGGAGATAATTGGGCGTGCTAGTGAGAAATGTGGTCTTTATTGTTTGGATTTCCACAATGGTGAATATATATCTAAGAATTCCTTGTCTAGTTCATTCTTGTCTGAATCTATCATGTCCAATAAAGAGAAAGTATGGTTTTATCATCGTCGGTTAGGTCACCCTTCCTTTTATGTAATCAAAAGGATGTTCCCATCTTTGTTCAAAGATTTGATTGTTGAGTCTTTTCATTGTGATGATTGTGAAATTGCAAAACACAAACGTACTTCCTTTCCAATTAGTCACAAAAGATGTCAAACTCTCTTATTCATAGTGATATTTGGGGACCCTCTCCCATTCCTAATATTTCTGGTGCTAGATGGTTTGTGTCATTCATTGATGATTGTACAAGAGTTACGTGGATCTATTTGCTAAAGCAAAAATCAGATGTCAGTCAAATTCTTCCTACCTTTTTTAATATGATCAAAACCCAATATGATGTGCCAATTAAAAGATTTCGATCCGATAATGCCAAGGACTACTTCAATCAAAACCTCTCTGTTTTCTTCCAAAAAGAGGGAATTATTCATGAATCTTCATGTGTCAATACTCCTCAACAAAATGGGATAGCAGAGAGAAGAAATGGTCTGTTACTTGACATTACTAGATCATTATTGTTTCACAAAAAGGTGCCAAAACAGTATTGGGGGGAAGCTGTCCTAACTGCTGCACATCTTAGTAACAGAATGCCATCAAGAATTCTGAACTTTCAAAGTCCGCTTGATACTCTTAGGAATTTCTTTCCAAATTTTGAAATTTCCAATAAATTGGTTCCTAGAATCTTCGGAAGTGTTGCCTATGTTCATATTCATTCTCAAAATAGAGGCAAATTAGACCCACGTGCTCTTAAGTGTGTTTTCATAGGATATTCTCCTACTCAAAAAGGTTACAAGTGTTATCAACCATCATCAAAGAAATTCTTTGTTTCCGCAGATGTCACATTTGATGAGAGTGAATCATTTTTTAATCATTCTTACAATCAGGGGGAGTCACTGAAGGGAAAGGAACCTCTAGACTTGTCACTATTTGATTTGTCCATTTCTAGTCGTGCCAAATCCTTGCCTGAGTCACCATTTCTACAGTCACCTGAGTCTCTAAATCCAAATGAACCCATTGAGTCTCCTAATCCAAATATAGATAATGGAATTCTAGAAAATAATCTACCATTGCAGGTATATACCAGAAGAAAGAGACTAACTGATCAAACTACTCGGTTGCAATCATCTCCACAGGTTACTGCTCCTGATACCCATCCTGAACTTGTTGAACCGTCAGAAACACCAAACCAAACTGATCATGAAGAAGAATTTAACCAACCTAATGTCCTTGACCTTCCCATTGCAATCAGAAAAGGAACCAGAACTTGCACACAACACCTTTTGAGCCTCTCCATGACATATCAAAATCTATCCCCAAGTCATAAAGCTTTTCTCCACACAATTCCTATCCCCAAAAATTTGTCTGAAGCATTAGGAAATAAAGAATGGAAGAAAGCTATGAAGGTAGAAATGGAAGCATTGGAGAAAAACAAAACTTGGGATATTGTGGAATTACCAAAAGGAAAAAGGTTGGTCGGGTGCAGATGGGTGTTTACTGTGAAATATAAGTCAGATGGGTCCATAGAAGCATATTGAGGTAGACAGACATTTCATTAAGGAGAAATTACCTATGGAATTGATTATTTGGAGACTTTTGCCCCAGTGGCAAAAATGAATACAATGAGAGTTTTATTATCATTGGCTGCAGTTTTTAATTGGAACCTACAACAATTTGATGTAAAAAATGCCTTTTTACATGGAGACTTAGATGAGGAGATCTATATGGAGGTGCCACCTGCTTTTGAAAGCAAGAAGGGAATGGTGTGTAGACTGAAGAAGGCACTCTATGGATTAAAGCAATCACCTCGTGCATGGTTTGGAAGATTTACAAAGGTTATGATCAAGCTAGGGTATCGACAAAGTCAAGGAGACCACACCTTGTTCATACGACACTCAAAAATAGGAAAAGTGACAGCATTGTTGGTTTGTGTGGATGACATCATAGTAACAGGTGAT